>NC_055990.1:95407184-95725351 GCF_018446385.1 Zingiber officinale
CAAACCTGCTGGATCAATCCACGGATCAATCCAAACCTGCTGGATCAATCCACGGATCAATCCAAACCTGCTAGATCAATCGGCTGATCAATCCAGATCTTGGTTTTTGCCCAAAACCAAGCCCAAAGCCCCCTAAACCAACATCTAGTCAACCATGACTTGTTGGTACATAAGACCTAGCATCCGGTCACCCTTGACCAGCTAGGACTCTCTCACCAAGTGTCTGGTCAATCTTGACCCATATGGATTTCTCTTGCCTGGCTTCACTCACCAGGACTTTCCCAATTGCCTAGATTCACTCACTAGGTCTTTCACCTGGCTTCACTCACCAGGATTTTTCTCCTGCCTAGCTTCACTCACTAGGACTTCCCAATTGCCTAGCTTCACTCACTAGGTCTTTCACCTGGCTTCACTCACCAGGATTTTTCTCCTGCCTAGCTTCACTCACTAGGACTTTCCCAATTGCCTAGCTTCACTCACTAGGTCTTTCACCTGGCTTCACTCACCAGGATTTTCCTCCTGCCTAACATCCCAGTTAGGACTTCACAGTCAAGTATCCGGTCATCCTTGACCTACTTGACTCTTCTTCAATCAACCTTGCATTGTCAAACATCGAAATCCAAACCAAGACTCAAGCTTGGTCAACCAGGTCAACCTTGACCTGAGGAATGTTGCACCAACAATCTCCCCCTTTTTGATGTTTGACAATACCAACACTATTACTTACAATACCACATGTAAGTTAGGTTAATCCCATAGCCTAAACCTTCTTCATGCCACTAGGTAATGAATACATAAGTTGAGCCCTTCAATCTCCCCCTAAGAGGGCAAACTCCCTCTAGGTGATAAAAGTCTAACTTACTCCCTTTCATTCTCCCCCTATTGGCACACATCAAACTATGCCCCATTTTTGGGCACACATCAACAGATTCACTTGTTGAAAACTCTCCCCCTGAAGAGTTGCTCATCGTCGTTCACAACTTCACTCGTTGTGATCAGCACGATAATGAAGGTCCCATACCCTTCATTAACCTTAACCCTACATTTTCCCCCAATGTAGGCAAATGCCCATCCTTGAGCATTATCCACTTGAAACCACTTGAACAATGAGGATATCCACTCCCCATTAAGGTTCAAACGCTCAACCTTGAGCATGTTCTTAACGGAAGGTTAACCACCTTCCAAGGTTCATGAAAAAAATAATTTTCATGTCTTTAAAGAGTCCCTCCCCCTAAAGACATGGTGGTAACTTCTGTCATTGCACCAACAATGACTTGGAATCCCTAAAACTTTAGGAAACCCAATTTTAGAAGTTTTGAGATTCAAATATTCAAAATTTGAAACAAGCCTCAACCTAAACTTCAACTTAGCCTTCCTTAACCAATCCATCCTTATTTTCCACACGAAAACACCCGTTTTATGTATACAAATGTATTTTTAGGGGTTTGGAATGGTTACCTAGACTAAAATAGGTTTAGAGTGCTGAAATCAGACCTTCCCAGCCAAAATCAGCGTCCTGGATCGATTGGAGTTGGGTTCCAATCGATTCAACCTATTTGAATCGATCCACTGATCGATTCAGGATGTGTGGATCGATCTGCTGATCGATCCAGCGAGCTTCTGCTAGCAAGAGTTGCCTTCTGAATCGATCCACGGATCGATTCAGGAACTCCAATCGATCCATGGATCGATCGGAGCCTCTGATAGTTGCTGAATTTCAAATTCAGTCAACTTTAGAAACCCCTAGAAAATTCTACAAAAATTCAAAAATCATGAAATTTCGTGTAGACATTATTTAGGGCAAACTTTATCAAGGAAAAATAGTTTTCTATGAAAATACATCATATTTTCAAAGATTGACACAAACTTGAAACCTTGCTAAAGCTTTAGTGTTTTCTTCAAGTTTGTGTCTAACTATTCAATGATGATTACTATCAAAAGATAGCCTTCACCAAGGTTTTCCAAAAGCATTTTAAAACATTTTTAAAAACCAATATCCCACCATGTTCCTTGGGCATAATGCACATGACTTGTACATTAGCTTTCCCAATGATGGGAAACACACATAACTATGTGTTTTGATGAACCTAAAACTCAAAAGAATGTACTAAATCAACATCTTGAGTTTTGTTCATCTTCCTAACATCTCACTTGTATCTAATGTGCACTAAAACACATACAAGTCACCTTATAGTCCTTGTGAGATGTGAGATTTCGGTTTTGCCCTATTCTAGGGATCATGCATATCTATCTAGGCATTTGAGAGATATTAGACATCCACCTAGGATGTCACTTGTTAATAAGTGTTGTTAAATGCTGTTTGTCCTTAATTACAAGGAATTAAACTTAATGCATGATTATGTTATGGCATACATCAAAATGAAATTATTTTCAAAAGAAAATATCCTATAACTACATGATGTATGGATGTCATGACATGGTATTTTTGGACTTTTCATAATAAAACATGAATGTAAACATAAATATGAAGTCATGGCATATAATGGGCAAGCAATCATGGCAAGCTTTAGCATAAATAAGAAAATATACTTAGATTACCTATCTAAGTATCCTTAAACACTTAGCTAACTCAAAATATACCACTTGTTTTAACTTAAAACGTTAAACCTAGATTGCCCTAAATGCTTCAAAGAAATGCCAAAACCTAAATTGACATTTCTATTTCTCTTGATTTGTTTATGCCACTTAAAAATTAAGCATATCCTCAAATGTTGGCATATTCCATTTTTCCTCAAGAGTAATCACATAAATCAAAGCCCGGATTGCCTTAAATTTCTAAGAGAATACCAAAATCCCAACTTGGTATTTCTCTAGGTTTTCCCAAATTATGCCATTTTAAGATAAAATCAAATTTTCCACCATTAGGCACATTTTACTCTTTCAAGAAGTAAATAAAAATTCCATTTCATTTTCAAAGGTTAACAAAAACCTTGAAAATGCTCCTTGAGTGTCAATTTCCTCAAAGTTGGGTTAACTACCCTTCTAATCGGAGTTGACACTCTCTAACCCATCTATGGGGTAGAGAAGATGCTCCTAGGAACCCAACACCTATTGGTGCTCCTTGGATGCTCTAGGTACTCACTAGGGATAACTTCCCTAGATACCTTCCTAGTGACCTTGTTGGGCTTCTTAGAAGCCTTGGTCACATTTTCTAGGTACACTCTAGGAATAGCCTCCCTTGTGACCTTGTTAGTAACTTTCTTAGACTTCTTGGAAGTCTTAGTCACATTGGTGGCAAAAATACTCTTAGGGATGACCTCCCTAGTATTTTTGACTTGACCTCTAGACTTAGGGTTTGTTCCATAACTATATGGAACCCTATGATAACTAGGCATATCCCTTTTTGCTTTGGGTTTGTATCCCAAACCTCTATGGCCATTGGATGACTTTTGTACCCCTAAACCTAGGTTATGCCCATTTTGCCCTAATAGGATATTTTCCATCCTTTTTAGGGTCTTCTCCATTTTATCAAGTCTTGACCTCAAGACTTGATTTTCCCTCACTAAGTCCTTTGTATTTGATTTTTCATTTGTTCCATGAGCATTTTTATTCTTGGGCTTGTATCTATTATCCTTAGTGTTCTTGCCCAAAAGTCTATCTACCTTCCTAACCTTAGGTTGGTTAGTCTTGGCATGTAGGGCCCATGTTTTAGGGTTTACCATTTTGCAAGGGAATAGGCTCAATAAAAGATACCTTCTTTTTTTACCTTGGAGGCTCCCCCTTGAGTTGAGCTTTCTCCATGAGCCTTGACCACCTTCTTCCCATTAGGGCATTGACTTCAGTAATGTCCTTTTTGTTGACACAAGAAGCACACAATGTGCTCCTTGCTCTTCTTTGTCCCGGGGGTGGTCTCCTTGGGCTTCACCTTGCCCTTTTGTGCCACTTGGCCGTTCTTCTTGGCCAATTTAGGACACTTGCTCTTGTAGTGCCCATGTTCCCTACATTCAAAGCATATAATATGATTTTTATTATTAATTGAACTATTTTTACCTTCTTGTGTAGGGATGGCACTTGCTCCTCCATTTGATATTTCTTGAATGTTGGAGGTGGCACCATCTTCTTCTTCTTCACTTGACCCGGATGTGGAAGCTTCTCCTTCTTCTTGATCCGGCGTCACCAAGAATTGCTCCCCCTCAATCCTAGAGGTGGAGGCTTCATCATCTTGAATATGAAACAAGGAGTATGCTCGCTCCTTGTTCCCTTCGGTGCATTCCCTTGAGGATGAAGCTTCTTGGATTTCCTCTTCTTCGGAGGTTGAGCATCTCTCAACCTCGGAGTCCTCCTCTTGGTCTTGCTCCAAAGAGTCACCCTCTCTGGATTCTTCATGATCTTGTACAGTGGAGGGGATCTCTTCATGAAGCTTGGCCAATTTGCTCCATAATTCCTTTGCATCTTCAAATTCTCCAATTTTGCAAAGGATGGTGCTTGGCAATAAATTGACCAAAAGCTTGGTCACTTTGTCATTTGCCTCGCACCTTTGGACTTGCTCCGGGCTCCATTTGCTTTTATTTAGAACTTTGCCCTTTAAATTTCTTGGAGCCTTGAAGCCTTCCATTAGAGCAAACCATTGCTCTATCTCCATCATAAGAAAATTTTCGATTCTTGATTTCCAAGAATCGAAACTTGTGGAAGTGTACGGTGGAGCCACCCTTGTGTCAAATCCAAGTCCATCTTGGAATTGCATCTTGAAGTTGAGCTTGATAAAGTCTTGAACTTGAAGAATTTGCTCCAACTTCTTCACCCTCTAGCTTTTCTTGATATGCTTGACCCTTCCGGCGATGATTCCGGTGAAGAGCGGCCTCGCTCTGATACCACTTGTTAGGACCAAAAGTAGCTAGAGGGGGGGGGGGGGTGAATAGCTCTTCGCTCGCTCGTTGCTCGGCGTTGCTTGTTTCTTCTAAGATGTGCAGCGGAAAATACAAAGAAACAAATCACACAACGCTAACACGGTTGGTTTACTTGGTATCCACCTCACAGGAGGTGACTAGTCCAAGGATCCACACCACGCACGCACCCTCCACTATGAAAACACTCCTTTTCGGTAACTACCGAGGGCGGAGAAGCCCTACAAGACTCTCAGTACAAGAAGAAAGGAAAGGGAAACAAAATACAAGCGCAAAGCTTACAATGAGTACAGAAAACCCTAACCCTAGCTTCTCTTCTTGCCTTTGATCCGCCTCTTGACTTGGAAAGCTTCCAAGATCCTTCAAGAACTGGCGATCTGATCTTTGAGAGCGCTGTGGAGGAGTTGGCGAGAGACCTGGAGTGAATCAGTGAAGTACTTCTGAAGGAAATGAACGCCTGCGGCTTAAATCGACGCTAACAGTCGAATCCCGATCGATTGGAATGCTCCCAATCGATCGGGGAGGCTTTGGATCGATCCACGGATCGATCCGAGCGCTCTGTGCTCTGGAAACGCGATCCCGGATCGATCCAGCGCTTATCGCGCGAAGCAGCAGCGTCCCAATCGATCCACTGATCGATTGGGACCTCTGGATCGATCCACCGATCGATCCAGAGGGGTTCTGTTCGCGGGGACTCACCGGATCGATCGGTGGATCGATCCGGATCTTCTGGATCGATCCACGGATCGATCCAGATCTGCTGGATCGATCCACGGATCAATCCAAACCTGCTGGATCAATCCACGGATCAATCTAGATCTTGGTTTTTGCCCAAAACCAAGCCCAAAGCCCCCTAAACCAACATCTAGTCAACCATGACTTGTTGGTACATAAGACCTAGCATCCGGTCACCCTTGACCAGCTAGGACTCTCTCACCAAGTGTCTGGTCAATCTTGACCCATATGGATTTCTCTTGCCTGACTTCACTCACCAGGACTTTCCCAATTGCCTAGATTCACTCACTAGGTCTTTCACCTGGCTTCACTCACCAGGATTTTTCTCCTGCCTAGCTTCACTCACTAGGACTTCCCAATTGCCTAGCTTCACTCACTAGGTCTTTCACCTGGCTTCACTCACCAGGATTTTTCTCCTGCCTAGCTTCACTCACTAGGACTTTCCCAATTGTCTAGATTCACTCACTAGGTCTTGCACCTGGCTTCACTCACCAGGATTTTCCTCCTGCCTAACATCCCAGTTAGGACTTCACAGTCAAGTATCCGGTCATCCTTGACCTACTTGACTCTTCTTCAATCAACCTTGCATTGTCAAACATCGAAATCCAAACCAAGACTCAAGCTTGGTCAACCAGGTCAACCTTGACCTGAGGAATGTTGCACCAACAGTTAGGACTTATACATAGTGATGTATGTGGCCCTTTCAATGTTGCGGCTAGAGGCGGTTATAGGTATTTCATCACATTTACTGATGACTTCAGTAGATATGGTTATGTGTACTTGATGACACATAAGTCTGAATCCTTTGAAAAATTCAAAGAATTCAAGAATGAAGTACAAAACCAGTTTGGCAAGAGTATTAAGATACTTCGATCAGATCGAGGTGGAGAATACCTTAGCCATGAGTTTCGTGACTATCTAGCTGAGTGTGAGATTCTATCCCAACTCACTCCTCCTGGAACACCACAGTGGAATGGTGTATCCGAAAGGAGGAATCGTACCTTATTAGATATGGTACGGTCTATGATGAGTCACATAGATCTTCCAACATTCCTTTGAGGCTATGCTCTAGACACGGCAGCTTTTATACTCAACCGAGTTCCATCCAAGGCCGTGATAAAGACACCATATAGGATATGGACTGGGAGAGATGCCCAAGTGTCTTTCATGAGGATTTGGGAATGTGAGGCCTACGTTAGACGTCAAGTCTCAGATAAATTAGGACCCAAATCCGACAAGTGCTACTTTATAGGATATCCCAAGGAAACTAAGGGATATTACTTCTACATTCCCAGTCAACACAAGATAGTTGTGGCAAAGACTGGAGTCTTTCTAGAAAGGGACTTTGTTTCTAGAAAGACTAGTGGGAGTACATTCAATCTTGAAGAAGTTCAAGATGCGGATCCTAGCACTGAAGCCTCGATGGAAGTTGAACTGGAACCACAAAGTGTTGTGGATGATGTTGTGCCACAAAGAGTTGAGGAACAACAACCAGTTCAAGTAGACATACCTCTTCGCAGGTCTGATAGGGTACGTCGTCAGCCAGAGAGATACTTATTTCTCTTGTCTGACCATGATGACGTTGTGCTCATAGAGGATGAGTCTACCACCTATCAGGAAGCTGTGATGAGACCAGATTCTGAGAAATGGCTAGAAGCCATGAGACCCGAAATGGAATCCATGTACACCAACCAAGTATGGACTTTGGTTGATCCACCTGAAGGGGTAAAACCCATAGGGTGTAAGTGGGTCTTTAAGAGAAAGACTGACATGGATGGACTTATCTATAAGGGTCGCTTGGTAGCTAAAGGTTTCAAGCAGATTCATGGTATTGACTATGATGAAACCTTTTCACCAGTAGTGATGTTTAAGTCCATTCGGATCATGCTTGCTATTGCAGCTTACCACGATTACGAGATCTGGCAGATGGATGTCAAAACCACGTTTCTGAATGGAAACCTACTCGAGGATGTGTACATGACACAACCTAAGGGTTTTGTAGATCCAAAGCATACTAGCAGAGTATGCAAGCTGCATAGGTCCATTTATGGACTAAAGCAAGCTTCTCGGAGCTGGAATCTTCGATTCGATGATGCAATCAAACAGTTTGGTTTCATCAAGAATGAAGATGAACCTTGTGTCTACAAGAAGGTTGTAGGGGATATAGTTGTCTTCCTCATATTGTATGTGGATGACATACTGCTCATTGGGAAAGACATCCCTTTACTACAGTCTGTCAAAACTTGGCTAGGGACATGTTTCTCAATGAAGGACTTAGGTGAAGCATCCCGCATTCTAGGGATACAGATCTATAGAGATAGATCTAAGAGATTGCTTGGCCTAAGTCAGAGTACATATATTGACAAGGTACTCCTTCGGTTTGCCATGCAGAACTCCAAGAAAGGATTTCTGCCGATGTCACATGGCGTGAGTCTTTCGAAGACTCAGGGCCCCTCTTCTAGAGAGGAGAGAGACCGCATGGATCAGATCCCTTATGCTTCAGCCATAGGATTTATCATGTACGCCATGCTATGTACTCGACCTGATGTCTTGTATGCTTTGAGTATGACGAGCAGATACTAGTCAGATCCAGGTGAAAATCACTAGATAGCGGTCAAGAATATTCTTAAGTACTTAAGAAGGACTAAAGAATATTTCTTGATATATGGAGGCAATGATGAGCTAGCTATAAAGGGTTACAGTGATGCCAGCTTCCAAACCGATCAGGATGATTACCGATCGCAGTCAGGGTTCGTATTTTGCATTAATGGTGGTGCTGTCAGCTGGAAGAGTTCGAAGCAGGACACAGTAGCTGATTCTACAACAGAGGTCGAGTACATTGCTGCATCAGAGGCAGCAAAGGAGGCAGTTTGGATTCGCAAGTTTATCTCTGAACTTGGGGTGGTTCCTAGCATTGCTGACCCTATTGAGCTCTATTGTGACAACAATGGAGCTATAGCACAGGCGAAGGAACCTCACTCACACCAGCGGACCAAACACATACTACGACGCTTCCATCTCATTCGAGAGATTACCAAGAGAGGAGATGTGAAGATTTGCAGAGTACCTACAGAGGCTAACATCGCAGATCCCTTGACCAAGACTTTGGCACAGAGGAAGCATGATGGTCACACTAGGTCATTGGGGCTTAGAGCCTACACTGATTGGCACTAGTGCTAGTGGGAGATTGTTAGCTAGAGCCCTAGAGCCAATCATTTGATGATTGTATTATGGACTTGTTGTATCATATTCTATATAAATAAAGGCATTTGGTTTTAGGTTATTATACTTACTTGTATTGGTGCCAAATAAACTAAGTATAATAACGTCCTTGAGTAGAAGGTTCTTACCTATATCAATCGGTTAGCTGAACCGATAGTGAGATGATATAGAGAACACTACTCTTAATCATTCCTAGTTGAGTATTAACATTCAGGGACAATGCTAATGCAATAAGACTAGCATGTAGGTCAACTCGATGACTTGATCTCACAAGTCATGGATATAGAGATATCAAGTTGACACATGGGTATGCATTAGAGAATGTATACTGAATGACCCGCCATGAGAAAGTATCATGGATCGTTATATGAGTGTCATATACTTTCTCATGTGGCTATTAGTATGACTACTAGTCCTTGGACCTGAAGTCACCATGGATCCCTACATAAGGAGTTATGTACTTTAGTTTCGTCAAACGTCACCCGTAACTGGGTGGACTATAAAGGCGATTACTGGGTATGTAACAAATTATGCAGAGGGATGTGAGTGATGTAGATGAGATCTATCCCTCCCATATGACGGGAGACACATCGGTATTCTTGATAGAGTGAGACTACGAAATACATGGCCATGCCCAAATGAGTCAATATGAGATATTGAACTCATTTGTTTTAGTGAGTCTACTTGGAGTTCAAGATTTAGATTGATTAGAGGATGACACGGTCTATGCCTCACATTAATCCATCTAGATGTCTAGGATAGAAGGACACTTGTCATATTTTGTGAGGAGTCACAATTAGTAGTCACAAAGGTTATGTTGGACCTCAACATTCTTGTAACATTGGGTAGTAATGATGTGTTGCTAGATACCGCTCATTACTTATGCTCCTAAATGGGTTTAGGGGCATTGCCAACGTTACAAGAACCTATAGGGTCACACACTAAGGACAATTAGATGGAGATTAGGTTCATATGATGAACCAAGAGGATTAGATTCATTTGATGAATCAAATTGGATTAAGAGTAATCCTAATTGGGCTAATTGAGTTAGACTCAAGTTGATTCATGTGTTTAATGAGTCTAATTTGGATTATGACTCATTGAATCAATTTAATTAAATGAATTAGATTCATTATATTAAATTGGCTTGAATTAAATGGTTGGATTAGATCAACCATGAGAGAGATTAAGTCAAGTTTGACTTGACTTGAGAGGAAGATGAAGAGTCAAGTTTGACTTGACTTTATGCCACCTCATTGGTGAGTTGGCATTGAGTGGGCCAATGATGATGCTCCACATCATCATGGTTGCTTAAGTGGGATGTCACCTCATGGGAGTTACCAAGAGTTGTGACTCTTGGCATTCCATGGGAGTTACATACTCTCTTAATGTGGCCGGCCACATGAATGGGTTGATGTGTTTTTCATTTTGTGAATTAATCTCATTCATTCCTTCATCTTCTTCCTTGCTCCAATTTTGCTCTCCCTCTCCTCTCTTGGCCGAACTATCCAAAGGTGCTAGCACACCTTTTGTGTGGTTTTTCTCCACCTACTTGTTTGTGTGGATACATATAGAGAGTTGTCTACGTTGACAACTTCGAGATCTGACACCATTTGGACGAGCGGGAACGCGAAGGACTTCGCTTCAAAGGTATAACCTTTCTTTTGTAGATCTAAGTGTAGATCTAGGTAGAAACTCGTATTCGTATGTTTTTCAAAATTTTTCTTTGCACGGATCCGTTGGCTAGGGAGTTTCGGGGTTTTCGCGACGCGAAATGCAGTTTTCGCGGTCCGAAAAACCCAACAGTGTTAGTCCCAAAATATCCTATAGCACAAAGTTAGTACATAGTAAATATAATAAATGAAATGTTTGACAGCCTTCGGGCTGTCCGGTTCTGACTTCGGATTTCCTACTGGAAACCCTAGGTCGAACCGACGCCTACTGTTCCCTCTTCCGGGGAACGCGTCCTCACCTACTCCACTCAGAAGGGTTTACCTTTTGCCAGTTCGGTCCTCCAGACCGACTGGACTTTTGCTCGGCGCTTGAATCTTCCGGTCTTCATGTTGGACGTCCGGTCCATGGCCCGTCCAGTATTCTACCCGGTTCGCGACATCAGGATTTCAACCTAGGGTTACCGCCCCCTAGGATTTTAGCCCAAGACCTCGACCCGCCAAGGCTTTCCGCATAGGGTTACCACCCCCTATGACCTAGGGTTACCGCACCCTAGGGTTTTCCACTTGCTTGACCGTAGCTAGGACTTTTGCCTAAATACATTTAGGACTTTTCCTGCAATGCTCATTTAACATATTAGTAAACAAAACACCTTAACTTTGAACCCTTTGACATAATCAAAATATAGGTTCGATCGTCGGATGCTTCCGCACCAACAACTTGATGTCATTCCACTTGTTGAGATTTTACCATTCATGATAAATACCTTTTTGTCCTTAATTACAAGGAAATTAACATAATGCATGATATGTTATGACATACATCAAAAAGAAATAATTTTCAAAAGAAAATTTCTTATAACTACATGATGTATGTATGACATGACATGGTATTTTTTTTATATTTTTCATAATAATCATGAATGCAAAAATAAATATGATGTCATGACATATGATGGGCAAACAAAGCATGATAAATTAGCATAAATAAAATACCTAGATTACCTATCTAAGTGTCCTTAAACCTTAGCTAATCTTAAAATTAAATCCTAGATTGCCCAATTTCATCAAGAAAGTGTCAAACCCCAACTTGACATTTCTTTAATCTCTTGATTTATTTATGCCAATTAAAATTAAGCACATTCCTCAAATTTTGGCATATTTATCCTTCCAAAGGAGTAATCACCTTATATTTTAAGCCCGGATTTGCCCTTGACTCCCTAAGAACATACCAAAATCCCAACTTGGTAGTTCATATGATTCTCCAAATTGTGCCAATTTAATTCAAACATAATTCCTTAAGATTTGGCACATGTTACTCTTTCCAAGAGTGACAACTTGGATTAAGGTTTACATTTCTCTTAATTCCATAAGAAAATGTCGAATTCCAAATTTGGCATTACTTTTGCTTCTCTCAAGTGTGTCAATTTAAATTAGATTAAACTCCTCAAATTTTGACACATTTTACTCTTTCAAAGAGTAACACTAATAATCCTTTTTATTTTCAAAGGTTAGTGAAGCCTTGAAAATGCTCTCCAAGTGCCAACTTCATCAAGGTTGGGTTCACTACCCTTCCAAATAGAGTTGATACTCTCTAGACCCATCTAGGGTGTAGAGAATATGCTCCTAGGAACCCAAAACTTATTGGTGCTCCTTGGATGCTTTAGGTACTCACTAGGGATAACTTCCCTAGTCACCTTCCTAAGGACCTTTCTAGGCTTCTTAGAAGCCTTGGTCACTTCTATTAGATCAACTCTAGGGATTGCTTCCCTTGTGACCTTCTTTGTAACTTTGTTTGACTTCTTAGAAGTCTTAGTCACATTGGTCTTGACAAACGTACTCTTAGGGATGACTTCTCTAGTATTT
Source organism: Zingiber officinale (assembly GCF_018446385.1). Lineage (NCBI taxonomy): Eukaryota > Viridiplantae > Streptophyta > Magnoliopsida > Zingiberales > Zingiberaceae > Zingiber > Zingiber officinale. Next base: position 95,419,543 of record NC_055990.1, read on the forward strand.
TTGGCTTGACCTCTAACCTTAGGGTTGGTCCCATAGCTATATGGAACCCTATGGTATTGAGTCTCACTCTTCTTGGCTTTGAGTTTGTATCCCAAACCTTTATAACCATTGAATGACTCTTGCCTAGCTTTTCCTAGGTTATGCTCATTTTGACCCCTAAGCATATTTTCCATTCTTGCTAGGGTCCTTTCTAAATGATCAAGTCTTGACCTCAAGACTTGGTTCTCCGTCATTAAATCCATATATTTGGATTTTTCTTGACTCCTATGAGCATTTCTATATTTAGGCATATATCTATAATCCTTAGAATTATTGCCTAAATTGCTATCTACCTTCCTAAACTTAGATATGGTAGATATATCATGAGGAGGAATATATTTATCCTTAGTGTCATCATGCTTCCTACTTTCATGATAATTCGCATTAAAATGATAAGAATTATTTCTAGCATGCTTTTTATCATGTGTCAAAGGAATGGATTCATTAAATGATACCTTGGTTTTTACCTTGGAAGCTCCCCCTAAACTTGTGCTTCCTCCTTTGACTTTGGTTGTTTTCTTCCCCTTTGGACATTAGCTTCGATAATGTCCATTTTAGTTGCACAAGAAACACACAATGTGTTTCTTGCTCTTCTTTGTTGTGGGGATTGTCTCCTTGGGCTTCTCCTTGCTCTTAGGTACTACTTGGCCCTTCTTCTTGGCCAATTTTAGACACTTGCTCTTGTAGTGCCCATGCTCCCTCAAATGATATGGTTTTTATTTTTTACAATTGAAGTTTCTATACCTTTGCTTGTAGGGATGATGCTTGATTCTCCATTTGATGTAGCTTGAATTGTGGAGGTTGCATCATCTTCTTCTTCTTCTCCTTTTGAGGATGTGGGTGCTTCCACCTCTTCAACCCTTGAGGATGTGGATGCTTCCACCTCTTCCTCTCTTGAAGATGTGGATGATCTCTCCTCATCTTCCTTCTTCCCCTCTCCTTTTTCTTCCTTGAATGTTGCACTTGTGTCAACATCCGATTTATCCTCCTCTTCTTGGACCAATGAGCCCTTCTCCTTGGGCTCCTCTACTCCTTGGAATTGTAATGGGTCTTCATGATAGGCAATGATCTTTTTCCAAAGATCACATGCACTTGTGCATTCACCTACACTCACAATGATATTAGAAGGTAATAAATTTAACAAGATTTTTGTTACCTCCTTATCCGCCTCCGCTTGCTCCCGTTGCTCCTCGCTCCAATGTCGAGATCAGAGGTGCTTCCCCTTTTTATCTTTAGGAGCTTCAAATGGGTCTTCCAATGCAACCCATTGGTTCCAATCCATTTGAAACCAAGTTTCCAACCTCGTCCTCCAATAATTGAAGTCTTCTTTGTCGTCGTACGGAGGTGGAATTCGGATATCCCATCCGAGTGGTCCTTCGGACTCCATCTTCTTCCTCTAGCTTCTTGCTCTCTTGGCAGTTAGTCTGTAGAAGAGCGACCTCGCTCTGATACCAATTGTTGGGACCGATGTGCCTGCTAGAGGGGGTAAACAGCGTCTCATCGCACGCTCGTAGGGTTGCGTCTTGATGATGATATGCAGCAGAAATAAAATACAAGACTCACACAATGCTAACAAGTAGATTTACTTGGTATCCACCTCAAGAAGAGGTGATTAATCCAAGGATCCACACACGACACACTCCTCCACTATGAAAACCTCCTTCTCGGTCGCAGCCGGAGGCAGAGAAGCCTCGTACAAACTCTCACACACACAAACAACTCACACAAGAAGAAGAAATACAAATACAAGTAAAAACACTCTCTTCTTGCTTACTTGTTGCTTGTTGTTGCCTCTTGAACCTTGAGAGAACACTCTCAAGAGCCTTCAAGAACTGGCAGTGAAAGTCGGAGAAGCTCGTTGAAGATCACAGAAAAATCATAGGAAGAAGCTTGCAAAGAACTAGCGAAGAAAACACTCCGCCCAGGCTATATACAGTGTCTCCAATCGATTGAAATCAACCCCAATCGATTGCCAAGTCAGCACCGCTCCATCGCAGCCGTCCATCACCTGCATCCTGCACAACGATCACTTCCCAATCGATCGATCGATTGATTGGGACTGCCTGAATCGATCGCCCGATCGATTCAGTGCCTTTCTGTGCTCTCGCGTCCGCGTGAGAGCTTCTGCTGCCCAATCGATCAATTGATAGATTGGTAGCTCCCAATCGATCGCCCGATCGATTGGGAAAGTCTTTGTGCTCGCGATTTCACATCCCAATCGATCGACCGATCGATTGGGCCTTCCCACAATCGCAACACAGTCCAAATCGATTGACCGATCAATTTGGACCCTGTTCAATCGATCGCTCGATCGATTGAACACTCTGAACTTGACTAAAATCAAGTCCAAAGTCCCAAACCCAACTTCCGGTCAACCGTGACCTATTGGGTCTCCATGCCTAGCATTTGGCCATACCTGACCAACCTCGAACTAGCCTTCTAGCCTCCTCCATCAGCCTTGCGTCCCTCGGATATCTCCCCATCCTTCACGCCTTGTCTTCAGGAGCTTCCTTTGGCCTCATCCTAGTTGTCAAGTCTTCCTTGCCAAGTCATACCAGGACTTACCTTGCCAAGACCTCATGCTTGGACTTACACCCTTTGCCAAGATCACACTTGGACTTTCCAATTGTCTAGCTCCTCACTAGGACTTTCTCCTTTGCCAAGATCACACTTGGACTTTCCAACTATCTAGCTCCTCACCAGGACTTTCCACTTGTCTAACTCCTCACCAGGACTTTCTCCTTTGCCAAGATCACACTTGGACTTTCCAATTGCCTGTCTCCTCACCAGGACTTTCTTCTTATATTGTCAAACATCAAAACTCAAATCCCGACTCAATCTTGACTCAACTCAAGCTTAGTCAAACTGGTCAACCTTAACCTAGGGAAATTGCCCCAACAGAATAACCCTTATATGCCTTCCATAAGCTTAAAGGTGCCTCTAACCTGAGAAATCTGATCCTGACTTCGCTGTACCTTATTTGCGACAAGGCCCAAAAGTTATCTTGTAGAAGACACCTTCCATGAACAATGCGAAGATGTCTTCCAATGCTTGAAGGCGCATACAGGTACTGTTTATCTAAAGGCTTTTTACTCCTTTTGATCTACAAGTTATGTTAGTCCGAAATTAAAACATCTAACCTGAAAAACAAAGTTAGCACAGTGAAAGATAATAAATAGTAATTAGCTTCTGTCCTTCCAGGACCAGGAACTAGTCAAGGTCTTAGATTAGGGATCCAAAATGGACCTAACCTGGACCGATGCCTACTATCCCTCAATCAGGACACGTCCTTACTTAGTCACTCTCCTCCAGTGACTTACCTCTATTTACCAACTTGTAATCGGTTGATTGACCTCTTGACCCACCAGGTCTTCATGCCAGTTGTTCGGTCAGCAGAGCCAACTAGACTTCTACCGGTTGTCCGATCCTACGGACCCAATCAGTCTTTTTGCCAGATATTCGGTCGATCCATTGACCTAACTGGACTTCGCACCAGCTATTCAGTCCCATAGACCTAGCTGGATTTCAGCCTAGCGTCCGATCCTTTGGACTTATCAGTTCCTACATACTTGGTAAAGCAATTAGATCATAAAACACCTAACTTAACTCTCTTATCATTCATCAAAACCTGAGTTAGATTGTTAGTGCAATGTGCACCAACAATCTCTTCCTTTTTTATGCAATGACAACCAGGGTTAAGTTAGAAAAAATAATATATGAAAAAAAATAGAACTTGATTTTAAGAGAAGTCTAAAATTAGGCAGTCAGTTTTGTTCTCTTAATCTTTTTTAGGATTTTTAGGATTAAGTTTTATGATTTTCTTTGATTGATTTCTTTGATTTTTTAACTTGAACCCTAACTACCTTCCCCCTTTGACATTCATCAAAAGCAAACATGAGTAGATAGGTGAGTCAATCATGTATTCAAGGAATGTAATAGAATTTTGACAACAAAATACTTTTTGGATTATTGGGGAAAGGAGTTAGAAAATTTTTAACTTTTTGAAACACAACCCATTTGTAAAGAAGAATATAGAATTTTGCTAAGGAAAATTATTTTTGAAATAAGATTATGTTCAAAAAAGGTTTGTGAAATTGAAAAGATAACTCTTGTAAGAATTTTCAAAATTTTGCTAAAGTGTTTTCAAAAGCATGTATGTTTAAAACAGTTTTCAAAATACTTATAGTTAGTTTTACAAAACATAGATTTTGAAAAAGTATCAGAATTTTTGAAATGAAGGTTGTGAAAACTAACTTTTGCAAAATAACTTGTAAATTTGAACAGAAACTTTCAAAAAGATCTTGCCAGATAGATTTTTAAAATATTTACAGAGTAATTTGGAAACAGGATAATTTTTTAAAGAATGATTTTCAAAAACTATTCAAAACATTTTTCAAGAGTGTTTTTAAAGCAAATTTGAAAGTAATTTTTCAAAGAAAAAACTATTCAAAACATTTTTCAAGAGTATTTCTAAAGCAAATTTGAAAGTAATTTTTTAAAAATGATTTTAAAAGAAAGAAACTATTCAAAGCATTTTTTAAGAGTATTTTTAAGACAAATTTGAAAATAATTTGCAAAATATATCAAGGCGATTAAAAAAATTATTTTAGAAATATTCTTTTCTCTCCCCGAACCTGGTATGTATTTAAAAATATTCATCTATAAAATCGTCCTTAATTGTCCAACCATTAGTTATTAACTAACTAACAGAGGATAGTAGCATTCACTTGGTTAGTCAGGTTAGGTAAATGCATCCAGTTAGTTTTTGACTAAACATGGATTACTTAACATGATCATTGTAGTATTTGGTATTTTACATCCAGACTTGCATTGATGCACTAATATAAGCATCTTAAATCTAGACAATGTACATATGCATCTCACGCCATTCTAGGTTTGGAACACACAATCAAGGGAATCCTAGTGTGTTTGTGAGATGCTCAAGTTCTAGTTCTATAGGAATATGCTTTCTATGGATTTGATCTAATCTAAGGCTAAAATCAATTTTGAAATTCTAAGGAAATGAAAAATTTTAGAAAGTAAGAAATTTTTCATAGAATTTGCAAATTATTTGGAAAATGTTTTGAAAATAACAAGCCTAGTCTATAAAGCACATTCCTAATTTGAACAAGCAACAAAGGTAAAGAGTGACAAATAGTATATGTCCAAATAGTCACAGAATCTAAAATAGCACTGTATAATGAATAAGGTCAAAGCTGATCATCATTCGGAGCTGGTGGAGACTGCTCAGGTGATCGCACAGTCCATAAGATCTACTGAAAGCCAATGGTTATCTCCTCCCGGAGAGAAGGTAGTCATCTCTCCCCGAATGATGCTGAATCCATCTGTTACTGACTACCGAAGCTGTGCAGAGGACTCCTCTAGTCGAGCTAGTCGGTCCTTGACAAATAGTGAGATCGAGGGCTGGGTCAAGGTCAAGGGATGAGTCGGAGTCAGAGGATGTTCTAAGAGCTCCTCCTTCGTGAATGTTGGAAACTCCTCCCCCTCGGCGAGAATGATAGGTGGAAAATCGTCATCGACCTCGCTTGGTATATCTAACTGTGGTCTCGATCTCTAAGCTAGTCCCCCCTGATTAGTGATATTTATATGCACTAATGCAAGCTGATAGTGGCCAATCTCGTCATATGCGCTAAGAGAAGTGATCGTACCCTGCGTCATATCTACCCCTATGGCTGAGAATATATATGTCAAAATATGACAGTATGACATGTGAACCTGCAGCCTGGTGACGAGACTGGATGCATGAATGACATTATGGAATATGTGCAATGCAATGTCGATGTCAAGACTCTAGCATAGTGCATACAAAAAAAATGAATGAGATGACCGCATCATCGCAACATTGCGAGATATGATCAGCAGAATACAAGTGGTCAGAACTTGATATAAAATATAGTCTTGTACCCTGATGGAAGGCACCTTCTATGTGCAGCGGAAGGTGCCTTCAACTGACCAAAGGCGCCTTCGGTCAGTTAGGGCAGAATTTTTCCCGCCTTTCCGAGGGCGCCTCCGATGGTCTCGAAGGCGCCTTCGGTCAATTAGGGTGGAATTTTTCCCTCCTTTCCAAGGGTGCCTCCTATGGTCTCAGAGGCACTTTCGGTTAGCACCTTCTTTTTAAAGTTTTTAAGTTTAATTTTATTTACTTTATTTTAATTTAATTAATTTGATTTGATTTATTTTAATTTACTTTAATCTTGAATTTGAATTAAATCTTTAGTCATCTCACCTGGTCTATATTTTCAATCAAGGAATCCTATAATATTGTGAGATGAATTAGGTTGAACTTTAGGATTGGGTTTAACATTGTGTTAGATTGAAGTTTAGCTTTCGGTTCAACAAATAAGTATTCTTTGGAAAATCTTCTGAGCTATGGTGAGTCACCATGACATCATTAGAGTAACTGCGCCTTCGAAATTTTTCAAATAGTCCTATCTGTTGGAACCCCAAGGTTGTTTTGGTGTGATCAACAAGTTAAGTTAGGTCCTGTGTTGTTTTAACCTTGTGTCTAAGTGTGCAGGAGCTTAGGAGCACAGGTACTCGAGCGGAAGACGCAGCTAGCAAGAAGGATGGCACGCGGTGCGTCCAAGAGACGAGATGCTGCTGAAGAGTACCCCGATGGACGAGAAGGAAGCGTGCGGTGGTTCCGAGGGACGAAAGCCGGAGCGGAAGATTGCTCGGGGAGCAAGAGACGCAGCTAGTGAGAAGGTCAGCACGGGGTGCGACCGAGGGACGAAGACTGTGGATGAGTACGCTAGTGAACGAGAAGGAAACATGCGGCGATTCCGAGGGGCGAGAAGTCGGAGCGGAAGGCTGCTCGAGAAGACCGAAAGTTGGGTTCGGGTGAGCCCTATTCCGGATGACAGAAATCACCCAAGCGAACGGATCCAGAGCAGAAGACCCGGACCGAGGCGGGACTAAACCAGAGAAGAGGTCCCGGACAAAAAGTCAACAACTGTTGACTTTTTGCTCCAGGGCGCCCTGAATGCTTCCGAGCGCCCGGACCCGACTTTTGACCAAGATCGAGATTTGACTTGATCTGATCATTGGAGGATAAAGTTTATCCCCCTAGGGCGCCCGGAACACTTTGGGGCGCCCCGACCAAGGCTATAAATATAGCCTTGGTCCAGAAGCTTTTCAACGAACTTCAGTAATTCATTTCCAACGCTTGTGTGCTTTAGAGTTGTACTTAAGCTTCTGTTTCTGCGCTTCAACGTTGTAAGAGGCTTCTCCGCCTGAAGGAGTTTTAGTGCTAAATCTTCCTTGGATTAACAACCACATCGATTGTAACCAAGCAAACCTCTTGTCTCTTACTTTATGTTTTTAATTTACTGTTCTACTTTATTTATACAAGTGTTAGCTTAAAGAGTTCGAGGAAGGGTTGTTTGTTTTATTTTCTACAGGACTATCCAACAACCCCCTCCTAGCCGGCCACAACAGTCCTACACTATCTACTAAACTTAATAATAAAACTTTGGTCTAATTGGTTAGGATTCATAAGGGGTAGCTTCAGTTAGCTCCACTAAGCCAAATACATCAGGTCGAAGTCATATCTTCCTAAACATGCATAAGTAGAGTTTTCTTAACTTACTATCATCCAAAGCTTCACCAGTACCGTTGATCAAGTTAAACTTTTGTCCCTTTTTAGACTAGTCCTAATTACCCATCTAGGTAAGTTTATTGATTTTGGAGGTGCCAACTAATTTGGAGTCTCCCCTGATTTATTGAACTTTTTGGTTTTTAGATTTTAGGTTTATGTCGATTAGTTTTGTAGTTATAATAGACTTGATGATAATTTAAATTAGCCTTTTAGTTATTTGATTTAATTTATTTGAGTTTGCATTGTTTAATTTTATCTTATTTTTAGTTTGAATTTAGTTTTGAAGGTTTATTTTGATTTGGTTTTGGATTTAGTTTTAAATAATGAATTTTATTTTTAGGTACATAAAAATGATTGAGTCCTACTTGCGTGGTTAAGCACGCTTTTGGAATCCAGGCTTTAGTTAGTTTCTTATTTTGAGTTATTAGTGATATAAGCATTTTGTTAGTCAAGCTGGACTTGTATTTAAGTTCGGACTTATTGTACACAACTCTTTACTATCCAAGTATCATATCAAGATATTTGAATCTAGTTGTAAATTTTTCTAGTAGTTCTTTTAGTTTAACTATTTCGCCTTTCAATTTGGAATTATCTTCCTCAAGTTTTGCAACTTGAGTAAGGATTTCAAGTTGAATTGGCTTAACTGTTGAATTTGAATTTAGTTATTTGTTAAGTATTTTGTTTTCTATATTTAGTTCGTATTATTTTATTTTTAGAATTAATTAATTTTTTATTTAAACATGTAATTATTTTAAATAACTTTTTGCTTAAAGTAAATTGTACCTCATCGGAACCTTCAGAAACAAGTGTGAACTCGTGGCTCGATTCGGGTTCGGTCCCATCTTCTGAGTCGCTTTCTGATTCTGGTTTGTAAGCCATCAATGAGAGGTAGTTGGTGTGCTTTGGTTCATCGCCATCTGATTCCTCCTCGGATGATTCATCTCAAGTCACCTTGAGGGCTTTCTTCTTCTTGAGATTTGGGCAGCCGATCTTGTAGTGCCCCATCTTATTACACCCAAAGCACGTGACATTAGTCTTGTTGTTGTTGGAGATTGAAGTGGAGTTGATTTCTGCAGGTTCCTTTTGGTGAAATTCTTATTTCTCATGGTAAACATCTTTCTTACCAAGTCCACCAGGTATTCTTCATCATCTATGTCTTGGCCAGTCTCAACTTCAGGTTATGAGCTTTTCTTTTGATGTTCCAACAATAAAAGCAACACCTTTCTTGGGTTTAGCGTTAGTTTGTTAGTGCAACTTAATTCATAGAAAAGTTCATCTAATTTTAATTTAGATAAATTTCTCGAGATCTTATAGGCATCTACGATGGATGCCCATAATGCATTTTGAGGAAATGCGTTTAAAACGTACCTTATAAGATCTCGGTTCTCCATTTGATGGCTAATTGTGTGAAGTCCATTAAGGATATCTTTTATCCTCGCATGTAACTGACTGGCAGTCTCACCTTCCTATATTTTTATATTAAATAATTTATTCAAAAATAAATCCTTTGCGTCATTGGTTCCCTCGTGTAATTCTATGAGTTTGTCCCATAGTACTTTAGCATTTTCGTGTGGGCCGATGTGGTTCAGTTCCTCCTTTGTTAATCAGCAGTGGATTGTGTTGAGGGCCTTAAAGTTGATCTAGGCCTTCTTCTTCATTTTCAGATTCCAATTTTCCAAGTCTATTGGAATTCTGGTGTTGTGGTCAACCGACGCCTTGTATCCTTTGGTGACGCTGAACCACTGGTTGTAATCGGTCTTCAGATACACTTCCATTCACCTCTTCCAATAGGGAAAGTTGTCTCCATTGAAGAGAGGAGGACGAGCAGTACTGTATCCCTCAAGTTGGGCCATTTAGCATTGAAAATAGAAAACTAAAGAAAGGTAACAAGACTTGGTCTTGGATTAGTAGAGTTTGAGGAGAAGTAAAAAGAAATTACGAAGAACTCGAGTGGTGTTGCACTAACTTCGAGTAAAAAATTGAATGAGAAAACGTTATTTAAAAGGATAAGTTGTACCAATTCAAATAGAATACGAGAAAATAGAAATAAAAAAAAAATAGTTTCCCCCGGTTTGATTAGTGGTTGCACCAATTCAAAGCAGAACCTGCTTTGATATCACCTTTTGGATCGATATGCACATGAGAGGGGGAGGGGGTGAATGACATGGTTTTCAAAAACTTATTTTATTATTTAAATAAAAAATACGAGTACATACAGTGGAAAAATAGAGAAATCAAACGACAAGTAAGAAAACCAAAATAGACATCGTCGGTTTAGTTAGTTCAGAACCTTTGGTGACTTCTATTCCAAGACCCAGGTCATACGGACCTATCGATGAGCAATCCACTAAAATACCTTTTCTAGTACCTCTGGAAAAGGGAATTGAGTACACAGAAAGAGAGAACAAGTGCAACACCCTGCACTTGTCCCTTTGCAAGTAGTAAAATGTACAAATTACAAATTGTTACCCAACTCCTTGGAAGATTGGAAGCTTAGGCTCAGTGTCAGTCGGCTCCTTGGCAGTAGTCGGGCGCAACATCATCATAGCAATGCCATAGCAGGAAGCCGAAACAGTCGGGATCTCAAATGGATGCACAGAAGCTTGTATAGATGTTGTTTTTTGAAGCTTGGTCGAATATCCCTTATAAAGGCTGTGGAAGGTGATAACCATGATTTTGCTACATTATCTTGATTTATAATGCATGTTTTTTTAATGATCTTCTCATAAATTGAACTTATATTTTCATCATGTTTCATTAATTGCATTTAATTTTGGACTTAATTACAAATTAGTTTATTATCATGGTATTTGATGCTAATATTTAATTATTATTTTGTAGGCATCAAAAGGGTCATGGACTCGATCAGATCAGACCATATTTGGGCTCAAATTTAGGGCTAAACAGGTTGATCAAGTCTTGGAGTGATTTGGACCGTCCATTAAAGATTGGAGAGATCTGAGCCATCTATCAAGGATCTGAATAATCCAACCTAATGAGGATTAGATCTCAACCATTGATGATGATCCAGAGTTTTTAATCTAGATCTGAGATTTTTTCCACCGTTGATCAAGACTCGAAGCTTGTGGACCGTCCGATCAGATTTGAAAAGGATATAAAACGCGAGAAGCTACAGTGCACTCTTTGAGCTCGGCGTTGTTTCTTCCTCACGACTTCACCACTGTACATCGTCTCCGACGCTTCCATCCACATCCAGATCTTGAATTCGAATTCCGACTTTGACAGCAAGTCTTGCATCAACTGGCGATCAGCAATCGAGGTTCAGATCGAGATTAGTGGGCGTTCCCCCATCTTCGATTCTTTCTTCCGCAATCCGCCACTTCCACAAATTAGAGGGTGTTCCCCAGATCTGTAGATTTCTAGTCATTAGTAGAGGGTGAATGGGTGTTCCCTGAAGGTTCTACATCCGTTCTTCCTCCATCGTTGTTCGCAGCTGGTGAATCGATTTGATCAATCAATTGACGCTCTGTGATTCATATCATTCTTCTGTTCTTCGTGCAATCCGATCACAAGCTGATAGGGAGTTCCCAGAAGCTTGGCTCATCTTATTAACAGGTCGGGAGAACTGATTTTGCTGTTGATGAGCTTGAAGGGCGTTCCCTGCGGCTCCTTTACAGTTTTGTAGAGAGAAGGAATCAGATCCTTGATTTGAATTGTGGATGTTTATTTTTACCTAGTTTAGAGATTTGTTTTCAATGCATCTATGTTTTAATTATTCTTCAGAAAACCCCAATCATATTTGAATTTAGTTATAGTCAATAACTGAGATTAGTATCTCTGTTTCTAGATTTCTGTTGAGATTACAGTTTAAGGTTTAATAGTTAATTTTGCACAAACATCTCAAGTTTGATCAGTTTTGTTGATAATTTAGGAGCTCCAATAGTTAGTTATATCCTCATTGCATACTAATTAGTTTGTGCAATTTCATTTCCTAATCATTTACAGCAAGGTCATTTGACAATTTGAATTCTAGATTTCATTTCTTAAGTCTTGTCTTAACAGTTTCTTCATTAGATTAAGAGTAGCATAGGTTAGTTTAGTTAGTTAAGTGGTTCTAGGTTAAGATAAATCTGAATCAAGTCAAGAGTTTAGATGAGTTGTTGAATGAAATTTAATCTTTGAATTCTATATCTGATTTCTGGTTTCTGAAATTGTGCAACAACTTATTTGAAATGCTTCTTGATGAATTTGATGCTAGGTATTGTTGCCTCTTCAAATCTCTTATTTGCTACTTTGTAGTTTTATTTTCACAGAGGGAAGTTGTGAAATGAGATTTGGCTCGGTTTGAATCGGACCTTAGTTTTCTTCTCACTTGTTAGGAGTTTAATTCCTAAGTTTGTTCAGATCTCCTTTAGAATTGTTAAAAGTGTTTTCTTGAGTTGATTCTGTTTCACATGACATTTGATTGAAAACACATTTACTAGTTATCCATGGAAAAATATGACTTGAGACTCCTTACTACAACACTTGTCTTAATTTTAATGAGTTTCAATTTTAATTAATTTGGAGCGCCTAGTGATATGCGAAAAAGGCTAACACAAAATTTTGGCGTCGTTACTGGGAGTTAACTAGTAGTTTGTGTGTATTTTGGGATTATGCATTGATTGATTTTATTTTGTTATCATCTTTCTTGATTTGATTGCTTTTTTTTTTTTTTTGTATTTTCATGTTGGCTTATTTCTGAGTTATCAAGTTCTTTAATTTTCATAAATTCATGTGTTTGAAACTTTATGCTTTTGAATCTTCTAATTTTGATTTTAGTGTTGTGATGTAAGAACAGGAGATTTCAGTAGCATGGATCCATATTTTCAGAATTTTGGAGGAGGAATGGAGAATCAGTATTTTCAGCCTGAGTATCAATTTTACCCAAACACGGATCAACAAAATAGGTATGAGTCATTTTTAAATGCTTATAATGCTAATTGGGTGGATCATTCATGTTTCAAGTATGAAAGTGCACAAGGATAATTTATTGAGCCATATCCTGCTTATCAGAATTCATATGGGATTCAAGAGGTTTCAACATCTTTTATGTCATACTCTTTTCAACAGAACGATCCTCAAATTGAAGAGTCAACATGAAAAATCAAGGAGATTATGCAACAAATGAGAGAGCATCAAGAGCAGCAATTCTCAAGGATACAGAATATACAGAGTCAGTTAGACCAAATTGCATCATCCATCAATTAGTTATAAACACAAAGCTCCAGTGGGGAGATGGAAAGTAGAGATTCTATCAGGCCTGGCCCTACTCCCATTTCTTCACAAGATTTTTTTAGTATTATTTGTGATGATGATGTAGTTGTTCAAATTTCTGATTATACTAATGTTGTTACTTTAGATGATGTGAATTATGCAGATACAGATGCAAAAGATGATTTAAGTGTAGGGGATTGCTTACTGAAAGCATTACCTCAAGAATCACCAAGAATAGAGGATGTAAGTGTAAGGACTTGTGCTATGTGTTGGGACCGAAATATAGCTAGAGGGGGGGGGGGTGAATAGCTCGTCGCGTTCTAGGTGCTTGTCGTTGCTTGTTTCTTTGATGGTATGCAACAGAAATACAAGAAACAAAAACATACAACGCTAACAAGGAGGGTTTACTTGGTATTCACCTCACAAGAGGTGACTAGTCCAAGGATCCACACCCACTCACGCACCCTCCACTAAGGAATCACTCCTTTTCGGTAACTACCGAAGGCAGAGAAGCCCTACAAGCTCACAGTACAAGAAGAAAAAAAGGAAAACAAATACAAGTAATAGTTTACAGGTTTTACAACTAAAAACCCTAACCTTAGCTTTCTTCTTCAGCTGTAGATCTGCCTCTTGACTTGGAAGACCTCTAAGAACCTTCAAGAACTGGCGATCTGAACTTTGTGGAGAAGCTCTGGGAGCACAGTGAAGATCTGAGATGAATCGGTGAAGCTCTACTGAAGGAATCGAACGCCTGCAGCTAAATACGATGCCAACGGTCGAATCCCGATCGATTGGATTGCTCCCAATCGATCGAGGAGGCTTTGGATCGATCGACCGATCGATCCAGAGTGCCTCTGTGCTCTCTAGAATAGCCTGGATTGATCGACTGATCGATCCAGGGCTTGTTGTGTGAAATCGCAGCTCCCAATCGATCCACTGATCAATTGGGGGATCTGGATCGATCCACCGATCGATCCAGCGCGGTTCTGTGCGATCGAGCACTTGTCCCAATCGATCCACTGATCGATTGGGAGGAGGCTTGTCGCGAAGACTAGCCCAATCGATCGGCCGATCGATTGGGCATGAGCCAATCGATCGGCTGATCGATCCAGCTCATGATTTCTCCCAAGAATCAAGTCTAAAACCTCCTAAACCAACATCCAGTCAACCATGACTTGTTAGTACATAAAACCTAGCATCCGGTCACCCTTGACCAGCTAAGACTCTCTCACCAAGTGTCCGGTCAATCCCTTTGACCCACTCGGACTTTTCTCCTCGTGCCAAGTGTCCAGTCAATCCTTTTGACCTATTTGGACTTCCACCAGATGTCTGGTCAACTTTGACCCATCTAAATTTCCCTGTGCCAAGTATCCAGTCAATCCCTTTGACATACTTGGACTTCCACCAGATGTCTGGTCAACCTTGACCCATCTGGATTTCCCTTGCCTGGCTTTACTCACCAGGACTTTCACCTAGCTTCACTCACTAGGATTTTCCAACTGAATGGCTTCACTCACCAGGACTTTCACCTAGCTTCACTCACTAGGATTTCCTTCTACCTAGCTTCACTCACCAGAACTTTCCTTCTTCCTGGCTTCACTCACCAGGACTTTCCTTCTGCCTGGCTTCACTCACCAGGACTTTCCTTCTGCCTAGCTTCACTCACTAGGACTTTACTTCTGCATAGCTTCACTCACTAGGACTTTCCTTCTGCCTTGCTTCACTCACCAGGACTTTCCAGTCAAGTATCCGGTCAACCTTAACCTACTTGACTCTCCTTCACATCTCAACTGGTCAACCTTGACCAAACGGGAATTGTATCAACAATCTCCCCAAATGAACAACTGCACTTGCATTGTCCATATCATCTAAACCCAATATATTGTCAAACATTGAAACTCAAACCAAGACTCAAGCTTGGTCAACTAGGTCAACCTTGACCTAAGGGATATTGCACCAACAATCTCCCCATTTTTGATGTTTGACAATACCTTTAAGTTAGGACACATTTGAGTTAAGCTAATCCCATATTCTTAACTCTCTTCATGCCAAAGTATGAATGATGATTCTCTTCATTCTCCTCCTTTCCTAGAGGGTAACATTCCTCTTTAGGAAATGAAGGCCTAACTTAAACCACACATTCTCCCCCTATTGGCACACATCAAACACAACCTCTCCCCATGAAGAATTGCTTATCATTGTTCATAACTTCACTCGTTGTGATCAACACGATAATGAAGATCTCATACCCTTCATTATCATCAATGCTCACCCTTGAGCATTAACCACTTGAATAACCCAAATAAAGGTCTCATACCCTTCATTTGTATCGAATGTCCATCCATGAGCAAACACCACTTAAACA
Organism: Zingiber officinale; assembly: GCF_018446385.1. NCBI lineage: Eukaryota > Viridiplantae > Streptophyta > Magnoliopsida > Zingiberales > Zingiberaceae > Zingiber > Zingiber officinale. The sequence continues at coordinate 95,434,782 of NC_055990.1, forward strand.
ATGAGGATATCCACTCCCCATTAAATTTCAAATGCTCAACCTTGAGCATTTTCACGCAAGAAGGTTGACCACCTTCCAAGGTTTATAAAAGAATAATTTTCATGTCCTTAAAGAGTACCTCCCCCTAAAGACATGGTCGTACCTTCTGTCATTGCACCAACAATGACTTGGAATCCCTAAACCTTTAGGAAATCCAAATTTTGAAGTTTACCTTAACCAATTCATCCTTGTTTTCATCATGAAAACACCCTCTAAATGTGTACAAACATGTCTTGAGGGGTTAGGAATGGTTATATAGACTAATCATGGTTCAAAGATGCTGAAATCAGGCCTTCCCAGCCAAAATCAGCATCTTCGATCGATTGGAGTTGGTCCCAATCGATTGAACCTTCTTGAATCGATCCACTGATCGATTCAGATAGTGTGGATCAATCGGTGGATCGATCCAGCTAGCTTCTGCTCGCGGGATTTGCCTTCTCAATCGATCGCCCGATCGATTGAGGCACTCCAATCGATCCACTGATCGATTGAAGCTCTGAAAAGGCTGAAATACAATTTCAGTTAATTTCAGAAACTCCCCAAAAATTCTACAAAATTTGAAAAATTATGAAAATCGTTGTAGACATTATTTAGGGCATACAATATCATGGAAAAATAGTTTTCTAAGAAAATACTTCATATTTTTAAAGATTGACACAAACTAGAAAACTTGTAGAAACTTTAGTGTTTTCTTCTAGTTTGTGCTCAACTATTCAATGATGATTACTATCAAAAGATAGCCTTCACCAAGGTTTTCCAAAAGCATTTTTAAAATGATTTTCAAAACCAATATCTCACTATATTCCTTGGTCTTAATGCACATGACTTGTACATTAGCTTTCCCAATGATGGGAAAACACATAACTATGTGTTTTGATGAACTTAAAACTCAAAAGAATGCACTAAATCAACATCTTGAGTTTTGTTCATCATCCTAACATCTCACTTGTATCTAATGTGCACTAAAACACATACAAGTCACCTTATGGGTCTTTGTGAGATGTAAAGTTTGGTTTTGCCCTAATCTAGGGATCATATATATCTATCTAGGCATTTTTGAATTATAGACATCTACCAAGAATGTTACTTGTTAATTAATGCCATTAGTCCTTAATAAATAAGGAATTAAAATGATGCATGATGATGTTATGGCATACATCAAAACGAAATAATTTTCAAAAGAAAATTTCCTATAACTATATGATGTATGGATGACATGACATGATATTTTTGTGTTTTTCATAATAAGGCATGAGTGCAAACACAAATAAATAAATATGATGTCATGGCATTTGATGGGCAAGCAAAGCATGGCAAGTTAGCATAGATAAAATACCTAGATGACCTACCTAAGTATCTTAACCCTTAGCTAACTTAACAATTTAAACCCTAGATTGCCCACTATTTCCCAAGAAAATGTCAAAAACCAAATTTGACATTTCTTTTGCTTTTCCTAATTTGTGACAATTTAAATTAAGCATATTCCTCAAATTTTGGCACACTTTACTCTTTTAAAGAGTAATCAATTGAGTTAAGGCTTAAATTTGACTTTAACTTCCTAAGAACATACCAAAATCCTAACTTGGTAGTTCTTATGATTTTCTCAAAATATGACACATTTTACTCTTTCCAAGAGTAAACCCTTTATCCTTTTCATTTTCAAAGGTTAATAATAACCTTAAAAATGCTCCTTGAGTGTCAACTTCATCATGATTGGGTTAACTATCCTTCCACTTAGAGTTGACACTCTCTAACCCATCTATGGGGTAGAGAATATGCTCCTAGGAACCCAAAACCTATTGGTGCTCCTTGGATGCTTTACGTACTCACTAGGGATAACTTCCCTAGATACCTTCCTAGTGACCTTGTTTGGCTTCTTAAAAGCCTTGGTCACATTTTCTAGGTCAACCCTAGGGATTGCTTCCCTTGTGACCTTCTTTGTGACTTTCTTGGACTTCTTAGAAGTCTTAGTCACATTTGTTGCAAAAATACTCTTAGGAATAACCTCCCTAGTATTCTTGACTTGACCACTAGACCTAGGGTTTGTTCCATAACTATATGGAACTCTATGGTAAGTAGGTACATCCTTTTTGGTTTTAGGTTTGTATCCCAAACCTCTATGGCCCTTGGATGACCCTTGTTGTCCTAAACCTAGATTTTGCTCTTTAAGGATATTTTCCATCCTTTTTAGGGTCTTTTCTAGTTTGTCAAGTCTTGACCTCAAGACTTAATTTTTCATCACTAAGTCCTTAGTTTTTGGTTTTCCATTAAGTCCATGAGCATTTTTGTTTCTAGGCTTGTAGCTAAAATCCTTAGAGTTCTTGCCTAAAATTCCATCTACCTTCCTAACCCTAGGTGTGGTAGTTTTAGCATGGAGAGTCATGTGTTTTTCCTTAATGCTATCATACTCTCTATTCTTATGGTAAATAGCATTAAAATGATAAAGACTTGACTTAGCATGCTTTTTTACCATTTTTCAAGGGAGCAGGCTCAATAAATGATGCATTTCTTTTTACCTTGGAGACTCCCCCTTGAGGTGTGCTTCCTCCTTGAGTCTTGACCACCTTCTTCCCCTTGGGACATTAACTCCGGTAATGTCCCTTTTAATTGCACAAAAAGCACATAATGTGCTCCTTGCTCCTTTTTGTTCCGGGAGCGGTCTCCTTGGGCTTCTCCTTGCCCTTTTGTGCCACTTGGCCTTCTTCTTGGCCAAATTAGGGCATTTACTTTTGTAATGCCCTTTTTCCCTACACTCAAAGAAAATGATATGATTTTTGTTATTTTCTATTGAAATTGTTATACCTTTGCTTGTAGGGGTGGCATCTTCTCCTTTTGATCCGGAGGTAGAAGCTTCCTCTTGATCCGAACTTGATACTCCTCCAATAGATTTGTCTTGACTTGTGGAGGTAGAGGCTTCTTCTTGCTCTTGATCCGGTGTCAATGAAAATTGCTCCCCCTCAATCCTAGAGGTGGAAGCTTCCTCATCCTCATCTTGTATATGGAACAAGGAGTATGCTCCCTCCTTGCCTTCTTCATTGCATTCCTTTGAAGATGAAGCTTCTTGGACTTCCTCTTCTTCAGAAGTTGAGCATCTCTCAACTTCGGAGTCCTCTTGCTCTTTATTTTGATCCAATGAGTCACCCACTTTGGATTCTTCTTGGTCTGGTACAGTGGAGGGGATCTCATGAATTGATGCCAATTTGCTCCAAAACTCCTTGGCATCCTTGAACTCTCCAATTTTTCCAAGAATGTGGCTAGGTAATAGATTGACCAAAAGCTTGGTCACTTTATCATTGGCCTCACATCTTTGGATTTGTTCTTGGCTCCATTTGCTTTTCTTGAGGACTTTGCCCTTGGAATTTGTTGGAGCCTCGAAACCTTCCATGAGAGCAAACCATTGCTCTATCTCCACCATCAAGAAATTCTCGATCCTTGATCTCCAAAGATTGGTAAATGGTGGAGGCACCCTCGTGTCGAATCCGAGTCCATCTCGGAACTCCATTTGAAGTTGAGCTTCTTGTGATGAAGTCTTCGACTTGTAGAATTGCTCCAACTTCTTCACCCTCTAGCTTTGCCCCTTCCGACGATGATTCCGGTGAAGAGCGGTCTCGCTCTGATACCACTTGTTGGGACCAAAATGTAGCTAGAGGGGGGGGGGGGTGAATAGCTCGTCGCGTGCTAGGTGCTTGTCGTTGCTTGTTTCTTTGATGGTATGGAGCGGAAATACAAGAAACAAAAGCATACAACGCTAACAAGGAGGGTTTACTTGGTATCCACCTCACAAGAGGTGACTAGTCCAAGGATCCACACCCACTCACACACCCTCCACTAAGGAATCACTCCTTTTCGATAACTACCCAAGGCGGAGAAGCCCTACAAGCTCACAGTACAAGAAGAAAGAAAGGAAAACAAATACAAGCAATAGCTTACAAGTTTTACAACTGAAAACCCTAACCCTAGCTTTCTTCTTCAGCTGTAGATCCGCCTCTTGACTTGGAAGACCTCCAAGAACCTTCAAGAACTGGCGATCTGAACTTTGTGGAGAAGCTCTGGGAGCACAGTGAAGATCTGAGATGAATAGGTGAAGCTCTACCGAAGGAATCGAACGCCTGCAGCTAAATACGATGCCAACGGTCGGATCCCGATCGAATGGATTGCTCCCAATCGATCGGGGAGGCTTTGGATCGATCGACCGATCGATCGAGAGTGCCTCTGTGCTCTCTGGAATAGCCTGGATCGATCGACTAATCGATCCAGGGTTTGTTGTGTGAAATCACAGCTCTCAATCGATCAACTGATCGATTGGGGGATCTGGATCAATCCACCGATCGATCCAGCGCCGTTCTGTGCGATCGCGCACTTGTCCCAATCGATCCACTAATCGATTGGGAGGAGGCTTGTCGCGAAGATTCGCCCAATCGATCGGCCGATCGATTGGGCATGAGCCAATCGATCGGCTGATCGATCCAGCTCATGATTTCTCCCAAGAATCAAGTCTAAAACCTCCTAAACCAACATCCAGTCAACCATGACTTGTTAGTACATAAAACCTAGCATCCGGTCACCCTTGACCAGCTAGGACTCTCTCACCAAGTGTCCGGTCAATCCCTTTGACCCACTCGGACTTTTCTCCTCGTGCCAAGTGTCCATTCAATCCTTTTGACCTACTTGGACTTCCACCAGATGTCTGGTCAACTTTGACCCATCTGAATTTCCCTGTGCCAAGTATCCAGTCAATCCCTTTGACCTACTTAGACTTCCACCAGATGTCTGGTCAACCTTGACCCATCTGAATTTCCCTTGCCTGGCTTCACTCACCAAGACTTTCACCTAGCTTCACTCACCAGGACTTTCCAACTGCCTGGCTTCACTCACCAGGACTTTCACCTAGCTTCACTCACTAGGATTTCCTTCTGCCTGGCTTCACTCACCAGAACTTTCCTTATGCCTGGCTTCACTCACCAGGACTTTCCTTCTGCCTAGCTTCACTCACCAGGACTTTCCTTCTGCCTAGCTTCACTCACCAGGACTTTACTTCTGCCTAGCTTCACTCACTAGGACTTTCCTTCTGCCTGGCTTCACTCACCAGGACTTTCCAGTCAAGTATCCGGTCAACCTTGACCTACTTGACTCTCCTTCACATCTCAACTGGTCAACCTTGATCAAACGAGAATTGTATCAACAATCTCCCCAAATGAACAACTGCACTTGCATTGTCCATATCATCTAAACCCAATATATTATCAAACATCAAAACTCAAACCAAGACTCAAGCTTGTCAACCAGGTCAACCTTGACCTAAGGGATATTGCACCAATACTATGGAGGCAAGAACCCAAGAATCACTACATGAAGTTGTACATTCACCCGAACCAGAGCCTGAGCCATTACTTGATGAAAAGGAGGTAACAATCACCACTCCGGGTACATTTCAACTTGACAAGCTTAGTATTTCTTGTGATATATCAGAAAATTTAATAGAGGTACCATGCATTGATTTTATTAGATGTGATTCATTGTTTGATACATTTTATACCAAGACTAATATTCTCCTCTTCTCTTCTCATCCCATATGTGAGTGGGAGAGATTGTCTTTTATTGATGTTGTAGGAGAATATAAGCTTCCACAGTGGATGCTTGAACTGAACCGCCTTCGACCTCCAGACAGAATTTTGAAAGAAAAAATGATGAATAAAAAAGATTTGATTGGAACCACAATTACACCACTACTGGCATGGATGCTTCTTTTAAATCTTCTTTAACCACTGAGAATTAAAGGGGAGTTGATTCTAATTTCGCTTTCTTTTGCATTTTAATTCATGCTTTGTTAATAAATTCTTTTTGTGCGACTTTCCTTAGTTCCATATTTTACATTTGCATTTTACTTCCATATTTTACATTTTGTTTAGTTTACATAGCATGCCATTTTGAATAAAACTCTTCATAGAATTTTTCTAGTAATATTTTTAAGATGGTAAAAGTTTCTTAAATTTGATCATCACCTTTAGGTTATTTGACATGATTGGATGCTTTACTTACATGATATTGGTTAATGTGGTGGTGGATTCCAAATTGATTAATTGAGTTTGATTGCATGAATACCTAGAGAGGTCCACTTTAAGCCTATATTCTATTATTTTCTTTTGTGTGACATGCACTTACAACAATTGAACTGTAGAACTTGCTTTGCTTCTTTTCAAAATCATAATAGCATATGTATGCGTGGAAATGAAGTATTTTGTCATTCTTATTCCATCCTAATTTCTAATTTCTTTTCCCACAAGTTTATTAAAACATTTTCATCTAGCATTCTAATTCTTGATCGCTTTGGTTTTCCTTCGTTCCATTGAGAGTTTTAGTTGAATTCTTGATGAGTTGGATTGACTAGATGAACAAAGATTCAAGTGTGGGGGAAGAATTGTATATACTTGAGATTCATGAGGTTTCCTACTTCAAATTGTTTGGAAATTCTGAAGTTGTGAATTCAAGTTGATGGTTACATTGCTTGTTGTTAAGGGATGTTGAACAGTTTTGGGAAGAAATTTTTATTTCTTATTACAGTTTGATTGAAATATGAGAAGTGCTGCTGAAAATGCATTAGATTGAACTATTTTGTGCTAAATATCATTGACTAAATTCTCTATTAGTTGTGATCAACATTTTAGTTCAAGGAATTGAGAGAGTAGCAAATATTGAAGCTTGGAGTTTGAAGCAGAATTTGAGGTTGGTTTGCTGAAGAAAGAAATTTACAGCAGCACTGAGATTGAAGTGTATGAACTGGTATCACTAAATTTTGTTAATCAGTTGGTGAGGAGATGTATAGTTCTGAATTTCAGTGTTGTGTAGTTATGGCTGACACATTAGCTTCATTTGAACAAATAATAGCTAATACATCATAAAGATCCTATTCTTGATTGGTTATTGAATTTGAACAAAGTATAAATTGTGGGATGTTGTGTACTAATCTGATTTGCTGGTTTCTTTTAGAAACATATTCAAATGACTTTGTATTGATTCTGAGCTAAATGCAAATCCTTGTGAAGCTGAAGTCTCTATATTACAAACTGAGATTACCTTAATTTGTAGATTCTAGAACTTTACTAAGGAAGAGCTTGAGGAATGAGTTCAGCCCACGAATTCATGCAAATCTAGAATTCTGAAATTGAACTAAACCTTTTAATTGATGTTATAAAGCTGAAACAAGATGAAGATCAAGCTATTATTTGATTAAATGATTGTAAAGTCCTATAGAAATAACTGTTGAAGCTTGAAGTGAGAAAGTAGTAACATCAGATTTGGATATCAAGTGTACTAATATGAAAATTCAGAATTCTATGAGGTAAATGCAGAAACTTTGCAAATCTGTAAAAGCTGTAGAATGCTAAAATGGGAATCCGAAAAAAATTGTTTGAGGCTGCTGTTGGAGTTTACTAGTGTGCCAATTTTTTGCTGCTGAATGATAGTTTATCAAAATGATGAAGTCTGAAACTGTTAGAAGAGTACCATAAGAAAGGAAGCTTAGTGGATTAAGATGGATGTGTGTCTTGTGCCAATAATTGATATATTTGATGTGTGAGTAGGAGTGTTGTGAATGTATGGATGGCTCATAAGAAGTGTGCAGAAATTCAATCTGATCATTGCTTCTGTGAAGTTATGGAATGCTAATGAAGAAAACTGAAACATCACTGATATCTGTTGTTGCTGTGAGTAATGATTTCAGAAATTGTTTGAAACATTTAATTGCTCATGACATATGTCATTAAGATAATTTGGAATGAATGCTGAAACTGAGAACCAGTTAACTGATTTGATTCTTTTGCCAAAAACAGAACTGAATCCTTGGGAGGTCATTTGGGAATTGCACAATGGTTGATGGGAATTGTTAATCTGAACAGGAATGCACTCTTGATGGTTAAATGAAATCACTCATTCAATTGGAATCTGATTAGATTTTTTTGATACAAGATTGATTCCATCTTAAAGATTTCATAGAAGATAAGGATTTGAAAGCCGCAGCAGCTATCTTACAAAAGATTGTGAGTTATGAAAAATATAGTGGCACAAAGGAAGTGTATCAAGTTGAGAACTAAGAATGCAAAGAATTGATATGGAATCCAAGTCATGTTTTGCTGGAAATGAAGTTGTATATGATGATACAAACTACTGGATGGAATATGGAAATAACATGATTTCTAAAATTTACGTTGAGAAAAAAAAAATGCTAAAGGGTGATTTAGTGAAGTACATTAAGCCCTTACTGATTTTGATACAGAAGTGAATTCTAGAGATCAAATGTAGGAATGAAATGGTATTAAGCTTGAAGCTGGAATCTCCACAAAGCAGGAATTACAAATGTGATTTGTGGGGTTGTACTAATCTGAATTTCAATGTGTTTTAAGCTTGAATGAACTGAATTTCAGTTGTTGTTTATTGAATACTTAATAAGATGTTTTATGGAGTTTAAAATTTCAATGATTTGTCAATGGATTGAATGGAATCAGAATTTGGCACTTAGGCAGGAGTTGCAGAAAATAAATCAGGAATCAGAGCCTAGCAGTGTGCCAACTCTAAATACTGATTACATGTTATTTCTAATGCATGGTTATCAGTAATGGCAATTAAGCAGGGACTCAATATTGTGGTGCCAGAATCATCAACTTTAATGCTGAGGACATTTAAAGAGAGCTATAATTCTGAACATCTTAAGTAGGATTACTGATCTTGTAATGTGATTACCGATAAAGCTTTGGAATGATAGACCCAATGAAGATTTACTTGAGTGTTAGTCATTTTATGTTGTTTAACTTCTGAAATCTTGAACTTTTCTGCTGCAATTGTGAGAAATCTGTAACTGAAGAAAAACCACAGAAAAAAAATAGAAATAAAGAAAGAATGTAGAATGAAAACAAAAAATGCGCCTAGTAGTGTTTCAAGTAATTGTGATGTGTTTCATTGTCCGAGACGGCCAATGTTTTAACTGTGGGGGAGGGAACTCTTCTCTATAAGATGATGTGAGATTGTTTTAGCTTCCAGGTGATGGAATTTAAGTGGAAAAACAGTGAAAGAAAAAAAAACAGTGGCAAATCAAAAGATTATCAAATATGAAAATAGAGTATCAAGAATTTTGGATGACCATCAAATTGAAGGAGAGGTTAGCTTGATCTTTTGGATTGATAATGACAAATGGTATTCATCTATTTTCACATCAAATTGGTCAACTCATAAAGTATATTCCTCCAATATTCTCATCTTCTCATTTTCTTCATTGAATAGGGAACTCTTCTCTATAAGATGATGTGAGATTGTTTTAGCTTCCAAATGATGGAATTTAAGTGGAAAAATAGTGAAAGAAAAAAAAACAGTGGCAAATCAAAAGAGTATCAAATGTGAAGATAGAGTATCAAGAATTTTGGATGACCATCAAATTGAAGGAGAGGTTAGCTTGATCTTTTGAATTGGTAACGACAAATGGTATTCATCTCTTTTTGCTTTAAATTGGTCAACTCATCAAGTATATTCCTCCAATACTCTCATCTTCTCATTTTCTTCATTGAATTCTTTTCTTTTACCTATTTCATCCACTTTAATTGTTCTTCTTGTTTCCATTTTAATTCTTGATGATAAATTCCTTTTTATTCATGTATGCTATGTTTTATAGTGGTGGAGAATTAGAAAATAAGCAAGCTTATGGTAGTGAAATGTTGTGAGTTGCATTGAGTGAGCTCCACTTATACATGTTTGAGTGTGAGAGCTAGAATAGGTAAATACCTTGTGAGATTGTGACTTGCTTAATTTTTCAATTGGATTGAAACTACCATACCTACTAATTATTGTTTGGATTGTATTCATGATTGTTTGTGATCTTTAGATGACCTTAGTTAATTATCTTTTACCATCTTCTAGGTATTGCTAAGGAATTTGTGTGGAGATGATTTTTAGGTTTTCTTTACTTGAACGAGACGTCCAAAACTAAGTGTGGGGGATTTGATAACCATGATTTTGCTACATTATCTTGATTTATAATGTATGTTTTTTAATGATCTTCTCATAGATTGAACTTATATTTTCATCATGTTTCATTAATTGCATTTAATTTTGGACTTAATTGCAAATTAGTTTATTATCATGGTATTTGATGCTAATATTTGATTATTATTTTGTAGCCATCAAAAGGATCATGGACCCGATTAGATCAGACCACATTTTGACTCAAATCTAGGGCTAAACAAGTCGATCAAGTCTTGGAGCGATTTGGAACGTCCATTGAAGATTGGAGAGATCTGAGCCATCTATCAAGGATCCGGACCATCCAACCTAATGTGGATTAGATCTCAGTCGTTGATGATGATCCAGAGTTTTTAATCTAGATCTAAGATTTTTTCCACCGTAGATCAAGACTCGAAGCTTGTGGACAGTCCGATCAGATTTTAAAAGGATATAAAACGTGAGAAGCTATAGTGCACTCTTTGAGCTCGGTGACGTTTCTTCCTTGCGACTTCACCACTGTACATCGTCTCTGACGCTTCCATCCACATCCAGATCTTGAATTCGAATTCCGACTTCGACAGCAAGTCTTGCATCAACCGACGATCAGCAATCGAGGTTCAGATCGAGATTAGTGGGCATTCCCTGAACTCCGATTCTTTCTTCCACGATTCGCCGCTTCCATAAATTAGAGGGTGTTCCCCAGATTTGTGGATTTCCAGTCATTAGTAGAGGGTGAATGGGCGTTCCCTGAAGCTTCTACATCCGTTCTTCCTCCACTGTCGTTCACAGCTGGTGAATCGATCTGATCAATCGATTGACGCTCTACGATTCATATCATTCTTCTGTTCTTCGTGCAATTCGATCACAAGATGACAGCGCATTCCCAAAAGCTTGGCTCATCTTATTAACAGGTCGGGAGAACTGATTTTGCTATTGATGAGCTTGAAGGGCGTTCCCTGCGGCTCCTTTGCAGTTTTGCAGAGAGAAGGAATCAGATCCTTGATTTGAATTGTGGATGTTTATTTTTACCTAATTTAGAGATTTGTTTTCAATGCATCTATGTTTTAATTATTTTTCAGAAACCCCAATCAGATTTGAATTTAGTTATAGTCAATAACTGAGATTAGTATCTTTGTTTCTAGATTTCTGTTGAGATTACAGTTTAATGTTTAATAGTTAATTATGCACAAGCATCTCAAGTTTGATCAGTTTTGTTGATAATTCAGGAGCTCCAATAGTTAGTTATATCTTCATTGCATACTAATTAGTTTGTGCAATTTCATTTCCTAATCATTTACAGCAAAGTCATTTGACAATTTGAATTTGGATTTCATTTCTTAAGTCTTGTCTTGACAGTTTCTTCATTAGATTAAGAGTAGCATAGGTTAGTTTAGTTAGTTAAGTGGTTCTAGGTTAAGATAAATCCGAATCAAATCAAGAGTTTAGATGAGTTGTTGAATGAAATTTAATCTTTGAATTCTATATCTGATTTCTGGTTTTTGAAATTGTGCAGCAACTTATTTGAAATGCCTCTTGATGAATTTGATTCTAGGTATTGTTGCCTCTTCAATTTTCTTATTTGCTGCTTTGTAGCTTTATTTTCGTAGAGGGAAGTTGTGAAATGAGATTTGGCTCGGTTTGAATCGGATCTTAGTTTTCTTCTAGCTCACTTGTTAGGAGTTTAATTCCTAAGTTCGTTCAGATCTCCTTTAGAATTGTTAAAAGTGTTTTCTTGAGTTGATTCTATGTCACATGACATTTGATTGAAAACACATTTACTAGTTATCCTTGAAAAAATACGACTTGGGACTCCTTACTACAACACTTGTCTTAATTTTAATGAGTTTCAATTTTAATTAATTTGGAGTGCCTAGTGACATGCGATAAAGGCTAACACCAGAAAGCACCTTCCATAAACATGAAGGCCCCTCCAACCTGAGAAATCTGATCCTGACTTCATTGTGCCTTATCTGTGATGAGGTCCAAAAGTTGTCTTGCGGAAGGCGCCTTCCATGAACAGTATGAAAGCGCCTTCCAATGCTTGAAGGCGCCTTCGGGTATTGTTCATCTGAAGGCTTTTTACTCCTTTTGCCCTACAAGTTGTGTTAGTCCAAAATTAAAACATCTAACCTGCAAAATAAAGTTAGCACAGTGAAAAATAAAAAAGTAATAATTAGCTCCTGTCCTCCCAAGACCAGGATTAGTCAAGGTCTCAGATTAGGAATCTAAAATGGACCTAACCTGGACCGACACCTACTGCCCCTCAATCAGGATGCGTCCTCACTTAGTCACTCTCCTCTAGTGACTTACCTCTACTTACTAACTTGCAGTCAGTTGATTGACCTCTTGACCCACCAGACCTTTATGCTAGCTGTCCGGTCCGCAAACCCAATTGAACTTCTGCTGGTTGTCCGGTCCCGCAGACCCAACCGATATTCTTGTCAGATATATAGTCATCCCGTTGATCTACCTGGACTTCGCACCAGGTATTCAATCCCACAAACCTACCTAGATTTCAGCCTAGTGTCTGGTTCTTCGGACTTATCAGTTCCTACATACTTGGTAAAACAATTAGATCATAAAAGCCCTAACTTAACTCTCTTGTCATTCATCAAAATTTGAGTTAGACAGTTAGTGCAATCTGCACCAACACTATGATGATTATAGTTGTGGTGGAGAAAGACATCGGTATAATATTCTTACTCCATTGATACAAGAGGTTCAATAACTTAGTGTAAAAAATGACGATAGTTGTTCTATTTTGGTGGAAAGCTTAAAAGACACGAAGGAAAAACTGATTATTATTGATTTTGAGCATTCAAGGGTTGAACAACTAAAAGAAGTATCTACATCCGGTGCAAAAGTGATACACTCTTTATTAAAAGTAAGATCTCGAGATTGTTCACCTACAACGAGGAAACAATCTAAGATTGAATAAATTGTGAAGAAATCAGTTGCAAAGGCCCGAAAGAAGGTAAATGATGCATATAATTGTGTGGTCTTGTTTTGTTCAAATAGATTTATGTGATTTTAGCTAATTTAAAATTTGTTTCTAATATATCTTGCAGCTATGAAGATTGGGGAGTTGATGAGTTGATTGTAGAAGACTCATGGAAAAGCACAAGCAAGGACTAGTAGGTGAATGAGCATACTATCTTTTAGCTTACTTGTAGAAAATTGTGCTTATGTTTCAAGTGTTTTGGATCCTGATTATAAAAACAATTGGTATTTAATATCAAACAAAAGTATGATAGTTGTTTAGTTGAGATATATGAGGACATCTATTGATAATTGTTTGAAGATGCTAAGTTGGTCTCTCAAGTTTGAATATAGTATAAATATGGACTTTTTTTTTTTTTGGTATGTATGGCATTTTCTACAGCGGTTATATCGTTTTTACACCCCTACAAAGACTCTTATTCATAGGCATTTGACTTATTATGGCATGCAAGTCTTCAAAATTCTTACAGGGTGCAAACCATACTTGACAGAGTTGATGCTGGAATTTCATTGTTTGCCTTAGGTACAAGGTTTTTTATTCAACTATGTACGCTTTCAAAGCTGAGAATAAGGATGCTAAGCTCTTTAACTGTATTCAGCTTTACAATTTTTGTCATGCTTTTCTTGGGATGGTCTTGCATCCTTAGCTGTCCGTACGGCTAACACGGCAAAAAATAAAGCTCGTCGTCATGCTGACACGTGGTGGAACAACAGTCAAGTTAGTTGCCAGATACAGACTAGCGGTGCCAATCTTGTCTGTAGTTGTCCCAGTAATGGCAACCGACTTTTTGATTGGAGCATCAGTGATGAAACCTTGGCCAGGTGTAGCTTGATCTACCGGGGCCTGATTCCAATTTTGGGTGAAGGATCAGCCAAAGCCACTGATTCAGAATCGATCGAGATAATCTTAGAAGCTGCTATGAAATCCGCTAGGGAGAAAGGGTTGTGCCAACCTGGTGATGCAGTTGTTGCACTTCACCACATTGGAGATGCATCTGTCATCAAGATTTGCTTGGTGAAGTAGTTTTGGAAAACCTTGCATACATAGGTTGTCGTGCTAAAGAAGGGACTAATGTAATCTTTATGACTTGTCGTCACACTTAAATTTGGAGAAAATCTACCTTTATGTATAGCATTTGGATTGATCTAGTCTCAAATTCTTTAATATAATTTAGTTGGAATATATAAAATTGAGAACAACTTGTGATTATATTATATTATATTATATTATACTAGAGTTGTAAATAAAAAAGTCTTCCTCCCAAGTTTGGTTCAAACTTTAATATGCTTGACTATTTATTTCTTTGTGGGCTTGTTTAATCAATAATAAAATACTCCACATCATAGTACTCAACACTAATTAACAAAATAATATATAACAAAATACTTTGCATTATCCAACAATACTCAACACTAATTATCTTACCATAATTACAATACCCACATTATTCAATAGTAATTAATGATATAAACTAACAAATTAATTTTGCGTCCAGAATTACAAACATTTAACCAATTACATTAATTATGATTACAGCTAAGAGAATCAAGTTCACCAATTTTAATATCCAAATAATTTTAGTTACATTGATTATTTCTAGATTATGTCTATGAGAAGCATTATGTTCACTTTCAATTTTGTTGGATGAACTAGTATCTGTCATCATCCACTTTTGTCATCCATATTGTCCACATTTGTACTAGTGTATTTCAGGATTCTTGGTCGATCTAGAAACATACACTAATGTTCTTCGTCCGTAATCCGTACATGTCATAAGTTGAAATCTCATATTGTCAATGTTACTATAACTTATAATGATATGAAATAGCAAACTGATAATTAAATTTTCATTACTTAGATTAAAAAAATAAATTTACAACATTCATAGATTAAACAAATTACAATATTCAGAAATTGTATGCTAAATCAATTGAAAAGATTTTGAATTTTTTTTATCACTAAAATGACAAAAGAGTTTTATAGCAATTTAATAATTAAGAGATTAAATATACAACTTCAAAATTAGGAGTGTGAATTTGGAATTTTGCAATATTTCAATCTCCTCCTAGGAATAGATGCATGAAATACAAATAATATTAAAACAAACCAAAAAACACACATGCATTTTATGTAGGTTCGCGTTAAGTCGGATACAGGGGATGAATAGCCAAAAAGTTAGAAATCTCTTGCTTTTAAGCTTAATAAGGATATAATATTAATTAAATAATCAGAAGAAAATGCATAAAAATAAGATCTCCATGCAATGACTTCACAATGTATGGGAGATAGAATTTTTTTCATGTCCGAGCGCCTGAACCATTGCTGATGTGGACAAAAAAAGTGATCCACTGCGATGAGGCACCTGTTTGGCACCTTGGTGGTTCGAGCCCCGGACTAGGTGGTCCAGGTGCTCGGACCAATCAGCCAGGTGATGATTGTCCGGTGCCTTCTCTAGTGGCTGGCTTCTTCTCCAATTGCTTGTGATGCTTCGACCTTCCAGAATTAAGCTCACCTAAACCCAACTCTAGCCTTCTCCTTGAGTAGTCTGTTGCTCCGATTTTTTGTCCCTCAGAAGCACCACATGCATCCTTTTTGCTCTACTGGTGTACTCTTTCGCAACTTCTCATCCCTCGGATGCACCGAGTCTGTTGACTCGATTTCCATGCCATCCTTCTAGTCCGCTGCATCTTCTACTCGACTTATTGCATTCCCAAGTCTCTGTACACTTAAACGCAAGACATTAAATATGCAGGGCCTAACTTGACTTGGTTAATCATATCAAAATCCTGGGTACTTATAATTTACTCATTTTTAATGTGAATCAACCCAAATTAAGTTAGAGTTAAATCAAAATAGTAAAATACATAATTATGCAAAATTAAATGAAATGCAATTAATAAATATGCATCATTAAATGTAATGCAATATATTGGAAAAAATTATTCCTCTACATAGACTTAATATTATTTCTCTCTCTTTGATAATATTAAAATACGGGTAATCATTGAAAAAATTGGAGAAAATTTTTAAATAGTGACTTACTTTTAGAAAAATTATGGGAATTAGTTTTCTAAAATCTAAATTTTTACGATTTAAAAACCAATTTTCGAAGAAATAATTTTAAAATTATTTTTATTTTTTTCAAAAATTCTAAAATTTTTTGTCACTATTAAACATACTTATCCAATATTGGGATAAAGTTTTCAAAAAAAAAAATAACATCAATATTAGTGAAAATCAATTATTTTATGCAAAAAGATGTATTTGCAAAGGAAAATATTTAAAAAATAGATTTTGAGTTTAGAAAAGCTTGTAACTTTTTCTCGGTATGTAAAAAAAAAGTATATATGTAAAAAATATTAAATTTTTAAAGATTAATTTTTTAAGAATTTTTAATATTAAAATTAATATTTTGATAAAAAAAAATCATAGAAAATTAATTAATGGTTAGAAAATTTCAAAATTATTTATTTTACCATAGATTTTCTGTCTTATGACTGTAGAAATTTTAAACAAAAAAACTACTAATATTAAGGTTATACAAAAAATATTTTTCTAAATAAAGGAATTTCAATCTAGTAAATCAATTAAATTTAAAAGGAATTTAAACTAGACATGATTTTGGAACCCAATATAGGTTTTTATCTACTAGATTAATATATAATATATTTTCTACGAATAAATTTTTGAGATATCTTTGCAATTTGACCCTTATGGTATTTAAAATATTAATTAAGCCTACCATAATTTCTAAAATTTAAATTTTGAAAAGAACTTGAATTTAATTATGCATAATTTTTTTTTTCAATAATTCTATTTATTCTTTTAATTTTTTATTTTTATTTTTGACTTTATCCAATTCTTCTAGTGGATATAATTTTGCTAAGATGACTTTTAATTCTAAATTTTCCTTTTCTAGTTGTGCATTCTTTGTTTCTATTTTACAAGAACTTCTAGAGAGTAATTTGACAAATTTATACAACAGATCGAGATTGATCCTGTCTGAAGTCTGCGAAGTGGTGCGCTGGTTCCGGTGAACGACGATCCTTGATGAAGGTAACCTCTTGGAGACCTGAAAGAACCTCTCCATGATCTTATGCACAGCGAGACAAATTAACAAAGAGTAGTGACTTAAGACCGGGGTGGGGATCCCTGACTAGGCCCTCCGACGCTCAAGTCAATTTCTCTCTCAAGGGTGGAAGAAAAAGAAGAAGAAGAAGAAGTAACTGAAGTACTTTGAAACAGAGTTTAGATGCTAGAACTTGCGTACCTTGCTAACGGAGAGGATCCCCCTTTTTATACTACCTCATGTGACCTCCGTAATCATGAAATAGTCCCCGATTTGTTAGGGTTTGTTAGAAGATGAAGTCATCTCCCGAGCTTCGTGCAATAATCTTTTTAAGGAATCTTTTTTGTACCCCAGGTATACCACTTTTGTCGTTTATGACTCATATTTATGATGAGATATGCATATGAACACGTCCTTATAACTGAAGAAGCTTCTAGAAGATATTTCCCGCCAAGTTCGCCAGTTGTCATACTCATATACTTCTATTAAGCATGTTTTGACTGATCGTTCAAGCCGGTTGTACATATATTGAGAATATCTCCTGCTAAGCATGTTTCGGCCAAGAATGCTTATGAACTTTAGGAGACTGAGTGCCCTTACGTTCGGTCAAACTTTATCCAATCGAACACATATTGCCCATAAGCTGTCAGCCGGTAATATACCATAAGCTGCTATAAAGTTAAGTACATTTACACGCAGTCGAGTTTTGCCTAACCGAGCGCGTGTAGGCACACATCGGTGCCCGCTCGACCATCCCTCGATTGATAGTATGCTAAGAGTTTTCATAAGGCTAAATACCTCTACGCTCGGTCGGACTTTGCTTGACCGAACACGTGCAGGCACTCATTGTGCCCACTCGGCCTTCACCCGGCCGGTAATATACTAAAGGTTTTCATTAGGCTAAATGTCTTTACGCTCGATCGGGTTTTGCCTGACCAAGCATGTGCATGCACTTATTGGTGCTCCCTCAGCCTTCACTCGGACGGGATTATACTAAGAGCTTCTATAAGGCTAAATACCTCTACGCTCAGTCAAGCTTTGCCTGACCAAGCGCGTGCAGGCACTCATTGGTGCCCACTCGGCCTTCACTCGGATGGTAATGTACTAAGTTCTTCTATAAGACTAAATGCCTCTATGCTCGGTCATGCTTTGCTTGACCGAGCGCGTGCAGGCACTCATTGGTGTACACTCTGCCTTCACTCGACCGGTAATATACTAAGAGTTTCTACAAGGCTAAATGCCTCTACGCTCGGTCGGGCTTTGCCTAACCGAGCGCGTGCAGGCACATATTGGTGCCCACTCGACCTTCACTCAGCCGGTAATATACTAAGAGTTTTCATAAGGCTAAATGCCTTTATGCTTGGTCGGGCTTTGCTAACCAAGAACGTATACACACACTAGCTCTCACTCAACCTTCGGTCGGTAATATGTTGAGAGTTATTTATAAGGCTAAGTGCCTTTATGCTCGGCCGGACTTTGCCTAACCGAGCACGCGAAGGCACTTTGGCTACATACCTCGCTTATCTTTCTCGATCTTGACTCCTTCATTCGACAGGTCATCCTATTATAACCTGTATCACTAGCCCGCCCTTCAAGTCTAGTCAAAGGAGGTATGACTAACTGACTAGACACGAGTTCAATTTTATTTGTTTGCTCTATTTGCCTAAGTCATTATTTTTCCTTTTTTTCTCTTTTTATACTTTGAGAATTGAGTGGTTTTTCAAAATTGTCTCTTTGGTAATTGGTCCTTCAAAAGAAAGAGAATGTTAGAGGTGCTCGAAGATATGACGTCTAGGCATATGATTTGGTTTGTTCTATCTATCATAAATGCCTCTTTATGGGTGATCGCCACGTGACCTTTTTTTTCTATTTCTTGAAATAATCTTTAACATGCTTCTTTATTGACATCCTATCACATGCCCTTTAACAAATCAACACCTTTCCCATCGCAAGCTGTTTCATTTTGATGGAGATCCTTATACCTTCTTAAACCCTAAATCTTTTTTATTTCTTTACTCTTCGTCTCCCTTAACTCATTTTCTGGCGCTTCTTTTTTTTTTCTATTTTTCGCCATGGCTGAGGAGTCACTAGTTCCTTGGTATGCTCTGACTTATTCCTCATTTAGCACCGATGATCAAATTTCTATTCGCACTCAGTATGGAATACCTAAAGAATATCGCATTTGGGTCCTGCAACCTGATGTTCATCCCCATCTTCCTCCTAATAACTGTGTTACCTTCTTCAAAGACCAATTAGCACTAGGCTTACATTTCCCTATTCCTCCGTTCTTGTCAAAAATAAGCTAATATTTTGGTATCCCTTTACAACAATTTACCCTAAATGTTTTTAGGTATCTATGTGGGTTATACATGTTATTCCGCCTTTTCAGTATTCCTCCTACTCCTTAAAACTTCTTCATGTTTTCCTATCCCAAAAAATTAGAATCAGGAATATTTCTATTTCAGTCTCATCCTAAGATGGTGTTCTTCACAGAAATGTCTTCCTCCAATAAGGGTTGGAAATTTCATTTCTTTTCCTTAAAATTTCCCAGACCTGTTACATGGTCTACCGCATGGCAATCTTCTTTCCCTCCTCTCCTTGATGTAAAAGAACTTCATCAACAACCAACCTTCTCTGATTATTACAATAGATTACTTGGTCATCGCTTTTACATCCATAAATGACTATGTAATGATCTTCTCTACCTTTTTAGCTTGAGCCATGTTAAAAAAAGATTACAATGTTCCTTTGGTAAGTCTTTACACTTCAGCCATCACTCTTTTTATTTGTTGTAGTGGATGCTATATTTAGAGTTTTGGTTGAAAAGAAAATCCGCCTGGAAGAGGAGGCATTATTAGCCAAGGAACGGGAGCTCAATGTAGAGCTTACAGTTGCATCAATTCCAGCTTATGATGCTCCTTTGCCTGAGCCCTCTGCCCAACCTACGCTCGCTTCTAGTTCTTACACTACTTCTAGGGAGACATCCACAAGTTTACCTCCCCTGCTAGAAGACGCCCCTTCGGAGCCACCAGAGCAGGCACTAGAACCTACTCCCTCAAGAAAACTCTCTGGGCAGAGGTTAGCATTAGCGCCCCTCTCCAAGAAGCGGGTTATCTCTACTCCTGAGGATATACCTATAGGAGATATCCCACCTCCTTCTCCGGAACCTACCCTCTCTTCCTTATACCCTATGCTTGCTTCCCCACCTATTCAACCACTAGAAGACCCTTCCCTTCCAAGTGTCAATTTGGATCCTGAGTTCATGATGACCTTTCTAGAACTAATTCCTTTACCTAACCAAGGAACTCAGGGTCTTCCTATTCTTCTATTCTCTCCTCCTTCACTTCACAGCTCTCTATCCTCCTACTCCACATCTTCTTCCACCCTCCCAATATTATTGGGGGTTTCTTTTGTTGGTTTGGGTAGAGGCGGAGGAATTGCCCTAAGTCAAACAAACCAAACTTTTCTCGGACTATCAACTAAATAAAGAACACTTGTACTAAAAAAAAGAAACTAATTAAAAGAAAACAGACACAAAGGAGTTACTTGGTTTGCAATCAGAAGATTGCTAATCCAAGGAGAATATGACGCACTATCTGAAGATCTCCTTCGGACGGAGTAGCCTCTTACATGTTAACAACACAGAAAAAAGTATAGCACAAAGAAATGTATTACAAGTGAATTAATCTAACTGTGAAAATCAGTGCTATATTTATAGCACTGTTCGGGGCTCCCGGAATGGTTCCGGATGCCCGAACCACATAAGTCAATAGTGTTGACTTTTTGCAGTCCGGTTCCTCTGCTCCGGTTCAACTTGTCTAGGTCCGGGTCTTCCGCTCTGGCTCCGCTAGCTTGGATGATCTCGGCCATCCGGAATAGGGCTCACTCAAACCCAACTTTCGGCCTTCTCCTCGAGCAGCCTTCCTCCTCGGTTTCTCGTCCCTCGAACGTCGCGTACGTTCTTCTCATCCACTGGTGTACTCTTCCGCGGCACCTCGTCCCTCGGACGCACTGAGCCCATCGGCTCTCTCCCCGTGTCGTCCTTCTTGCTAGCCACGTCTTCCGCTCGACTTCTTGTGCTCATAAGCTCCTGCACACTTAGACACAATGGTTAAACAAAACAGGACCTAACTTAACTTGTTTGATCACATCAAAACATCTTGGGGTTCCAACACTTTGACCACTGTTTAGGCAAAGGCATGTCAACAACTTAAAAAACTCACCTCTGTTGAGTTGGCCGATAAGTTTTCTTTCGAGGAAACTAAGGTAACATGCCCTTCGTCCCTTTGTTTTTTTATTAATGTACTCTAACAACAACTTTCCTTTCTACAGCGGTGGGTCATTAATATGAGTGTGATATGCCAATTATATGATTTGTCTCAAGAAAACAACACACTCAAGCAGTAAACCCCTGGAGCATCCTCTTCTCACGCTTCTAGAGAATTAGCAGAATTATCTAGCCAGCTATAAGAGACTCGCAAATTTCTGGAGGCTGAATCTAAGAATCTAAATCAATGGAAAGCCTCTGCAGACAATTTTGAGTCTCAACTTAAATCAGAGGCCAACCTTCATGTTGAACTAACATCCAAACTGGATAAGTATATCACTGAAAATGCCTAATTATCATCTCAGTTTTAAGCACTGAAGGATGCTCATGTTCTAGAATTGGCTGCTAAAGACTCTGATTTGCAATCTAAAGATTCTGAGCTAGACCTTTTACGTTCATCTTTAACCACAACTCAAGCAAATATTTCCTCCACAAAGTCTGAATTAAAAGTCTCTTAAGATGCTCTGGTGGATTATCAGGTGGGTGAAGATGAACGATTTGAAAAGAGAAAAAGAATACTTTTAGCATCTCCTGAATTCAATGCTCCTTTTGCTGCTTCGACTGCTAGAGCTTTCACTCATAGGGCTGAGGGGAGTATAAAGCAACTAAAGGATAAAGGGCATATAACTTCTGATCCTCCAGCTAATTTACTTGATCATCAAAAATTGTTGGATACTATGCCCCCTGACTTGTTCCCTAAGCTATTCTAATTCTAGATCTAATTTTCAAGATGTTTCTGTAATGAAGAACAATTGTTAACTTTTTTTTTCTTATTTCATATGATGTTCTAACTATTGGCACCATTTATTTCTGTCTCCATTTGATGGGTACTCAAAAATTTGCATGATTTTAGGTTGACTTTAGTTGATTTGATTTTATTACCGAAGGGTTAAATTACTATTTTTAATTAGGCTTGGCATTTATTTAAGTTTCATCATATGCTTGGATTGTTTTGTTTCCTTTAGGGTTATTATTTATTAATCTTCCTATAAGTAGATTATCTTTATTTTAATCTATACATTATTCTTTGGTAACAATTTTTGTCTGACTTTTTTCGACTGAGCAAGCTCACTTCTATTTAATTTCACTTGAACTTAACACTCTACCGACCTTTAATGACCGGTCAGGTTTAGATATATATGTACATATATCTTTAATTAAACTTTGAATTCAATCAGCTAATATTCTTAAGAATTGATCAGTTGATACTATCCGACCGAGTTTATACACACATATACATATTTTGAATTAGCCTTAAGATTTGATCGGTAGATAATGGCTGGCCGAGTTTATAATACAAGAAGCATATAATTTTTATTTTATGTAAATATTTAGTCTTTCTCGAGATCATGAAACTTTTAAGTTTAAGCTTAATAATGGCTTTAATATTTTGGGAACGTAACCTTTTGTATCGGTTATCCACACTATTTTCCTATTGGTGACATATACGTTCATAACATTTGAACTGCACTTTCTCATTATGTCCGCCGCCTTATCAATCCATCCAATGGTTCTTCTTTGACCCCGCTTTTCTCCTTACCTTAATCTAATGTTCCCCCTTAAAACGTCTTCCTTGCTAAGGCTTTTAAAGAGAAAAAAGAGGAGAATCCCTAACACTTCGTCTTCTTCCTCCAGCGTGCATACTTCTTACTTTCTGCCTTTCACTAGTTGCTTTTCTTGTTCTCATTTGTCCTTCAATGTCGACCCCCGGTGAGTGGTATACTCAATGCTCTTCTCAATTTTCATTACAAGAGGCCTATGAGCTCCAATGGAACTATGATTTTCCTCTATACCTGGTCACCCCTACCTCCAGGGATCACCCTCATCTTCCCCCCTCCAGAGAGTGTGACCATCTTTTGGGAACAAGTCCTATGTGGTTTTGGATTTCCTATTCATTCCTTTTTTGTTGATGTTAGTAGGTATTTTTGATCTTCCCCTAAATCAACTTATTCCCTAATCCTTCTCTATTATGGTTGAGTTTGCTGTTGTTTCTCGTCTACTTGACTTTCCCTTATCTCCTCGACTATTCCACCATTTTTTCATTCCTCGTCAAGTGGAAGATAGTGTTTTTAAGTTTCATGTTAGGGTGTATACTAAAAGCCTAGCTTTTGGTATAAAGATTTATCTAGTAATAAGAATCACATTGGTCAAATGTCTACATTTATGATAAATGTAGTTGTTCAATTAATTTATATTGTAGATAACATGGTGTGTGGTGTCACACACAGAGGATCATGTTATCAGTACCTTATAAATTATAAACAGTAGCTCACGACCAAAATGGAAAGGAACAAACCATTAGAAGGTCGTAGTGTAATTAGGTATCAGTTTATCTTGACTGTATAATTACACTAGTACACTTAGAGTGTATTGAGTAGGACCATTTGAGGTCGTTTCTTTTGTACTGATTTTATAAAGAAACAAAGACCTCGGTTATTATGGAAGTGTGTGCTCTTAATCCTAATATAATAACAAGCACATATATTTGATATTTATTTCTTTAATTTATCAATGGGTGAGATTTAGTTCGATGAATCAATAAGCCCGATAAGTTGGGAAATGGTATCACTTATAGTGTGTGTTGTTGATTATAGAAGGAAACTGTGTCCTAGAGATACTAGGTTGATAATGTCCTCAAGAGGAGCTCATAAGGATTGTCATGTTAAACCCTGCAGGTGGACCTAGTCCGACATGATGATAAGGTTGAGTGGTACTACTCTTGGACTAAGATATTAATTAAATGAGTTGTCAGTAACTCACTTAATTAGTGGACATTCGATATCTTAAACACAGGGAGACTAACACACTCATGATAAGAAGGAGCCCAAAATGTAATTTGGGATTGGTGCGGTAGTTCAATGATAGTTCTCTAGTAGAATGAATTATCATTGATAAAATTAAGTTGTGTGTTCAGGGCGAACACGGGATGCTTAATTTTATCGGGAGACCAAAGCCAATTCCTCCTCTCGGTCCCTATCGTAGCCTCTTATTTATAGAGTTCTATACCCACCTATACCCACCTTCTATACTCACTAATAAGGGGCCGGCCAAGCTAGCTTGGGAACCAAGCTAGGGCCGGCCTAGGTATATTATTGGGTGGCCGGCCCTAGCTTGAACCCAAGCTAATGGGGGGCCGGCCAAATTAAATTAAAAAGGGATTTTAATTTTAATTTTTATTATTATGTGGAAGATATAATTTAAAGAGAATTAAAATTAAAATATCTCTCTTGTAAAAGATCTATAAAAGATTAAAGAAAGAGATTAGATCTCTTTCCTTATTTGTAGATTGGAGAGATGTTTTATTTTTTTTTTTCTTTAAAAATTATTCACATGTTGATAAAATTAAAATTATAGAAATTTCCTTTTATCAACCATGAAGAGATTTTAAAGAGAAATTTTATTTTTTAAAATTTCTGGAAACAAATTAGGAAGTTTTAATTGTTGATTAAAACTTGTCCAATTTGTTCTCCAATGATGTGGCCGGCCATTGAAGATTGATTTGGAAAATTTATTTTATTTTTCTAAATTAAATCATGTCAAGGAAATTGAGGAAATTTTATTGTAATTAAATTTCCTAATTTGCCTAGGCCAAGGAATATAAAAGAAGGGGTGAGGGTGCCTTCATGAGATACAACATCTATTATTTCTCTCCCTCTTTTGTTCCTTGGTGTGGCCGGCCAACCTCTCCCTCTCTTCCTCTTGTGGTGGCCGAACCCTACTCTTCCATTGGAGCTCTTGTGGTGGCGGATACTACTCGGAGAAGAAGAAGAAGAAGGAGAGAAAGCTAGCATCTCTTGGAGCTTGGTTAGTATTTTGATTTTCTTCCTTGGTGAAGCTTCCTCTTTGTTGGCCGAACCTAGCTAGGAGGAGAAGAAGGTGATTGGTGGTTTCTCGTCTCGGAAGATCGTTGCCCACACAACGTCCGAGGTTAGAAGAGGAATACGGTAGAAGATCAAGAGGTTTTTCTACAAGGTATAACTAGTAATTTTATTTCCGCATCATGCTAGTTATTTATGGAAATAATACCAAATACAAGAGGCTTACGTTCTAGTATTTCGAATATGTTTTTCGATGTTGTGTTCTTTTGTTTTCTTTCTTTTCCTTGTGATTTGATTGTTCTCTTTGGTTAACCTAAAGTTATTTTAGGAAATTAAATATTAGCTTTCTATTAAAGGTTTTGTCTAGTCGGTGGTGGTTGCTCCCATATCCAAGAAGGCCATGTGCCTCGCCACGTCAGTACTGGGAACCTTTTATGGAAATTAATATTTAATGGAATTAATAACTTAAGGAGACTTGGGTCGAACGTGTTAAGTTCCGCAGGAGATCCAAGTCAAAACCTAAAAGAACAAATAGATTAAGTTTTGGATCAAACGTGTTAAGTTCCGCAGGCGATCCAAAATTTAATTTAAAAGAACACATGGTAGCTAGGAAAAGGTTCAGACCTTTGTACAAAATTTTTGTACAGTGGAACCTATAGGTTTTCCGAGTAGCAACCAACAATTGGTATGAGAGCTAGGGTTTTGCCTCTGTGTATTTGGTATTAGTTTAATTATGCACATGTCATACATAATTTAGGCAGGATAATAGTAGGATGTGCTAACTTTGTGGATGCGGGATCCAACTATTATGGCTTATAGTTTTATGTGTGTGATTGGCCCCTTGGACATGTCAAGGGCATTTATATGTGTGTGCATGATTGTATTATAAAATACAGCAGGAGCTGTATTTAGTTTTATTAGGATTTTATTTTTGATCTAGATACATGTACATTCCTTTTATGGAATATAGGATCAAAATTATAAAATTCTATTTATGTCATGGATCGAATCTTGCAAAGCGTGGAACCTTCTAAGGACCAGGCGCGGAACAAGGAGCAAGATGGATGCGACTAGACCCGATGGCGGTGGCCAAATATGGCAGAACTTGGGATGACAACACACGGAGGACAACTAGAAATAAAACCATAATAGTTGAAAATTAGATTTTCTATTTATTGCTTTTATATTGTCGTTGTGTGTGCATGTTAGTTTACAAGTTTAGTAGGCTAGCATAGTTAAAATTCCTCATTAATAAATAACTAAGTGGGAGAAGGATTTTTAAGTAAATCCCATGGTCTCCATTATTGGTTTGTAAGTGATGCAAACAAGCTTGCGTTCTGAGTGCCTTCCTCCATAACGGATGAGCTTGTTTGCGGATCACTAGAACAGACTTCCATTTTTGGATGACTATAGGAAGTTAATTAAGAGCGTGTGATCTTCCCCAACGGAAGGGGCATAATCTTATTAATGGACTTAGTGTCAAGTAATGGTATACACTTAGACACATCTAATAGTATCCTCCCCATCGAAGTCACTGCTATTATTTGTGTGACCAAATGAAACCAACTATTAATTTGTCATAAAACAAGGTTGACAAGATAATAAAATTAAAGGGTTAAAACCCCTCTTACAAATGATTGATTTTGTATACGTCCACACTAACGTGGCATATAAAATTAACGGTGTTTGAGATAATTTTATTTGTCATAAAGTTACATTGACAAGATAGTTAATGGGTAAAACCCTCCTCATACAAATGTTGATTTTGTATACGTCCACACTAACGTGGCATGCAAAATTCACGGTGTTTTGAGGTGTTGGTAAATTTAAATAGTATTGTTAGAGGAATCAATATTATTTTAAATTTAGAGTCTTGACCAAATATTTGATTAAAGATAGACCAACTATTAATTTTATTCGTCATAAAGTAAGGTTGACGAGATAATAAAATTAAATGATAAAATTTCCTCTTTGAATTTGTATACGTCCACACTAACGTGGCATACAAAATTCATGGGGATTTTTAAGGAGTTGGTCTTAACCAAATATTTTTGTGATTCTTAGGAAGAAGGTCAATCCCTAGCTGATATACTTTAGGATAGACTTAGTGGTCCCAATTATAATTGATTGGAAATAGAATTTGGACATTAAGGTAGACTGTCCTCTTAGAACTAAGAACAATATAGGTGTATTTTATTCATTAGTTGATACATGTTTAGTGGAGTTATCTACTGGTACCTGGTGTGTAGATAAGGGAGCCACTGATCATGTCTGCAATTCATTGCAGGGTTCCAGGAAACCCGACAACTAAATGAAAATAAAAAACACCGTCCACATGGGCACTACTGTAAAAGTAGCAGCTATTGCAGTGGGAGAGGTTTATTCTCTAATAGGAATAAAATTTGGATTATTAGGAATTGTCTTTACATACTAAGTTTAGAAAGAACCTGATTTCAGTTTCTAAACTATTATAGAATAGATATTGTGTCTATTTTGATAACAAAGTTGTTATCAAGAAAAATAGGCAAGTTATCTATTCTGGTATGTTGATTGACAATTTATAATCCAATAACTCCCATGATGCAACAAATGGAAATTAATAACACATCTTCTAACTTAAGAGAAAGCAACCTTCGAAAATAAACCAATTATATCTTTGACATCTAAGGCTAGGTTATATTAACTTAAGTAGGATTCATTGGTAGCTGATGAACTTTTGGGTTCATTAGTAGTGGAAATCTTTCCAACCTGCGAGTCTTACTTGGAAGGAAAATAACCAAGAAGCTTTTAAGTCCAAGGGGTATGGAGTCAAAGATATGTTGAAATCGGTTCATTCTGATTTGTGTGATCCTATGACTATCCAGACAAGAGGTAGTATTGAATATTTCATCTATTTTATAGACAATTATTCAAGATACAAATAAATTTACTTAATGTACCGCAAGATTAAGTACTTTGATTAGTTCAAAGAGTACAAGGCTGATGCGGAGAAATGTTAAAGTAAATGTCACTATGGTAAGATCGTAGTGGCAAGTACCTCTTGGGAGAATTTAGGAGTCACTTATCAAAAGTAGGGATTCAATCCCAACTAACTACACCTGGTACACCCCAATAGAATGGTGTAGTAGAAAGAAGGTAAAGGACTCTTATGAAATAATTAGATAGATGATGAGTTATTTAGAAAATTACCAAATTTGTTTTAAGGATAAACTCTGATAACGAAAGTGAACATAGTACCTTCCAAGTTAGAACTCTCTACTCATATAGAATTGCTGAATAGGTGAAAACCTATTTTGAAGCATATTCGGATTCAGGTAATCCAGCACATATGTTAAAAAGAGACAATGATAAGTTGGATAGGAGTTCACTTGTTTGTAAGTTATCCTAGATAAACAAAAGTAGGTTTATAGTCTTAAAAATCAGAAGGTCATTGTTAGCATCAATGACTGATTTTTAGAAAAGACTATATAATGAACCACGTGCTCATAAGTAAATTTGTTCTTAAGGAAATAATAAAGGACATGTCTAACCTAGTACCAACTGTACAAGATGAGATACCACAAGAAAACTGCAACACGTATCACAAATTGATACACAATTACAGAAAGTGTCTTGTTATAGTGGGAGGGTTGTTATGCAACCTAAATAGGTTCATGTTTTGGGAGAGTTTTTGGACTCGATCCCTGGAGGACATGAACCTGATCTCCGGTCATATGATGAAGCACTCCAAGATAAAGATGCAGCATCTTGGCAAAGAGTAATGAATAAAAGAATTAGAATATATGTATTCTAATAAAATATGGAAGCTTGTAGAATCACCAAATGGTGTAAAAGCCATTGGGTGTAAAAAGGTCTATAATAGGAAAAGAGGGATAGACAGGAAGGTAGTAACTTTCAAAGCAAGGCTTGATGAAAATGGAAACTTTTTCACTGGTAGTCATGCTTAAGTCTATCCGGATTCTTTTATCTATTTGGCAAGTGGATGTCAAGACAGCATTCCTTAATGGAAGTCTTGAAGAAAACATCCATATAAAGCAACCAGAAGGGTTCATTGCAAAGGGCTAAGAGCATCTTGTGTGAAAGCTCAATCAGTCTATGGACTGAGGCAAAGCTTCAAGGTTTTGGAATATCCGGTTTATCAAAGTAATCCAGATCTATGGATTTAGTAACCGGATAAGTCTTGTGTATACAAAAGATGTGATGAAAATGTGGTGGTATTTTTGTACTATACTTAGATAACATTTTTGGTAGTTGGAAACAATATCAAAATGTTGTCAGAAGTAAGGGTATGGTTGTCCAAACAATTTGATATAAAGGACTTGGGAGAATGTATATATTCTTGAGATCAAAGTAATAAGGGATCGCAAGAAAAGAATATTTATCCCAAGCTTCATACATCGGAAAAATCCTTGTTCGTTTTAAGCATACAAAACTCCAAGAAAGGTTTCTTACCTTTTCAGGATGGAGTAACTTTATCTAAAGGTATGTCTCTGTAGACATCAAAGGAGATAAAGGAAATATAGGCAGTTCTTTATGCTACGGCTGTTGAAAGCCTAATGTATGCTATGCACGAGATCAGAAATCTGTTTTGCCAAGGGCATAGTTAGCAGATATCAAAGTAACCCTAGACAAGGACATTGGACTGCAGTAAAGCATATATTAAAGTACCTTAGAGGCGCTAGAGATTATATGCTAGCTTACAAGGCAGTTAATTTGGTCCCTGTGGGTTACACGGATTTTGGCTTCCAATCGGATAGGGACAATAATAAGTCAACCTCGGGGTTTTGTGTTTACTTTAGGAGGGAAAGTCATAACTATGGAAGAGTGATAAGCATAGGTGTTTTTCTGGACTCCACCATAGAAGCTTAGTATATGGCAAGCCTCTTAGGAAGCCATAAAAGCTGAATGACTTAATTACCTCAAGATAGACTTAGATATGATTTCTAGTTTGTCTAAAGATTATTACAATTTATTGTAATAATAATGGTGCAGTAACAAACTCGAAGAAACCATGAGTCTATAAGGCAAGTAAACACAATAGAGCGCAAGTACCACCTAATACGAGAAATCGTATAAACGAGGAGAAGTTGTTGCCACCTAGAATGCATCAGATGATGACCTATAGATCTTTTCACTAAGGTCCTTAAGGCGAGAGCTTTTGATGGACATGTTGAAGGGTTGGGAATCATATGTATGGCAGCAGATATGGCAGCTTAGTCTTTTAGTATAAGTGGGAGATTGTTAGGGTGTATACTAAAAGCCTAGCTTTTGGTATAAAGATTTATCTAGTAATAAGAATCACATTGGTCAAATGTCTACATTTATGATAAATGTAGTTGTTCAATTAATTTATATTGTAGATAACATGGTGTGTGGTGTCACACAGAGGATCATGTACCTTATAAATTATAAACAGTAGCTCACGACCAAAATGGAAAGGAACAAACCATTAGAAGGTCGTAGTGTAATTAGGTATCAGTTTATCTTGACTGTATAATTACACTAGTACACTTAGAGTGTATTGAGTAGGACCATTTGAGGTCGTTTCTTTTGTACTGATTTTATAAAGAAACAAAGACCTCGGTTATTATGGAAGTGTGTGCTCTTAATCCTAATATAATAACAAGCACATATATTTGATATTTATTTCTTTAATTTATCAATGGGTGAGATTTAGTTCGATAAATCAATAAGCCCGATAAGTTGGGAAATGGTATCACTTATAGTGTGTGTTGTTGATTATAGAAGGAAACTGTGTCCTAGAGATACTAGGTTGATAATGTCCTCAAGAGGAGCTCATAAGGATTGTCATGTTAAACCCTGCAGGTGGACCTAGTCCGACATGATGATAAGGTTGAGTGGTACTACTCTTGGACTAAGATATTAATTAAATGAGTTGTCAGTAACTCACTTAATTAGTGGACATTCGATATCTTAAACACAGGGAGACTAACACACTCATGATAAGAAGGAGCCCAAAATGTAATTTGGGATTGGTGCGGTAGTTCAATGATAGTTCTCTAGTGGAATGAATTATCATTGATAAAATTAAGTTGTGTGTTCGGGGGCGAACACGGGATGCTTAATTTTATCGGGAGACCAAAGCCAATTCCTCCTCTCGGTCCCTATCGTAGCCTCTTATTTATAGAGTTCTATACCCACTTATACCCACCTTCTATACTCACTAATAAGGGGCCGACCAAGCTAGCTTGGGAACCAAGCTAGGGCCGGCCTAGGTATATTATTGGGTAGCCGGCCCTAGCTTGAACCCAAGCTAATGGGGGCCGGCCAAATTAAATTAAAAAGGGATTTTAATTTTAATTTTTATTATTATGTGGAAGATATAATTTAAAGAGAATTAAAATTAAAATATCTCTCTTGTAAAAGATCTATAAAAGATTAAAGAAAGAGATTAGATCTCTTTCCTTATTTGTAGATTGGAGAGATGTTTTATTTTTTTCTTTAAAAATTATTCACATGTTGATAAAATTAAAATTATAGAAATTTCCTTTTATCAACCATGAAGAGATTTTAAAGAGAAATTTTATTTTTTAAAATTTCTGGAAACAAATTAGGAAGTTTTAATTGTTGATTAAAACTTGTCCAATTTGTTCTCCAATGATGTGGCCGGCCATTGAAGATTGATTTGGAAAATTTATTTTATTTTTCTAAATTAAATCATGTCAAGGAAATTGAGGAAATTTTATTGTAATTAAATTTCCTAATTTGCCTAGGCCAAGGAATATAAAAGAAGGGGTGAGGGTGCCTTCATGAGATACAACATCTATTATTTCTCTCCCTCTTTTGTTCCTTGGTGTGGCCGGCCAACCTCTCCCTCTCTTCCTCTTGTGGTGGTCGAACCCTACTCTTCCATTGGAGCTCTTGTGGTGGCCGGATACTACTCGGAGAAGAAGAAGAAGAAGGAGAGAAAGCTAGCATCTCTTGGAGCTTGGTTAGTATTTTGATTTTCTTCCTTGGTGAAGCTTCCTCTTTGTTGGCCGAACCTAGCTAGGAGGAGAAGAAGGTGATTGGTGGTTTCTCGTCTCGGAAGATCGTTGCCCACACAATGTTCGAGGTTAGAAGAGGAATACGGTAGAAGATCAAGAGGTTTTTTACAAGGTATAACTAGTAATTTTTATTTCCGCATCATGCTAGTTATTTATGGAAATAATACCAAATACAAGAGGCTTACGATCTAGTATTTCGAATATGTTTTTCGATGTTGTGTTCTTTTGTTTTCTTTCTTTTCCTTGTGATTTGATTGTTCTCTTTGGTTAACCTAAAGTTATTTTAGGAAATTAAATATTAGCTTTCTATTAAAGGTTTTGTCTAGTCGGTGGTGGTTGCTCCCATATCCAAGAAGGTCATGTGCCTCGCCACGTCAGTACTGGGAACCTTTTATGGAAATTAATATTTAATGGAATTAATAACTTAAGGAGACTTGGGTCGAACGTGTTAAGTTCCGCAGGAGATCCAAGTCAAAACCTAAAAGAACAAATAGATTAAGTTTTGGATCAAACGTGTTAAGTTCCGCAGGCGATCCAAAATTTAATTTAAAAGAACACATGGTAGCTAGGAAAAGGTTCAGACCTTTGTACAAAATTTTTGTACAGTGGAACCTCTAGGTTTTCCGAGTAGCAACCAACATTTCAATCCGCCCTAAAACCACTCTGTTCCATAGAATTCCCCCTCAAGGAGAATGATAGGACAACTTCTTTTTTATGCATCTTCCTTCTCCTCCACCATATCCCATAGCCTGGCATTGCAACCTTTCTCCCATTCCTCAATTGGGTGATATTTCTGAAGATCCCTCTCTTCGCTCTTCCATGGAAAATTAAAAGGAGCAAAGTTTAACTTGCTTGCCTTAATCGCTGAAGGCTTATTGTTTGCCTTTAGTCTCAACCAGCCAACACAGCCTTAGATGTTTCCTTTGGCAAGATTATGCTCCTTATGTATGCTTTTTGGCCATTTTCATATTGTTTTTAACATGAATTTCTCTCTTTTTCTAGATGATGCTATCCTCCCTCCTTTCATGTACAAGAATACTTGACTCACAAGAGCAGTCTTGACTAAAATAGGGAACGAATTATTAAAGGATCGTCGTCTCAATCACCCTTCCTCCTCTCTTGGTTGACTACCTCCATTTGAGCGACCTCAAGAATCATCAAGCTCATCATATCAGAAAGGTCCCTTTGTTGTGAAGTGTAAAAAGTCTCGTGCTTCCTCCCCGTGTCCACTTTCTTCCACCATAGCTACTTTTGAACAGATTCCTATTACTTCTTCCGAAATCTCCCACGGCAGAGGTAAGGAACCTGCCCTTCCACCTTATTTTGCTCTGAATATAATAAGGCCAGGACTTCTTATTCCTATGTCTATTGATATTCCTTCAGTTGTTCCTTCACTTGAGGAAGCACCAATTATTCCTGTGGCTCCATTGCCCTTTCTTCTGGCTCTACCTTCTTCTTCTACTAAGCCCCGTGTTAAAAGAAATCCTTACAGGAGATCAATTACCTCTGGGCCCATTAGAACATCTACTGAACAAGATCCTTCATTAGTTAGCCCTTCATCTTCTGATCCCTCTTCATAGGTTTCTGAACTCCCTCCTTCTTCTTCACCATTTACTGCCTCTACCAGCTCCTCTATCCTTTTCAAACAATCTCATGGGCTACCATCCCAACTTGGTCAAACCTCTGTTCCCACCTCATATGAGCTACTTCAACTGAAATGATCATTAGCTGAGTCCTAGTTGCAGTCGCAAGCATATATGAAAAGGAATGCAATATCTGAACGTGTTGATGATCATAGTCGTCAAGCTATTGCAGTAAGTTTCTGATTAAACTTTCTTAATTAGTAACCACAAAATATAACCATGTTGTTATTCTATTCAGCTCTATGCTTCAAGCCTATATTTGAGTAAGCTAGTTGAGAATTTAGAAAGGACTAACCAAACTTTGAAAGATAAAGTGGAGGAATTACAAGTTCCAACCTCCCTAATAATGAACTCATTCAGCTACGGGATAAGGTGCATTCACAGACTGAACTCAACGCTAGCTCAGAAAAAACTCTACAAGACTGTCATCAATTGTTACAGTCTCGAGAAGAAGAAAAGAAAAACTTAGAGCTATAATTACAAAGGCTTAATTCTAAGCTTGATGTTGAAACGACCTTAAAAGATAAAGCTCTCTTGGATGCTACTCACAAAACCACTCTTCTAGACCAATTACAGCTATCCTATAGCTCGAAGTCCCCTGAGTTAGCCCTAGAGTAAGCTTCTAAAGATTTTGCCTTGTTTCAGTAACAGAAGGATCATGAGCCCAGGACTCACAGATAAGCTCACTTTTGTAAGAACTAAAGGAGGCTAAGGTAGAGAAAGCTACTTTGTAGGGGGAAAAGGATAGCTTACAATATGAGTTTCAAGCATATAAGGCAAGTGAGGGAGAGCACTGAAGAGCAAGCACAGATCCTATTTGGATTCTCCTGAGTTTGGTGAAGAATACACTCGGCGCATCGTAGGAACCCTTACCCATTCTGTTGAAGGGGTAGTTCAATATTTAAGAGAAGGGGGTTACCTATCAAGACAACCTCCTCCCTTGTTCATAGATCACCGACGACTTAACCAGGAGGTTCCAAGAGACTTTCTAAACAAATTTGAGTGAACTTGAGATCTTGTATCTATATTTTTTCTTTCATTTCATCACTACTGTATACTACTTATTATTTATCAAATGTTAATGAAAATTTTCACTTACTTGTCTTTCCTTGTGTAACTTCCCTATCTTTAGGACCACCCAAGTGTTCATTTAAATGAACTTTTTTAATATACTCGCCACATGTAGAGAAATCCCATAGAAAGATTATAATCAAAGGAAGTAGATCTCATAGTTACCTTTTGAGTGATATATAATGTTGAATGAACTTTTTCTGATGACCTCCGGGTTTGTATGATGAGTTAAATGCCTTGCTTATATATATATATATATATAAAATCCCTGACCTGTCTAATAGGTCGATAAGACGTATATTTTCTGATGAGATAATCATGCAATATAAATGCTCCTTTGGACTATTCCTGACCATATAATAGACTGGTTGAATTTATATACCCAGGCGAGATTAAACATCTGCAATATAAATGCTCTTTTGAACTATTCCCGACTATATAATAGACCAGTCAGATTTATATACCCAGACGAGATTAAATATCTGCAATATAAGTGCTTCTTTGGGTTTTCCCTACTATATAATGGACCATCGGATTTGTATTCTCAAGTGAAATTAAATATCTGCAATATAAATGTTCCTTTAGGATTTCCTCGACTATATGAGGGGCTGGTCGGATTTGTATGCCCGAGCGAAATTAAACATCTACAATATAAATGCTCCTTTGGGCTTTCCCTGACTGTATTATGGACCGGTCGGATTTGTATGCTCGAGTGAAATTAATTTTCTGCACAATAAGTAATGTTGATGTTAAACCCATGGTTGATCTTAAGGATGGTTTAAAATCTTTGGTTCCCCTTAAGGAAACCTGTCCAGCCACTCCTTAAGGTCCCTGATCGATTGTATGACGTTTTAAAGTCTCTAGTTCCCCTTAAGAAAGACTGCCCGGTCACTCCTTAAGATCCCTGATCGACTGGATGATGGTTTAAAGTCTTTGGTTCCCCTTAAGGAAGCATGTTCGGTCACTTCTTAAGGTCCACGATCTACTAGATGATGGTTTAAAGTTTCTGGTTCCCCTTAAGGAAGCCTGTTCGGTCACTCCTTACGGTCCTCGATTGACTGTATGATGGTTTAAAGTCTCTGGTTCCCCTTAAGGAAGCCTATCCGGTCACTCCTTCAGGTCCCCAATCAACTGTATGATGATTTAAAGTCTCTGGTTCCCCTTAAGGAAGCATGTTCGGTCACTCCTTGAGATCCCCGATCGACTGTATGATGGTGTAAAGTCTCCATTTCCCCTTAAGGAAGCAAGTTCGATCATTTCTTGAGTCCTCCGATTGACTGTATGATGGTTTAAAGTCTCCAGTTCCCCTTAAGGAAGCCTGTCTGATCACTCCTTAAGGTTCCCGATCAACTGTATGATGGTTTAAAGTCTCCAGTTCCCCTTAAGGAAACTTGTCCGGTCACTCCTTAAGGTCCCCGATCGACTGTATGATGGTTTAAAGAAAAGTATATGACCCCTCTAAATAATATTGCCTATATCTTTTCTGTTACTCATATCAACAATGTTTGTACAAAATATATGAATGACTTACAAGCATGTTTGCTAAGTTCTATATGGTTGCAAATGATTAGCACTCCAAGGCCGTTCAAGTTTTCTCCCTTTTGCATCTTGGAGGTAATAGAAGCCCAATACAAGTTTCTGTATGATTTTATAAGGTTCTCCCCATTGGGGTTCTAGTTTGTTAACATCTCCAATAGGCTTAATGCGCTTCCATACAAGATCACCTACCTGAAAAACCCTTGGAATAACTCTTTTATTATTATTTTGTCTCATTCTTTGACAATATGAAATGAGCCGAGTTGCCGCTTTGTCCCGCGCTTCCTCTATTAAGTCAAGTTCCATGAGGCGTCGATCCACATTACTGTCATCATAAAGCCTTCTTCGATCAGATTCCACTCCGACTTCAATCGAAATCTCTGCTTCGCCCCCATAAACCAGGTGAAAAGGAGTAATTCCTGTGCCTTCTCAAGGAGTGGTACGATTGCCCACAATACACTAGGTAATTCATCTACCTAGCTACCACCAACATGATCTAATTTTGTTTTGAGTCCTCTAATAATTTCCCTGTTGGTTACTTCATCTTGTCCATTACTCTGTGGATACACCACAGAGGTAAAAGGTTGTGTGATGCCATAATCCGAATACCATTTTTTAATTTTCCTGCCCTAAAATTACCTTCCATTATCAGAAACTATTTTATGTGGAATACCAAATCTAAAATAATATGCCGCCATAGAAATTGATAACTGCATGCTTAGTAATTTTAGCCAATGGTTTTGCCTCTACCCATTTAGAAAAATAATCAAGAGCTACTAATAAAAATCTCCTTTGAGCAAATGCAAGAGGAAAAGACCCAACTATATCCATGCCCTATTAATCAAAAGGACAAGATACTATAGATGTCTTCAACAATTCAGTGGGATGATGAGGAATATTTTGATGCTTCTAACAAGATAAACAGGTTCTCACAAGTTGAGCAGCATATGCTTGTAAGGTAGGCCAAAAATATCTAGCTAATAATATCTTTCTAGCAAGAGATCGACCTCCCATATGGCTACCACAAGAATCTTGATGCATTTCTTGTAGGATACTGTATGTCATCCGATCCAACACATTTGAGTAGAGGACTAGTGAAGGCCCTTTTATATAGATGATCTCCAATTATATTGTATCAGCTTACCCTTTTCTTGAATACTCTAGCTTGTTCCGCTTCAATGAGTAGAATTCCTTGCCGTAAAAATAGAATGATGGGTGTTCTCCAATCTCTCTGGATTTCTAGATTGGCCTGTTGCTCAACACAAGATACTAATAATGTTTGCTCCACTGGTCTATCCAAATTCTAAGGTATAATGACAGAAGCTAATTTAGCTAATTCATTTACTGCTTGATTGTTTGCTCGGGGGATTTTCTTTATACTTACTTCATGAAATTCAGCTTTTAATTTGTTAAATGCCTCTGCATATAGCTTGAGTCATTCATTGCTAATTCCAAAGTTACCTGTTAATTGTTGTACTGCCAATTGAGAATCAGTATGAATTACCACACGAGCAGCTCCCATATGTTTAGCAGCCTACAAGCCTGCTATCAATGCTTCATATTCAACCTCATTGTTGGCGGCTCTATAATTCAGTCTAACAGATAGCTGTATTCGATCTTCTCTAGGAGATATAAGAAGAATCCCTATTCCACTACCTTGTCGAGTAGAAGATTCATCCACATAGATGATCCAGGTTTCCTCTATTTCTGGACTTGGTATTTCTATTATGAAATCCACCAAAGGTTGAGCCATGATGGTCATTCGAGGCAATACTGTATATCATATTCACTAAGCTTGGTCATCCACTTGATCAACCTCCCGGACACTTCTGGGTTAATGAGTACCCAACCCAGAGTGCTATTAGTTAATACTATAATTGGGTGTGACAAAAAATAAGGACGTAATCTCTGAGCTGCTAAAACCAATCCATAAGCTAATTTCTCAAGTGTCGTATATCGACACTCTTCTCCTTTTAATAAATGGCTCAAAAAAATATACAGGTAACTGTTCTTTTTCTTCCTGTCTCACTAATACAAAACCAACAACATGTACGCTGGCTGATAAGTACATCCACAAGGTTTCTCCTACTATTGGTTTAGCTAGTACAGGGAGAGTAGACAAATATTCTTTCAGCTTCTCTAACACCTTGCTGCAATCCTCATCCCATTGAAATTTAGCTACTCGTCGGAGTATTTTAAAGAAGGGGAGACTCCGATCGGCCGACCGAGAGATGAAGCGGGACAGGGCGGTAATCCTCCCTATTAATCTTTGTGCTTCGTTTATGTTTCGTGGAGGAGTCATGTCTTGTAGTGCTTTTACTTTGTTGGAATTGACTTCTATTCCATGCTCGATCATCATGTATCCCAAGAATTTTCCACTCTTAGCCCTAAATAAATATTTGCTGGGATTGAGCTTGAGTTCGTATCTCCTCAGGGCCCTACAAGTTTCTTCTATGTTAGCACATAAACTAGAAGCCCATATAGATTTAATAAGTATGTCATCCACATAAACTTCTATGTTTCTTCCAATTTATTTCTTAAAAACCTTGTTCATGAGTCTCTGATAAGTAGCTCCTGCATTCTTTATAAAAGACATATCATTGTAACAATAAGTACCTTTAGTAGTTATGAAGCTAACCTTTTCCTGATCTGTCTTGGCTAGTGGAACTTGGTGATACCTCTGATAGGTGTCCAGCTTACTAATAAATTCACATCCAGCCGTAGAATTCACCACTTGATCTATATGAGACAAAGGATAATAATCCTTTGGGCAAGGCTTGTTAAGATCCCTGAAAACAATACATACTCACCACTTATTACCTGGCTTAGAAACCAAGATGACGTTAGCGAGCCAGCTTGGAAATTATACTTCCCGAATATATCCAACCTCCAACAATTTATCCACTTCTTCCTTGATAATTTTATTCTGATTGGCTTCAAAATCTCTTTTCTTTTGTTTGACGGTTGGACATCTGATATATATGAAGAGTGTGCTTTATAACTGTTGGTACTACACCTTTCACCTTCTTAGGTGTCCAGGCAAACACATCGCTATTTTTTATCAAACACTTTATCAATTCCTCCTTGAGATCAATAGTAAGATCGAACGCGATGTGGGTAGTAGCTTCCGGTGGGCCGATTTGTATCTGCACTTCCTCTTTCTCCTCATATACAAGGGTGGGCAGTTTTTCATGGATGACATTGATATTCGTCCCCTGAGCTTTTCGGGCAGCATTAGTGTTACAATTCCACAAGTGCACGGATTCGTCGTCAGTAATAAAGATTATCGATCCCACGAGAACTGGTTATAAGTACTAGCAATAGTTTACTTAGGATTAGCTAAACTACCGATAGTTATAAGTTATCTAAAGAAAAGAGATTGGGAAGTGGAAATGAGAACTAGTGAAGAGAGAATAATTAACTTGGTTTATAAAGAGTTCTAGGAGTTCGATTTCATTGGGGTGGTATTGATGTATCACATTCTATCCTTTACTCATTGTCCATCGACATGCATTTGCTAGAAGCTAAAGCAACTATCCTTAAGCACTAAATAGAGAAGATCCCTATGAAATCCTGTTACGGTTAACCCTTGTCACTAGAGCGCCTCGGTAGATCACAAGAATGCAACTCTAATTGATGTCATTAAGGATAGAAATAAGGGCTTGGTTTGGTCTCTTCCTTGCGGAGAAGTTGCCACTCCTTTCGAGGAAATACCCTAGATGTTCGTAAACGGATTACCCCTATCACTAGGGCCCCTCGGGTATATGATCTAAGATACTCTCTCTACGAGGTTAGCAATTCCCACACAATCAATTAATAAGCCTCATGCATAGTAGTTAAAACAAAGCAAGCGAAATCATCCAATGAATAAGAGCATAAATACGAGTCTTACATCAAAACCAATCCACAACTACTCCCTAATCCTAGAACAAGGAATCTACTCCATAGACGCTGGAGAAAAACCTGAAGATATAATGTAATTAAGCATAAATCCTCAAATAAGAAGAGAGAAAGAGAAAGGATGTTTATCCAACGACGACAAGTGATCTTCGGATCCAATCCTTTGATTCTGGAGTTGATGTGGTGATGAAGGATCGTAGGACAGAGGTCCTGGATGGCGTGGAATGACACCAAGGTAATTCTCTCATTAACGGCTCGCTCTCCTCCGAGGAGAAGGGTTAGAACCCTTTTTATAGGCTAGGGCACGGCGTCGCGACACGGTCGTGCAGATGTGGCACGATCGTGCCTTCTTTTGCCTCTGGCCGCGTTGCACGGTCATACCAATTGGCACGACCATGTGGATATGGGGCTCTGCTCCTGGGACACGACCGTGTAGGATCGCACAGCCGTGTATGGCTTGGCTACTGTCGTGGGGGCACGGCCGTGCAAGTTTGCACAACCATGCACAGATCCATCTTTGTTTAGTCGCACGACCATGCAAGAGTTGCACGGTCGTGCACTGTTCTTCCTCTGTTTGTCCACACGGTCGTACGAAGTTACACGACCGTGTTCTCTGCCTTGTTCTGGTACATTGCCCATCGTTGTTTTTGCTTCAAAAGTTATCCCTATCAACACAAAACCAAACAAAGAGTAGATCTCTGAACAAAAGAGTATTTATGATAAGTATATGATAAAAAAAATGATCATGCAAATAATATATACGCATAAAGCAAGTGAATGTGTGTTAAAACATGCATAAATGATCATAATATTTACGCACATCAATTATCTTCCACTCTCACAACCTCCACATAGCACTTACGTGCTACTATTTGATCTCCCTTTACTTCCCCCACTTGATCATTCACAGAGAATTTTATCTTCTGACAGAAAGTAGAAACGACTGTCCTGAATTCATTCAAGGTCGGTCGACCCAAGATAACATTATAAGATGACGGGGCATCAACCACCATGAAGGAAGATCGACGTGTCCTCATAACGGGCTCTTCCCCTAAAGATATGACCAATTTTATTTGGCCTAACAGTTGTAATTCATTACCTGTAAACCCATATAATAGAGTAACCATAGGCTGAAGCTCGCTTGGGTCGATCTACAGCTAATCAAAAGCTTGTTTAAAGATAATATTAATAGAACTGCCGATGTCAATAAAAGTACGAGAAATGTTGTAATTGGCTATAATAGCCTTAATTATTAATGCATCATCATGGGGCACTTCTACCCCTACTAAATCTTTGGGCCCAAAACTAATTTTCGGTCCCACTACCTTCTCGGCACTACATCTGATAGCGTGTATCATTAATCGCTGAGCATGTGACTTCCTCACCCGGTTGGAATCACCATTAATGGATCCTCCCGCTATCATATTGATATTACCCTGAGCAGCATTGTTGTAATTCTTTTCTTACCGAGCCGATGGTTGCTCTAATTATACTTGGTCCGGCGTTTGTGTCTGTACAGTGGGGAGAGGTAATATTCCTGCTTGTGATCCGCTCGGCTGATATTTGATCTTAAGCTTGCTATTCTGCCATGGATATCGCCGATGATTTAGAACTGGGGAATGCCGACGATAGTGGGTGTTACCTGCTTGTTGATTCTTTAGAGAAAAATAATTTTCAGTATTATGAGTATTTGTCAGATGATATGCACACCATCTCTGAGGAAAGCGTTCCGCACGTTGTACTGCTCGAGGTCGAGACTCCAGATGACGATGATGCGGATTTGCCCGAGGCCCCTTAGGAGGCTGAATAGGTCCCGCA
The DNA here is from genome assembly GCF_018446385.1 of Zingiber officinale. Lineage (NCBI taxonomy): Eukaryota > Viridiplantae > Streptophyta > Magnoliopsida > Zingiberales > Zingiberaceae > Zingiber > Zingiber officinale. The sequence continues at coordinate 95,476,998 of NC_055990.1, forward strand.
GGACGTATCACAGTAGGAACGGGCGTGGAAGTAGTGGTATCCTTCCTCCGAGCATCTTGAGCTTCTTCCACATTGATGAACTCCGAAGCCCACTCGATTAATATATCAAAATTGGTAAGAGGGTTCCTGACCAAATCCTTAAAGAAGTCATTATCATTAAGCCCCTGAGAGTAAGCGCTTACCAGGATCTTCGTGGTGGTTGTAGTGATATCGATGGCTACTTGGTTGAACCTTTTAATATAAGCTCTGATAGATTCTTTAGGTCCTTGCTTGATTGAAAAGAGACTCCAAGGGGTTTATGATACCTCCGATTACTAGAAAAATGATGTAGGAAAATCTTGCGGAAGTCTTAAAGTGTCAAATAGAATTTTCCGATAGTCGCTTAAACCACCTCTGAGCTGCTCCCCCAAATATAGTAAGGAACATCCAGCATTTAACACCATCGGTGAATTGTTGGAGGAGTGTCGTATGTTCAAATTTGAGAAGATAATCTTCGGGATCAGTTGTCCCTGATTATTCTCCGACATTTAAATTTTGATAATGCTTTGGAAAAGGATCATCTAACACTCGTTGAGAAAATGGAGTGATAATCCTTATAGGAGAACTATCACTGGCTACAATCTTTCCTTTTCATTTTTCTCTTACAGAGGTTTCTCCAAAAGACTCCTAAAGAATTGCTTTTCATCCCCCTTGTTCAAGAGGTTCCCGAAAATACGCTTTAGGGCGTCGGGTGGGAGAGAGAGAGGTAGAGAGCAAACGAACCAGATCCCCCCTTTGATCCCTCTTTCCCTATGATGAGAAGTTATAGACATCGCTGGATGAGGTGCTACAGGTAGCGTACCACTAGTATTGACTTGTTGTTGTTGCTGCAAGATCTTCTATACTCTAGCATTAATGAGCAATTTCATATCCTCCTGCGATATAGTAATAGTGTTGGATTTTCCAGCTTCCTCCATCTTCGCAGCTTCAGATTCAAGTGAATAGTTTCCCACAGACGACGCTAAATTTGATCATGTCTGAAGTCTACGAAGTGGTGCGCTGGCTCCAGCGAACGACAATCCTTAATGAAGATAACCTCCTAGAGACCTGAAAGAACCTCTCCACGATTCTGCGTATAGCGAGACAAGCCAATAAAGCGTTAGTGACCTAAGACCGTGGTGGGGATCCTTGGCTAAGCCCTTCGACGCTCAAGTCAGTTTCTCTCTCAAGGGTGGAAGAAAAAGAAGAAGAAGAAGAAGAAGAAGTAACTGAAGTACTTTGAAATATAGTTTAGATGCTAGAACTTGCGTACCTTGCCAACGAAGAGGATCCCCCTTTTTATATTACCTCATGCGACCTCCGTAGTCGTGAAGTAGTCCCCGGTTTGTTAGAAGATGAAGTCATCTCCCGAGCTTTGTGCAATAATCTTTTTAAGGAATATTTTTTGTACCCCAGATGTACCTCTTTTGCCGTTTGTGACTCATATTTATGATGAGATATGCAAATGAACACGTCCTTATAATTGAAGAAGCTTCTAGAAGATATTTCTCGCAAAGTTTGTCAGGCTGTCATACTCATATACTTTGGTTAAGCATGTTTCGACCAACTGTTCAAGCCGGTCGTATATATATTAAGAATATCTCCTGCTAAGCATGTTTCGATAGAGAATGTTTATGGACTTTAGGAGGCTGAGTGCCCTTACATTCGGTTAGATTTTATCCAGTCGAGCGCATACTGCCCATAAGCTGTCGGTCGGTAATATACTATAAGCTGCTATAAAGTTAAGTACCTTTACGCTCGGTCAGGTTTTTCCTAATCGAGCACGTGTAGGCACACATCGGTGCTCGCTCGACCTTCCCTCGGCCGATAATATACTAACAGTTTCCATAAGGCTAAATGTCTCTACGCTCGGTCGGGCTTTACCTGATCGTGCACATGCAAGCACTCATTGGTGCCCACTTGGCTTTCACCCAGTCGGTAATATACTAAGGGTTTTCATAAGGCTAAATGCCTTTACGCTCGGTCGGGTTTGTTAAGATGTATACTAAAAGTCTAGCTTTTGGTATAAAATATTTATCTAGAAATAAGAATCACATTTATCAAATGTCTACATTTGTAATAAATGCAGTTGTTCAATTAATTTATATTATAGATAACATGGTGTGTGGTGTCACACACAGAAGATCATGTTATCAGTACCTTATAAATTATAAACAGTAGCTCACGACCATGATGGAAAGGAACAAACCATTAGAAGGTCGTAGTGTAATTAGGTGTTAGTTTATCTTAACTATATAATTACACTAGTACACTAAGAGTGTATTGAGTAGGACCATTAGAGGTCGTTTCTTTTATACTGACTTTATAAAGGAACAAAGACGTCAGTTATTATGGAAGTGTGTTATGCTCCGCAAGTGTACGGAAATGTCGCAAGTAATATAAAAGATTATCGTATCCACAGGGACTGGAATAAGCACTAGAAATGTCTCAATGCGAATTAGCTAAACAACTATCCAATTGTTTCAAATGCAAAGTGAAGGTAAACAAATCTAATATTAAAGATCAACAAACAAGAGTTTAGTGTTTTGGGTTATGATAAAGGGAGATTCTAGGAGTTTCGGTTTCTTTATAAGATCTCTTGAATGTAAATGGTTCACCAATTCTTATCCCTCAATTGCCAAACACTAGTAGAAAGTTGCCGGTTCTCTCTTGCAATAGATAATCGGCTAAGGACTGAGAAATGTATCTAAATATGATCAATTAGACGTGAACCTACGTTGTCCTTACACAGAAGCGCACCTATTACTATGCCTTCCTCGGATATCAACATAGAAGCCCACAACTTATTAATCTATCAAGATACAAGAAACTAATCACAAGATCCATCCTACTCTCTTGAATATTCCTATTTCCTCTTCAAGATTATCTCTCAAACGTCCTTACACGGGCTTGCACTGTGGATCCCTCGGATGATCGAGTGAGAGTTTATCTTTACAAAGTCCACAAGAAATCCAAACAATCAATCAAGAATGAGAATTAAGCACAAATCACCATTAATCATTCAAGATCTAATTGATACAAGCAAGACAATGTCATTGAAACAAGAAATTGGCAAATCCACAAGAGATTACATCAATCCATCATACAAATACTCCCTTAATCCTAGAATACAAGATCTACTCCATGAATCGAGGAAGAATACCCGAAGAAATAAAGATTACAAGCATTTCTTAAATCCCCAATCCAAGAAACCAAGAAAAAGGGGAAAAGAGAAAATTTATCTATGAAAAAGCCTCGTCTTCGGATCCAATCCTCGCTCCGGAGTCGAAATCGTCAAGAACTCCCCTTGAATCGCCCAGAAATCCTCCCAAGAATGGGAGGAAACCACCAAATCTTTCCTTCTCCCAAAGGGGGAGAGCTCCCCTTTCAATTCATGAAGGAGGGTTTAAATAGAGGAGGAGATCGGGCGCCACACGGCCCCGTGACACGGCCGTGTGAGATTCACACGGCCATGTCCTCTTCCTTCTCTGCCAAAGCTGCACGGCCGTGTGACTCACACAGCCAGGACCCTTCTGTTCTCTGGAAATGCTACACGGCCGTGTGGTGCGCACGGCCACCACCTGCTTGGCCTCTGGAAACCTCACACGGTCATGTAGATCTACACGGCCATGTAAAGCATCTGCTCTAATTCCTTCAAATCAAGACACGGCCGTGTGAGATTCACACGGCCATGTCCTCTTCCCTTCCTGTTAACACTACACGGCCGTGTGTGGTACACGGCCTGATGCTCTCTCCCTTCAATTCCTTCCAAGCTTGTCCAAGGACGCATAATCTTCACCAATTTCGACTCCTGTGTACAGAAAATGCACAAAAAGCAGATCTCCGAACCAAAAGAGTAAATATGCTAAAAGGAAAGCTGGAAGTATAAAAATGCATAGATCAAGCATGCTCAAAGTATGTAAATGTGCGTAAAAACATGCATAAAAGAGTATATAATCTACGCACATCACACCCCCAGACTTAAACCTTTGCTTGTCCTCAAGCAAAATGCTGCAGTCTAAATTCATATGTTCTACAACACATTCATAAAACCTAGTGCACTTTCCTAACTCTATCAAAAAGTTTCATTAACAAGCATGATCATGGAAACAAGTAAAGTATGGTTCAAGCATAAGAATCTTGTGCACAGTGTAAAAGTAACTCAACACCCTTCAAGTTTCAATCCATGTCCTAGTCAAGTCGTCATCAAATTTGAATTCCTAGTGTTTCCAGTGAAAGACAAGTAACCAGTGATAGGCACTTACTCACCATTCACTTGGTTCATATTTCTCAACTAACCCAAGGTCTCAAAGGTGTGCTCAATCTCAAGGGAAGCTAAGCAGTCATTTCCCCAGTAACCTAACTCGGTCTCAAAGGGGTGACTTGCTAGATTCCACTCATGACAACTGTTTTTTATATCCCTTATATATTTTTTTTTTCATAAGTGTTTGCATTGTGCAAAACTTATTCACAAATGTACTTTTAGCATACATGTTAGGATATTTTGATTTTTCCAAATGAGCTATAATGATTTGAGCCTCATCCAGTAATCAAAATGAAAGTTGAGAAATCACCATAGAAACCAAGTACTAAGCAAACAAGATGAATCATGACTATTTCAATGACATCAACTATTCAAGCATCAAGCACAAGTGTAGTGAAGATAAAATCCTTAAGGTTGAACCAAAACTAAAACTCATCACCATAAGATTCTTAGCTTATTAATGCTTCCCAAGATAGAAAAAAGAACTACACAAAGTTTACTACTAGCATCATTCGAACATCATGAATCAAGACAATAATCGTGCTAACATTTCACTTGAATCCAAGAAAGCATATAAGTGAAGATTGATGTTCTCAAAAATTTTTTGCCATGATTATTTCAAAAACAAGCAAAATAAAGCAACAAGCAATGAAAATATGAACCAACATGAAAAACTAAAAAAAACTAAAAACTGAAAACCAAACTAAACAGTACATGACACCCCCCCAGACTTAAACTTTTCATCGTCCCGATGAAATCAATATGGTGGAGGAGGTGGAGGTGGACGAGGGAAAGGAGGTCTACGACGTGGTTGGCCAATAGGAAAACTAGGAAAACCTGGAATCTCACCCAAGGATCTATGATACTCATATAAAGCATCTACTTGTTGGCTAGTAAGCATCATGCTCTGCATAAAATCTTTCATCCTAGCCTGATCAATATCATAATCCTGCACAAACTCAGCCACTTGACCTTGAAAATTCCTCGTAAACTGAAAATGATTTTGTACCTCCCTAAACTGATCATCAGATAAAGAGAAGCGCCCCTCCAACATTTTTCGTTGGAAATCTTGCTTCTCATGAAGTGATTCTAGAGACGTACAAAAATCTGAAAAATCAAACCTAGAAGATCCCGTGCCATATGCAAAAGAATGCCTAGCGGGCTCCATAAAACTAGAAGGCCGCGGGTGTCCATATGACGAGGGCTCATGATATGGCTCAGTGTCTCCAGGTATAGAAGGGTTATCCTCAAAATCTAACTCAGAAATTACCCAATTAGTCGGGTTATAAATAGTAGTTCGTTCAGGAAAAGGAAGGGGTAAAGGAGAACCACTCCTCCTAGGAAACGCGAAACCATTCTCATCCCGAACGATCATTTTCATAGCAAGACATGCATCAATGTCAATCATGTCATTACCATAAATTATTTCCAACCCATCAACATCAAGATTTAAATTATAAGCTATTCGGGTAATCAAACCACCAAAAATAATTGATCCCGATGATGCCCTAGCAGATCTTAATAAGGTTTGAACAAAATGAAAACCAGAATCAAATTCAACCTTATAAAGCATAGCCCATAAAGCATAAATCTCTATCTTTTTAACCACCCCATCACTCTCTCCCCTACCAAAAATAGTTTTACCCATGACTCTATGTAAATACCTAAAGATGGGGTTTTGCATATGGGAGGCCTTAACTCTTGAAGGCTCATAAGGTTGATCTAACCCAGTTATTGCATTCCAAAAATGATTCCAATTAAACCTTGGATCAAACCTACGAGGGCTACCGGTGGTTAATCCAAAACAAGAATTAAAGTCACTAAATGCCCATAGAAATTCTTGATTCATTAGTCTAAATGAGATTTTTCCAAAATAATCATCTTCATTAGTAAAATGGACATCCAATGAACTTAAAAATTCCAAAACAAGACAAGGATATGTAGGCAAATGTGTGTACATAATATCACTCCAATCCAAAAACCCAATCATCAAATCTACATCTTCCCTAATTCCAAGCATATCAAGAATAGTTGGGTCCATATATCTAGTACACACTATCTTTCTATTGACAAAAATTGCAAATCTAGTTACTTGATCATCATTTCTAAACACAATATTGAATTCATTGTCATTACCTTCATTGCGTGAAGTCCTTTTGCCTTTGCCCTTCACTGGTTGTTTTCCTTTGTCCCTTGATGGCTCCTTCTCTTTGTCTCCACTGGATCCACCACCTCCTTTGCGAAGTTTCTTCAAAATATTGGACATCTTGATGAGTTTAGATAGGGGAAGAATTATCTAGAGTTGGAAAAATGGAACTCAAAGAACAAAACTTCAAAGAACAAAGATCTTAGGTTAGGAGAACAAAAAGTCCAAGTCTTAGAGAGGAGGAGAATCGGATCTAAGAGATCTTGAGAGATTAGAGAGGAGTTTTTAAGAGATTGGGAGAGAAAGATATGTTTTGGAGAGTTGGGGGTGTGCGGAACACGGCCAAGATCTGGCCGTGTAAGGTAGAAAGAAGACTTTAATAACTCTCCTACACGGGTCGTGCAGATCCACACGGCCTCCCCCTCTTCCTTCTCTGGATTCTTCGCACGGCCGTGTCTGGGACACGGCCTCTCCATCTTTCTTCTCGGGATTCTTTACACGGCCGTGTTTGAGACACGGCCTAGACCTTTTTCTCCTCGGGAGATCCTACACGGCCGTGTCTGGATGACACGGCCCAAGCACTTCCCTTCTCTGCAACCTTTGCCTGGCCGTGTATAGCACACGACCGGGCTCTATTTTTCACCTAACCTGAAAACAAAATCAAAAGAATGCATCAAACTAAAAGAAATTAAGATACAAATCAAAACTAACTAAAAGAACCCTTGGGTTGCCTCCCAAGAAGCGCTTGTTTAAGGTCTTTAGTTCGACTAAACTTGATCATTCACTTCTTTTCCTCGCCCTTGGAGGACAGATATACTTTTCGTTTTTGTTGGGAGATCTTCTCCCAACATCTTCCACCACATTGTCTCCTTCATTTGGTGGCCTTCCATGAGGATGGAAATTCCATTCCTTAAGTTTATAAATGCTTGTCCTGCTACAAGCATTTAAAAGAGACGAGACATGGTTAGAGATATTAGATAAATCATATTCCAACCTTTCCTTACCAATTACCAAAGAAAGCTTATGATTTTTGACATCAATTATAGCTCCAGCTGTAGCAAGGAAAGGTCTTCCTAATATGATAGGAATCCTGGGGTCCTCTTCCATGTCCAACACGACAAAATCTGTGGGAATAACATTCCCATCCACCTCTACTGGCACATCTTCTATAATACCCAAAGGGTACCTGCAGGAATGATCGGCAAGTTGAAGTGTCATAGTAATAAGTTTAATGTTTTTGAGACCTAATTTATTACAAATTGAATAGGGAATGAGGCTAACACTTGCCCCCAAGTCACAAAAAGCTTTTTCAAAAAATTCTTTTCCTATGTTGCAAGGAATATAAAAGCTCCCTGGGTCCTTTAGTTTTGGGGAAGTGTTCTTCTCCAAAATAGCACTACATTCCTCACTAAGCGCAATGGTATCAACCTCTCCTCTTCTTCTCTTGTTTGACATGAGATCCTTCAGGAATTTGGCAAATCTAGGCATTTGAAGAATAGCATCAATAAGAGGTACCTCTACACAAATTTCCTTAACTTTTTCTAAAATCTTGCCAAATTCTTCATCTTTCTTGAGCATTGTAAGTCTCTGAGGAAAAGGGACAGCTTTGCTCTGATGGTTCAGTGGAAGAGTCTCTTCAACCTCAATGGTACTCTCCTCATTAGCTTGAATCTGATTTGGTATAAGAGGAGAGAGCTCTTCTTCTTTTTGTATCCCTTTTGGAGCAGTCACTTAGGAGTCTCCCAAGGTCCGTCCGCTCCGCTCCTAAGCTCAATTCTATTGCAATGCTCCAAAGGATTCGCATCAGGTTTTCCTGGAAGTTGTCCTGGTGCTCTGGATGATGAGGAAGCTAGTTGGGCAATTTGACTATCCTGGATCTTTTGATGCTTTTCAGAATTATCCATTCTCTGAATGAGCTTTTCTAAATCTTGCTTCATTTCATTCTGACTTGAGATAATTTCTTCAAGCATCTTTTCAATATTTGACTTTGGTAAGCCTTGAGAAGATAGATGTTGAAAATTTTGTTGCCCAGCTTGAAAATTTGGTCTTGTAGATGGTCCTTGATCTTGATTATTTCTGTAAGAAAAATTTAGATGACTCTTCCATCCAGGGTTATAAGTATTTGAGTATGGGTTGTTCTGCCTTTGATTGTAACTCATGATTGCATCACATTGTTCCAGTTGATTGATTTGTGCAGTGATAGCTCCCAATGGACATGAGTCATTTGAGTGCTCTGAACTCCCACATACTTCACAAGATGTACTAATAGCATTGACCATATTAGCACTAGTCCCCATATTCTCAAATTTCTTTGTAAGAGCGTCTAATTTTGCAGACAAAAGAGTGACTGCATCTACATCAAACTTCCCTGATGCTTTAATTGCTGGGTTTACAGAATAATAGCCACCACTTCTTTCATTTGCCCATTGATGATGATTTTGTGCCACACTGTCAATAATTTCTTCAGCTTCATCTAAACTTTTATTCATAAGTGCCCCTCCAGCAGCTGAATCAAGGGACACTTTGGTATGATAGTTGATACCATTATAAAAAGTGTGCAACACTAACCATCTTTCCAACCCATGATGCGGGCATTGTCTGAGCATACTATTATATCTATCCCATGCTTCAAAAAGAGATTCTGAGTCAGTTTGCTTGAAGCTTGCAATTAAATTCCTCATATGAGTTGTTTTGCTTGGTGGATAGAATTTATCAAGAAACTGTTGCTCACACTACTCCCAAGTGGTGATGCTATTAGGGGCCAAAGAATTCAGCCATTGCTTTGCCCTATCTCTTAAAGAAAACCCAAATAATAATAATCTAACTGCTTCTGAAGGAACTCCATTCATTTTCATGGTACCACATATTTCATAAAAGACCTCTAAGTGTTGATTGGGGTTTTCATGAGGTCCTCCACCAAATTGGTTCTGCTGCACCATAGATATAATTATGGGTTTGATCTCAAAGTTATTAGCTTCCACTGAAGGTCTTGAAATACTAGATCGAAAACCTCTTGCATAAGGTGCTGCATAATCCTTGAGTGGTTTATTCGCCATGTTCAAATGTTCCTGTTCTTCAATTTGCCTTTGCAGAATTCTTCTTTTATGGAAAGTTCTGTCAATCTCAGGGTCAAAAGGAAAGAATTCCCCTGCAAAGTTAGATCTTCGCATACACAAGAACAAGATAACAAATGACAATTCAACAGAAAAAGAAAAATAAAAGAATAAAAAATGCAGAATTGAATTTGTACAAAAAGAATTAACAAGAAGTAAAAGTTATACAAGAAAGTAAAAACAGAAATCTAATGATTAGCCACAACTATGCAATATGAAAGGAAAACAAATGTTATGTTTAGTCTAACTCAATTGATAATTCCTAATGTTATAGCGCAGTCCCTGGCAACGGCGCCAAAAACTTGTTACGCTCCGCAAGTGTACGGAAATGTCGCAAGTAATATAAAAGATTATCGTATCCACAGGGACTGGAATAAGCACTAGAAATGTCTCAATGCGAATTAGCTAAACAACTATCCAATTGTTTCAAATGCAAAGTGAAGGTAAACAAATCTAATATTAAAGATCAACAAACAAGAGTTTAGTGTTTTGGGTTATGATAAAGGGAGATTCTAAGAGTTTCGGTTTCTTTGTAAGATCTCTTGAATGTAAATGGTTCACCAATTCTTATCCCTCAATTGCCAAACACTAGTAGAAAGTTGTCGGTTCTCTCTTGCAATAGATAACCGGCTAAGGACTGAGAAATGTATCTAAATATGATCAATTAGACGTGAACCTACGTTGTCCTTACACAGAAGCGCACCTATTACTATGCCTTCCTCAGATATCAACATAGAAGCCCACAACTTATTAATCTACCAAGATACAAGAAACTAATCACAAGATCCATCCTACTCTCTTGAATATTCCTATTTCCTCTTCAAGATTATCTCTCAAACGTCCTTACACGGGCTTGCACCTGTCACGTGGATCCCTCGGATGATCGAGTGAGAGTTTATCTTTACAAAGTCCACAAGAAATCCAAACAATCAATCAAGAATGAGAATTAAGCACAAATCACCATTAATCATTCAAGATCTTATTGATACAAGCAAGACAATGCCATTGAAACAAGAAATTGGCAAATCCACAAGAGATTACATCAATCCATCATACAAATACTCCCTTAATCCTAGAATACAAGATCTACTCCATGAATCAAGGAAGAATACCCGAAGAAATAAAGATTACAAGCATTTCTTAAATCCCCAATCCAAGAAACCAAGAAAAAGGGGAAAAGAGAAAACTTATCTACGAAAAAGCCTCGTCTTCGGATCCAATCCTCGCTCCGGAGTCGAAATCGTCAAGAACTCCCCTCGAATCGCCCAGAAATCCTCCCAAGAATGGGAGGAAACCACCAAATCTTGCCTTCTCCCAAAGGGGGAGAGCTCCCCTTTCAATTCATGAAGGAGGGTTTAAATAGAGGAGGAAATCGGGTGCCACACGGCCCCGTGACACGGCCGTGTGAGATTCACACGGCCATGTCCTCTTCCTTCTCTACCAAAGCTGCACGGCCGTGTGACTCACACGGCCAGGACCCTTCTGTTCTCTGGAAATGCTACACGGTCGTGTGGTGCACACGGCCACCACCTGCTTGGCCTCTGGAAACCTCACACGGCCATGTAGATCTACACGGCCATGTAAAGCATCTGCTCTAATTCCTTCAAATCAAGACACGGCCGTGTGAGATTCACACGGCCATGTCCTCTTCCCTTCTTGTTAACACTACACGGCCGTGTGTGGTACACGGCCTGATGCTCTCTCCCTTCAATTCCTTCCAAGCTTGTCCAAGGACGCATAATCTTCACCAATTTCGACTCATGTGTATAGAAAATGCACAAAAAGCAGATCTCCGAACCAAAAGAGTAAATATGCTAAAAGGAAAGCTGGAAGTATAAAAATGCATAGATCAAGCATGCTCAAAGTATGTAAATGTGCGTAAAAACATGCATAAAAAAGTATATAATCTACGCACATCAAAGTGTGTGCTCTTAATACTAATATAATAACAAGCATATATATTTGATATTTATTTCTTTAATTTATCAATGGGTGAGATTTAGTTCGATGAATCAATAAGCCTGATAAGTTGAGAAATGATATCACTTATCGTGTGTGTTGTTGATTATAGAAGGAAACTGTGTCCTAGTAATCTAGGTTGAGAATGTCCCCAAGAGGAGCTCATAAGGATTGTCATGTTAAACCCTGCAGGTAGACTTAGTCCGACATGACGATGAAGTTGAGTGGTACTACTCTTGGAGCTAGATATTAATTAAGTGAGTTGTCAGTAACTTACTTAATTAGTGAACATTTGTTATCTTAAACACAGGGAGACTAACACACTCATGATAAGAAGGAGCCCAAAATGTAATTTGGAATTGGTGCGGTAGTTCAATAATAGTTCTCTAGTGGAATGAATTATTATTGATAAGATTAAGTTGTGTGTTCGGGGCGAGCACGGGATGCTTAATTTTATCGGGAGACCAAAACCAATTCCTCCTCTCAGTCCCTATCGTAGCCTCTAGTATATAGAGATTTATACCCACTACATACCCACCTTCTTACCCATCCAATGGGGCCGGCCAAGCTAGCTTGGAACCCAAGCTAGGGCCGGCCAAGACCAAGTGGATGAGTAAGTGGTCGGCCAAAGCTTGGGTCCCAAGCTTAGGTGGCCGGCCACTAGAATATTAAAAAGGATTTTTATTAAAATTATTTCTTATGTGGATATCATGATTTTAAAAGAGAGTTTAAAAATTAAAAATTTCCTTTTATAGCTTTCTACAAAAGATTAAGAGAAGAGATTAATCTCTTTCCTTATTTATAGTTTAAAAGGATGGTTTTAATTTTTGGTAAAAACTTTTCTTATTTGTAAATCATCTACATGTTTAAAAGAGAGTTTAAAATTTGAAATCTTTCCTTATTTGTTGATTAAAGGAGGATTTTAAATTTTAAGAAAACTTTTCTTTTTCACCATGTTCATGATTTAAAAGAGAGTTTAAAATTAAATATTCTCTTTTATAAGTTTCTACAAAAGATTAAGAAAAGATTTGATATCTTTCCTTATTTATAGATTAAAAGAGATTTTAATTTATAGAGATAACTTTCTTTTTATCCACATGTTTAAAAGAAAGATTTTAATTTATTAAATTTCCTTTTTTATAAACCAATCATGAAGGGATAAAAATTATTGGAAAAATTTTTGTTCAGATCTTTCCGAGTAGCAACCAACAGGGTTTTGCCTGACCAAGAGCGTGTAGGCACTTATCGGTGCTCCCTCGGCCTTCACTCGGATGGTAATATACTAAGAGCTTCTATAAAGCTAAATGTCTCTACACTCAATCGGGTTTTGCCTGACCGAGTGCGTGCAGGCACTCATTGTTGCTCACTCAGCCTTCACTCGGCCAGTAATATATTAAGAGTTTCTATAAAGCTAAATGCCTCTACGCTCGGTCGGGCTTTGCCTAACCGAGTGTGTGCAGGCAAACATTGGTGGCCACTCGGCCTTTACTCTGCCGGTAATGTACTAAGAGTTTTCATAAGGCTAAATGCATTTACGCTCGTTCGGGCTTTGCCTGACCAAGCGCGTGTAGACACTCATTGGTGCTCACTCGGCCTTCACTTGGACGATAATGCACTAAGAGCTTCTATAAGACTAAATGCCTCTACGCTCGGCCAGGCTTTGCCTGACCGAGCGCGTGCAGGCACTCATTGGTGCTCACTCGGCCTTCACTCGGTCGGTAATATACTAAGAGTTTCTATAAGGCTAAATGCCTCTGTACTCGGTCAGGCTTTGCCTGACCGAGCATGTGCAGGCACTCATTGGTGTCCACTCGGCCGGTAATATATTAAGAGCTTCTATAAGGCTAAATGCCTCTACGCTCGATCGGGCTTTGCCTGATTGAGCACGTGTAGTCACTCATTGGTGCCCACTCGGCCTTCACTCGACCAGTAATATACTAAGAGTTTCTATTAGGCTAAATGCCTCTATGCTCAGTCGGACTTTACCTAACCGAGCGTGTGCAGGCACATATTGGTGCCCACTCGGCCTTCACTCGACCGATAATATACTAAGAGTTTTCATAAGGCTAAATGTCTTTACGCTCAGTCGGGCTTTGTCTGACCAAGCGCGTATACGCGCACTGGCTCTCGCTCAACCTTCAGTCGGTAATATGCTAAGAGCTATTTATAAGGCTAAGTGCCTTTATGCTCTGTCGGGCTTTGCCTAACCGAGCGCGTGAAGGCACTTTGGTTATATATATAGGATCGAAAAGAATTTAGATATCTCCACAATAACATGATATTATCCACTTTGGGCCTAAGCCCTCATGGTTTTGCTCTTGGACTCTACCCAAAAGGCCTCATGCCAATGGAGATATCTTTTTCTCTTATAAACCCATGATCTTTCCCATGTGTTTCCAATATGGGACTATGTTTGCAACCTTGCAACCCCAACAATCCCCCCTCAAACAAAGGATCATAGGCTTCCCACGTCTGATTCTCGACCCACCAGGTCTTCCTGCCCCTCGGTCCACCCGACCTACTAGGACTTTCTTGACTAGTCGCAACTAGGACTTCCTGCCTGGTGTCTGGTCCTCTTGATCCGAACATAGGAGCCCCCACTTTCTTTGTTCGAGGTTAATATTGTACCCACATGGCTCAATCAGACCATAGCTCATGTGCACAGTCGGCGGTTAAACCTTCTGACAGTCCGGGCTCTGATACCAATTATAGGATCGAAAAGAATTTAGATATCTCCACAATAGCATGATATTGTCCACTTTGGGCCTAGACCCTCATGGTTTTGCTCTTGGGCTCTCCCCAAAAGGCCTCATGCCAATGGAGATATCTTTTTCTCTTATAAGCCCATGATCTTTCCCATGTGTTTCCAATATGGGACTATGTTTGTAACCTTGCAACCCCAACAATATACTTCTCTTATCTTTCTCGATCATGACTCCTTCATTCGTCAGGCTGACCTATCATAACCCGTATCAGGGAGGTAGAGTGCATACCTTACTTACCATATTAGTCTCATTGTTTGACGTTCCCCCTTCATCACTGCTTTCTTCTAAAGTAGCTTTTCCTTTGTCAATGCTCTCGATACTCATTTCAAATGAGCTTGCTTCGTTGTTTATTTCTTGGTGACTTGCCATAAGTGCAAGTCCGGTGTAGGTTTCAATTTCTAACACTGATAATGATGATTCGTTCTACGTCGCCTTTAGGTTTTATGCTTCGTTAGCGTTGACCTTTTGTTCTTATCTTTCTCCTTCAGTTTTGGCCAGTTGTCCTTAATGTGCCCTTCTTCTTGATAGTTATAACATTGTACCTTTCATTTTCTTCATGAAAGTTTCTTAGCCTGATACTTGTTAAACTTGTTAGACTTAAGGAATTTATTAAACTTTCTTACCATGCTTCATCTTCGTCGAGTGATGTGTCTAAATTTGGTTCACCTTTCTGATTGGCTTTCAGTGCTAGGTTTTGAGCTATCTTTTGTTCTTTATTTTTTAAGCCAACACATCTCTATTCGTAAAGTTCAAAAGTAGAAAATAAATTTTCTAATGTACTTACCTTGAGTTCCTTAGAGATGTAAAAGGAGTCAACTTTGGATGTCCACTCGGATGTTCTCGGAAATGTATTTAAATCGTATCTTAATCAATCTTGATTTGTTACTATTTTTTTGAGATTCATGAGTCTGGTGATCATCTCCTTGATCTTTGAGTATAGATGTGCGATTATTTCACCTTCTTCCATTTCGATGTTGCTGAGTTGGTTCCGAAATGGATCTTGCCTTATGAGTTTGGCCTTCGAGGTCCCTTCGTGCAACTCCAGGAATATCTCCCAGATCTTTGGCTAACTCGTAGGCTCCAATCTGGCTGGCTTCTTATGGAAGTAGAACGCTTAGCAGATGAAATTCTACTTTTCCATTTGCCACGAAGTTGACTTGCTCTTTTTTTGTCCACAGGTATTCTTCTTTATCATCTCCTTGTTGATATTTAGGTGCTACAAAACCATATTTCCTTATTAATAATAAATCAAAATCTGTTTTGAGAAATACCTCTATTTTCTTTTTCCATATTGTGAACTCCCCCTCAAACTTAGGCGGGCAGATGCTTGGTCTAGCCATTTCTTGTGTGGTTCGAGGCCACCAGATTTACTTGGTTTGCAATCGGGAAGGTTGCTAATCTAAGATGAATGAATTGCACTATCAGAACTCCTTTTTTGAGGAAATTCTTGGAGGCAGAGAAGCTCTGTATAATGATTTACAGCTCAGAACAATGAAACCAGAAAATAATTATTCGAATACAAGTGTTGTGTTTAAACTAAGTGAAGTAGAGCTTTATTTATAGTGCTCTAGTCAAGTTTATCCATTGCTAACGTGGCTGACTCTGGGTGCCTGGATGGTGATCTAGGCAACTCTAACAATGCAAACTCTATCTCCACGCAACGGCTTTGCAACGGTTGGAAGATAGATTTTTTTTCATGTCATAGTGCTTGGACCATGCCCGGGCGCCTAGACTATTGCTGACATGGACTCGAAAAATGATCCACTACGACGAGGTACCTGTTAGGCACTCTGGTGGTCTAATTGCCTGAACTAGGTGGTCCGGGCACCTGGACTAGATGGTCTAGGCGCTTAGACCAGTCAACCAAGTGTTGACTGTCTGGCATCTTTTCCCCTCATTGGCTTCCTCTCCAATCACTTGGGTGATGCTCCGGTCTTCCAAAGTTGAGCGCACCCGAACCTAACTCTGACTTTCTCTTTGAGTAGTCTTCCGCTCTGGCTTCTCATCCCTTGGAAGTGTTGCATACGTCCTTCTTGCTCCACTGGTGTACTCTTCCACAACTTCTTATCCCTCGGATGCAACGAGCCTGTCAACTCGATTCCCATGCATTCTTCTTGTCTGTTATGTCTTTCGCTTGACTTCTTATATTCCTAAGTCCCTGTACACTCAAACGAAAGATATCAAATACGCAGAGCCTAACTTGACTTGGTTGATCATATCAAAATTTCGGGTACTTACACTAGATAACATCTTTATACCGTCATACAACTAATCATGAGGTAAGAGTCTTACCTCACTGATAAATTATTATTTGATACATTCTTTTGGGTTAATATTGGTTGTATTACATTTAATTGCATATGTTTATATGTACTTTTTATCATGTTTATACATGGAGATTGTTTTGCCTCAAGTGTACATTTTTTATATTAATTCATGATATTATTATCACAATTTGAATTTGGTTTTGTGTGACACTTGAGTTGATTCAATTGGTACATGATTAAGGCCAACAAATGATTCATTCCACAAATGAAGAAGCTCATATCCAATTCAGTTCAACTCATTCCTACTTATTGAGCTTAACCCAAGTCAAACCCACCTCAACAAAACCCTAATGTTGCATTTGAACCTATCCTAAACCCCCAAATAAACCCAGTTCAAACCGAAGGTATTAAACCTAGAATTTTTGCTGATGAATAGTGGTTGTGCCTACTATTTATCATGCCAAGTTTCTGCATCGCGCGTTTTACATCCCCCATCCTTCTTCCGATCAACTTCTCAAAAGCCGAACATGGTGTGGAAGCTCAAGGCATTTGCTAGGCACTTCATTTCGGTCAGTTGGGATCTTGCCAAGAGAGTTTCTACAGTGAGTTCTTTGCATCCAAATTTCCCTTGTTGTCACTATTGGAAACGGTGGAGGGAGCAGATTAACAATCCATTCTTCATCAAAGATCCTCGGAGGGGTTCTCTGGTGGATCTCGACGTCATCTGCCTATCAATAGTATTTCACAACTTCATTTGGTTTAGATTTGTGTTTTCCATCTTCCCTGCACTTGCAGTTCTAGATTGTGATTTTATTCAACGTAGAAGAGGGTATCTTCAATTGTGATTGTACCCTAGTGTGGAATCAAGTTTAGCAGTTAGTCTTCTCTTCTTCTCTGATTTCCTGAGCTGAGGGTTTCATCTCTGGCCTCCTGTGTGAAGGCAAGGAGTGCAGTGTTGAGAATTGGTTGTGTCTAAGTGTGGATAATTTCAATTTTGCAATTTCTGTATTTCTATAACTTTGTTCCTAAATTCCTTGTTTATGCACTTCTAATTTCTGAAACTATTGATTTCAACAATTCAGTTCTATAACTTGATTTAGCAAAATCTGCTTTTGAAATTTCAATTTAGATTCTTGTTCTGCAATTCAACTCTGCACCATTCTTTCTACAACTTGTTTCGGCAAATTTATACAAATGCATTCTATTCAGTTTCTGAAATCCATTGTTAAGTTAGATTAGTTGATTTCATATTCTACTGTTGCTTTGAGTAGTTTTAGTTTTGTAAGTTGAAAATTGTTCCTTAAGTGTCAGTTAGTTGAATTTTCATTAAAGAGTAGCTTATGTTAGTGTTAATAGTTAAGCAGTAAGTCTGATTTGAGTTGATTAATTTTTCTTCTCTTTTATTGAGTAGTTAAGTTTAGTTGAGTTGTTCTTTAAGCCTAATTATTCTTCTAATTGCTTTAGAGTAGGTTCTTTTCATGTTAAGTAGTTTAGTCTTCATCTAGGATTTAAATTTTGTTTTAGATTAGATTTAATCAATTCTTATTACTTTCACTTGTTTGTATTTCGATCTATAATCTAGGAATTAAACCAAAAACACAACAACCTCCATTTTAAGGTGAAAACCCCAAAAAGAGTTTTAAATTTAAAGCAAGCATTTACCTATTAGTTTCTTCAAAAGATTCGACTTGGGCCCTATAATACATCATTCCCTTAGTGAGGTTGAGGGTTTTCCAATACTTAATTAATTTGGAGTCCAGCCGTGACACTTAGTTTGAGCTTATCACTCATATCGTGTCAGGCTTGTAATTTGAAGCTCCCCTTTCATCGATGCTCCAGATGCTCATTTCAGCTGAACTCGTCCTGTCTTTAGCTTTTTGATGAAGGGCTCAATCTCGGGCTCTGATGATGACTCGTCTCATGTGGCTTTTAGATTTTTGTGGTTCGTTCATCTTGACCCTTTGTCTTTTCCTTTCTCCCTTTTCTTTAGCTTTGGACAGTTGTCCTTTATGTGTCATCTTAGCAATTGTAGCATCTAACTTTCCTCTTTCCCAAAAGAAACTTCTTGGCTTGTGACTTATTAAATCTAATCATTTTAAAAAACTTATTTAGTTTTCTTACCATAAATGCTTCTTTGTCGTCATCAAGTGAAGAGTTTGACTCTGGTTCAACCTTCTTTATTTCTTAAACCTACACATCTCGACTCATAAAGTTCAAAAGTTGAAAATAAATTTTCTAAAGTACTTGCCTTGAGATCTTTGGAGATGTAGAAAGAATCTACTATAGATGTCCACTCGGGTGTTCTCGAAAAAACATTCAGCGCATACCTTTGTGAGTCCTGGTTCATTACCAATTCTCCGAGGTTTGTGAATCCAATGAGCAGCTCCTTGATTCTTGTGTGTAGATGAGTGACCGATTCTTCCTTTCCATTCGAAGGTTGCTGAATTGGTTCTGAAGTAGGTCCCGTCTTACGAGTTAGGCCTCCATGGTTCCTTTGTGCAACCTAGAGTTTGTTCACCGAGTCGTAGTGGCCGATATGATGACTTCTTGTGGTGGAAGAATACTCAGAAGGTGGAACTCTGCTTTGTCGTTCGCCATAAAGTTATTTTGCTCCTTTTTGCTCAAAAGGTGTTCTTTTTCTTCTCCATGCTGATCTTTGGGTGCTATATAACCATATTTTATAGTTAAAAATTTCAAAATATGTTTTAAAGAATACCTCCATTCAGAGTTTCCATATCATGAACTCCCTCTCGAATTTTGACGGGTGAATGCTAGATCTAGCCATCTCTTTGTTATTTCAATTAGCGGTTAGTCCTTCTGAAGCGATTAAGCTCTAATACTAATTGTAGGTCCATGTTAGGCCGACTAGAGAAGGGTGAATAGCTTGAAAAGAAAGTTAGAAATCTCTTATTTTTTGAACTTAGTAAGGACACAATATTAATTAAACAATCAAAAGAAAATGCATAAAAATAAGTAAGATGACACAAGAATTATTTTATTATAATCTAGGTGGTTGTTAATCCAAGGCAAGTGAAAAGTTCTAAAAATCTCTTTCATTGAAGATGGAGAAGTCTCTTACAGTCCTTGAAAGCTCAGAAATAGCTAGGAAATTGAATACAGTGATTATTGATTAATTCCTAACTCCAAGGAACTTTTTATAGCCTTCTCTAACATGGATAAAGTTTTATCCACATTCCAACAGTTAACCAACGTCTTTGACTGATTAGAGGCGCCTTCAATATCATTGGAGGTAACTCTGATCTTCAACTTGAGGCGCCTTAGACACCTTGGAGGCGCCTTCACACCTTTGTTGGATAGCTCTAACTCTAGCACCTGAGCCACCCTCAATCACAAGTGAGGCACCTCGGGTCTTCAAGATCAACCTCCAAGTTAATATTCTTCGATCCCGCTCGCTTGGATGATGCTCCGATCATTTGGAGTTAAACTCACCTGAACCCGACTCTGATCTTCTCCTCAATTAAGCTTCCTTCCTAGCTTCTCATCCCTCAAATACACCGCACTCTTCCTTCTCTTCTACTTGTGTACTCTTGTATAGCACCTTGTCCCTTGGATGCATCAAGCTCATCGATTCACTTTCCGTGCCATCCTTCTTGGTAGCTCCATCTTCAGCTTGACTTCTTATATTCCTAAGTTTCCTACACACTCAGACATAAGACATCAAAACCGTAGGACCTAACTTAACTCGGTTGACCACATCAAAACCAAACTGGGATACTTACATTTTATTCCACCAAAAGGATAACATATATTTAAGTTCAACATATTTAAATAGTGGTCAACATTTAGCATATCATGTATTTTCCAAGATTGACTGCTTGATTCTCCAGCAAATTAAAAAACATTCTTAGGTAAGTCCAACTTACCAATCTTCTTCTCAATAAAAGAAAATAAGCATCATGAACAACTGGGCATTTGGTCTAGTGGTATGATTCTCACTTTGGGTGCAAGAGGTTCTCGAGTTCTCATAATGCCCCCCCCCCTCCCAATTTAATCAAAACTATTTTTCCCAACCACCCTTTGTGGCTCAAAAGATCAAGGAAATTCATCTAAACTACTGACTCAAAAATTACAACAATCTATTCAATTTTGATATAAAACCTACTTAGTCATCGACAACTCCCATTAAAATAGGAGGGGGTGAATTCATGAATTTCCAGTAGATAAGACTTCAATATTCAGGATCATCCAAGTTGTAAATAAAAGTCAGAAAATATACTCCCAACAGTTTTTATTACTTACATCTCAACTTGGAACATTATCACAACAAATATTTTTTTTTATATAATAACAATAAGAAAATATGTCTCCAATAAATCCACTTAATCCCAATGTCGATTGGTAGAATATGAATTAGAGCCAACAAACTTTCGGTGGACGTCTTTTTTATTTTTGCCTATAAGATTTTAAGGTCATTAAACACTTTCGGTAAAAAGGTTTTTGGCAATGACTAATTGTTGCAATCACATCTAGTCGATCAAAGTTCATTCTAGTTGATTTGTCATTGTCAAACACCCTCGGCTAAAAGTGTTTGATAATTTCGAGGCCTCAAAATCAAGAAAAATATACATGGACAAGCTCCAGAAAAACTTATGAGTGTAACAATGTTCATTTAACATGAATCTAATGTTACTAGAGTTTGTTAAGAAGCCACGATCCTATAGAGCTCAAAATTCAAGGGAAAAAATAGAGGCAGAGAAACCCTAAGTGTGTAATGATGTTCATTTGATACTAGAATCTAAAGCCTCTAGGATTATTGAGTACTTTTGTCTAAAAGTATTTAACAATCTTATTGAACTCAAAATGAGGGGAAAAAAACATGGATAGACTTAGGGGACTCCAAGAGCCCATTTGACACAAATTCAAGGCTTTTATAGTCATCAAAAACTTTTAAACAAAAGTGTTTAACAACTCTATAAAGCTCAAAATTTGAAAAAATAACATGGAAATTTAAGGGGATCTAAGGGTGCAACGATGCCTATTTAGCACAATTCAAGATCTCTAGGTTTGCCAAATAATCTTGGCAAAGGAAAAAGGTGTTTTACAATGTTATAGACTTGAAATTTAGAAAGACAAATAGCTTGAATAGATTCACAAGACCCGTAAGGGATGATGTCAAATTAATATAAATTAGAGGCTTCTAAGGCTATCAAATATTTTTGATAAAAAATGCTTAACTTCAACGGATCCATCTGTCATTGTTCAATAATACTATTGGTCAAAAGTATTTGATTATCATAGGGACTTAAAATCTAGGAAAACGAACATAGATAGACACAAGAGAACCTAAGAGTGTAAAACAGAGTTGATATGAATTTCAAACCTTTAAAGCCATAGAGCACTTTTTTGGTCAAAGATGCTTGACAACAACCAATCAACCAACCATTGTCAAGCAATATTGGTTCCCAAGGGTTAGTGTAGTTAGTTCATATAAGGATATTATTGTCAATAGGTTTGGGTCGATTTTCAGCGAGTGTGGAATGCCTCATGTTGCCTCAATCTCTCCTTGCTTGTGTTGTTATTGCTAGACAAAATCCCCCGTGACATTATAGATAATGGAGGGTGATCTTGAAATGGCCGTCGAAGTGATGATTTATATTTGCTGTCAATTGTCAAGTAATATTGGCAAAATGTGTTTAATGGTCATAGTAGACTCAAAATTTTTAAAATGAATTATGCATGGACTTCAAGAACCCACATAATGCAACAATGTTCACTTGACATGAATTTAAGACCTCTAGGGGTCATTAAATGTTGGTGCAATCAATCCCTAATTAAGGTTGATCAACTTCAAGTTGACTCGAGTTGATGTTATAAGATCAATGACACATGAGGGGGAGGGGGGGGGGGGGGGGGGGGGGGAATCATGTGTATTTAAAAAACTTTTCTTTTTGACTTTTTGAAGCGAGTGCATAGTGGAAAAATAAAACAACTAAGTAAGAAAGAGAATTGAGACAGAACATGATGATTTATTTGGTTCGGAGCCTTTTATAACTACTACGACAAGACCCAGACCCTTTGGATATTTATGATAGGTAATCCACTAAAATTCTCTACCAGTAAATTTCTGGTAGAGTAATCGAGTACAATGAGAAAGAAGAAGGAAGTGTAACAACATATACTTCCTCTATGAAGTAAATTAAATGATAAGAAAAATGTTACCAACATGAAGATAAAGAATTTAGTGAGCTCGTGTGTTGGTGTAGGTCCGTCTGTAGTAGTCAATGTAGCAACGTCATAGTACAGTAGTAGTATAAATTCAGAGCAGCCAGATGGTTGAAGAAGCGCATCAACTACGGTCTAAGTTGATGTTTTGATGTTGTTGGTCAAAACCTCTTACATAGGCCTTTCTAGGTGCTTGGACAACTCCCGAGCACCTCCACTGAGCCTATCTAATCCTACTTCAACACTGAGTTATCCAACTTCGGGTGCTTGGACTTGGACGTGTGCTATCCAAACGTAGTGTGCCAACTCAACTACACGTATGGCTAGGTTCGGCCCAATCTAAGCGCCTGGAACCACTCAGGGCCCCCGAACCTCTGGGAGCTTGGACCATTCAGGGACACTTGGAAGTTCTTTTCCAGTCAACTTAGAACTTCGATTTCCTGTACCATAGAATTAGCACAACAAGCATAATATGAAAAATAAGTACTAACTAAATGTTATCTTACCAAGACCAAGATCTAGTCATGGTTTCAACTTAGATTTCCAAAATGGATCTAAGTTGGACTAGCACCTACAGCCTAACTGGGGCTCATCCTCACTAAATATCTCTCCTCTAGTGCTTACCTCACTTACCAATTGTAGACTTTACTCAACTCTTGACCATCAAGTCTTCCTGCCAGATGCTCCATCTAGACTTCAGCCAGTTCAAAAAGGAACCCACTACTCGATTGGTGGTTTCACTGTTGGTTGCTACTCGGAAAACCTAGAGGTTCCACTGTACAAAAATTTTGTACAAAGATCTGAACCTTTTCCTAGCTACCATGTGTTCTTTTAAATTAAATTTTGGATCGCCTGCGGAACTTAACACGTTTGATCCAAAACTTAATCTATTTGTTCTTTTAGGTTTTGACTTGGATCTCCTGCGGAACTTAACACGTTCGACCCAAATCACCTTAAGTTATTAATTCCATTAAATATTAATTTCCATAATTGGTTCCCAGTACTGACGTGGCGAGGCACACGGCCTTCTTGGATATGGGAGCAACCACCACCGACTAGACAAAACCTTTTATAGAAATCTAATATTTAATTTCCTAAAATAACTTTAGGTTAACCAAAAAGAACAATCAAATCACAAGGAAAAGAAAAAACAAAAGAACACAACATCGAAAAACATATTCGAAATTCTAGAACGTAAGCCTCTTGTATTTGGTATTATTTCCATAAATAACTAGTATGATGCGGAAAGAAAAATTACTAGTTATACCTTGTAGAAAAACCTCTTGATCTTCTATCGTATTCCTCCTCTAACCTCGGACGTTGTGTGGGCAACGATCTTCCGAGATGAGAAACCACCAACCACCTTCTTCTCCTCCTAGCTAGGTTCGGCCGCAAAGAAAGAAGCTTCACCAAGGAAGAAAATCAAAACACTAACCAAGCTCCAAGAGATGCTAGCTTCTTCTCCTTCTTCTTCTTCTTCTCCAAGTAGTATCCGGCCACCACAAGAGCTCCAAGCCTTTGAGAGAGGTTCGGCCACCACAAGAGGAAGAGAGGGAGATGATGATGATGGCCGGCCACACCAAGGAACAAAAGAGGGAGAGAAAATAATAGAGATTGTGTCTCATGAAGGCACCCTCACCCCTTCTTTTATATTCCTTGGCCTAGGCAAATTAGGAAATTTAATTACAATAAAATTTCCTTAATTTCCTTGACATGATTTAATTGAGAAAAATAAAATAAATTTTCCCAATGTAATCTATATTGGCCGGCCACATCAAGGAAGGAAAAAAAATTAGACAAGTTTTAATCAACAATTAAAACTTCCTAATTTGTTTCCGGAAATTTTAAAAATAAAATTTCTCTTTAAAAATCTCTTCATGGTTGATAAAAAGAAATTTCTATAATTTTAATTTTATCAACATGTGGATAATTTTAAAAAGAAAATAAAATCGCTCACCAATCTACAAATAAGGAAAGAGATCTAATCTCTTTCTTTAATCTTTTGTAGATCTTTTACAAGAGAGATATTTTAATTTTAATTCTCTTTAATAAATTATTTCTTCCACATAATAAAAATTAAAATTAAAATTCCTTTTTAATTTAATTTGGCCGGCCCCCACTAGCTTGGGTTCAAGCTAGGGCCGACCACCCAATTTTATACCTAGGCCGGCCCTAGCTTGGTTCCCAAGCTAGCTTGGCCGACCCCCTATTGGTGGGTATAGAAGGTGGGTATAGGTAGGTATAGGTGGGTATAGTACTCTATAAATAAGAGGCTATGATAGGGACCGAGAGGAGGAATTGGTTTTGGTCTCCCGATAAAATTAAGCATCCCGTGTTCGCCCCGAACACACAACTTAATTTTATCAATAATAATTCATTCCACTAGAGAACTATTATTGAACTACCGCACCAATCCCAAATTACATTTTTGGGCTCCTTCTTATTATGAGCGTGTTAGTCTCCCTGTGTTTAAGATATCGAATGTCCACTAATTAAGTGAGTTACTAACAACTCATTTAATTAATATCTAAGTCCAAGAGTACTACCACTCAACCTTATCATCATGTCGGACTAAGTCCACCTGCAGGGTTTAACATGACAATCCTTATGAGCTCCTCTTGGGGACATTATCAACCTAGTATCTCTAGGACACAGTTTCCTTCTATAATCAACAACACACACTATAAGTGATATCATTTCTCAACTTATCGGGCTTATTGATTCATCGAACTAAATCTCACCCATTGATAAATTAAAGAAATAAATATCAAATATATATGCTTGTTATTATATTAGGATTAAGAGCACACACTTCCATAATAACTGAGGTTTTTGTTCCTTTATAAAGTCAGTATAAAAGAAACGACCTCAAATGGTCCTACTCAATACACTCTAAGTGCACTAGTGTAATTATACAGTCAAGATAAACTGATACCTAATTACACTATGACCTTCTAATGATTTGTTCCTTTCCATTTTGGTCGTGAGCTACTGTTTATAATTTATAAGGTACTGATAACATTATCTTCTGCATGTGACACCACATGCTATGTTATCTACAATATAAATTAATTGAACAACTACAAACAAATGTAGACAATTTGACCAAATGTGATTCTTTATTCAAAACAAATGTTTACAAAAGCTTAGGCTTTCAGTATACACTCCAACATTCACCAATTCAGAGCTACCTCGCTATGATACCACTTGTTAGATCGAGACACACGTGAGCAGGGGGGTGAATCATGTGGTTTTAGAAAACTGACTTTTTTGATTTTGAATAAAAAAGTATGTAGAAGAAAATTAAGTAAGAAAGCGAGATAAACAAATAAGAAAAAAACACGATTCAATTTTTATTAAGTTTGGAGCTTTCGGTGACTCCTACTCCAAAACCTAGGTCCCATGGATCTATCGACAAGTAATCCACTAAATCCTCTTATGAAACTACCAAAAGAGTAATCGAATACAAGGAAGGTCAGAGAAGTGTAACACGCTATATTTCCCTGTTTACATAAAAGTACGTACAGTAATTAACTTTTTACTAAACACTTGTTTGTAATTTGTTTGCTCGAACTCGATGTTTGGGTGGCTTCTTGGCGGTAGCCAAATGTAGTAGAGTCACAGCAGGGCATCAGTAAGCCAGAGCAGTCGGAAACTCAATTGGACATGTAGAAGCTCGTATGGAAGTTAAGTATAAAGCCATGGGTGAAACATTCTTTTATTGAGTATGGAAGGCACCTCCAATGTGAAAAATCTGATCCCGAACCACCCACTCCTTATCTGCGACGAGATCTGAATTTTATCCTACGGAAGATACTTTCCAAAGCACCGAAGCTGCCTTTCATGAATAGTGGGAAGACGCCTTCCAATGCTTGAAGGTGCCTCAGGCACTGTTCACCCGAGGCTTTTTGTGTTCCTTTTGCCCTCCAAAAAGTGTTAGTCCAATAACTTGCATGACAAGCATTAGTGCAATAATAATAATGAGTAGTAATTAGACCATATCTCTCTGAGACCAAGATCTACTCAAGGTCTCAATTTAGGTTTACGGAATGGTCCTAAATTAGATTGATGTCTACTATCCCTTCAAACAAGAACGCATCCTCACTTAGTCACTCTTCTCCAGTGACTTACCTCTACTTACCAGGTATAGAGATACCTTCTAGAATCAAATATCCAAACTTTGAGAATCAAACATCCAGACCTATTGGAATCACACATTTGATCTTCTTAAATCGGGAATCGCACATCCCGATCCTTGCCAGAATCCTATATATGGATTTCAACCTGTCAAGAATCAAACATTCTGACTTGCCGAAATCACACATCTGGTCTTCAACCAATCAGGAATCAAATATCTTGACTAGGGTTTAGTCAACCCTGCACACTCGATAACAAGGTTAGATTACGACAACATCAAACTTAACTCACTTGTCATTTATCAAAACCTGAGTTAGACCGTTAGTACAAATTGTACCAACAATATCAACCTATCTAGTCTTCTTGCCAGTTATCAGATCCTCTAGAGCTAACTAGACTTTAGCCTATTGTTAGGTCTCATCCAGTCTTTTAGTCCTACACACTTGGTAAATAACTTAGAACACAACAACAAACTTCAACCATTTACCATACATCAAAAATACCTGAGTTTGATTATTAGTGTTAATCGTACCAATAGATGTTTCAATTTTTAATCAATACAGAAGTTAGTCGAGACGTCAAATAGGTCAAAGTTGACCATATATTTGACAATCGATCAATATGTTGAGTAAGAAGACTAGATATTGGGCAGTCAATCAATATATCGAGTAAGAAGACAACCCAACAGAAAGTTGGCATGAGATGTGAAGTCCCGGTAGGTTAAGGTTGACCAGATGCTAAGTAACGATAAAGTCCCGACCGGTTAAGGTTGTCCAGATGCTAGGTGAGTGAAATCGCGATGGGTCAAGAATTGACCGAATGTTGGGCAAATTGAGTTTTAATAGGTTGATAAGACTAAAATAGGAGTATTATTCGATTGATATGGTATATAGATCGACTAATGAATGCAAAACCCCTCATAATCTCAAAAATACAGTTGCTACAGTGCTACTGCAGTGGTGCTACATCACTGCTATAGTAGCAATTGCCTGATGGGTTTAATTAGTCGAATGATGATTGGGTACTATAGCAAATCGAGAAAAAGGGTTTCATTCGGGTTTTGGGATTTGTAAAACTCGATATCAGTCAATTGATTATGGGTATCAATGGAATGATATTGATTAGAACCGAATAGAAGCAAATTGATTCAATAGTTTGACTTGACTAATGACATCAATTGATCAGTCTACTAATGTCATCAAGAGGTGAACAAAAGCATATCGATTCGATTGATTGATGTTAGTAGATTGCTCGGATGATTCAGTCGACTGATATTCAAACGATCGATAAAATCAAACTGATTTCAGAAAGTTCAGAGATCGCTAAACCAATGGAATAGTGTTGGAGACCATATCAATCGATTGATGGATAAGATCAGTCAACTAATAGGAAGAAATCAACCCCGACCTAAGGAATTTAAAAGAGGGGTTCGAGGATATTTGATGGCCGATTTTGGAGATTTGAGAGCAAAGTGCTGGTGTATTTTCGTACCAATAAGAGGCAATTTCAAATAATATAAGAAAGCATCCAAAACAAGATTCATATAAAGTTGTTTATAATAATTATATTAGCTTTTATCCCTTGTATTCTTGTTGTATTATTGTAACAAAGGTTGTAAGAGTCTTCTCCGCATCCAAAAAGGTATCTGAGAAGGGGATAATTAAGTGATGGTAGATCGCGAGAACTAGACCTTGTATTAGTCGCCTTAAGAGGCAGATACTATGTAAAATTTTGATGTTGTACATGTGGAGTCAAGGTTGATTTAAATTTTCCGTTACACATTCAAATGATGAGTACATAATCAAGATGAAGTAATTAAAGCTATTTATCCCTTTTAGTTCACACTGGTCTTAACATTAAATACTTTAGCAAAAAAAAAGTATATACGATGATCATAGATGATTCAAAATCTAGAAAAACAAAGGAAAAATTAAGAAGAATCTTAGGAGCGCAAATAATCCAAGACCTCTAGGATTGTTAAACACTTTTAGTTAAAAGTACTCCACGACGACCAATCAACTCGATTGCAATCACTTTCAATCTACTAACATCACATCCTAGCCAACCGATTGCTAGTTTGGCCTATAATAAACTCCAACGAAGTACCTCACACAAAGAAGTATTTTGAAAAACATGCTCTTTAGATACTTGGAAAACTTGAATACAATATGTGAGTTATAAGGATCCAATTATATTCCTATCATTTATATAGACTTAGAGTCCACCTTAATAATTCCTCTTCGTGCTTTATGACTACACCACCACACCCGTGCATGGCTAATTCCTTCATTATTTTTTAGTTGACATTAGGTATATAAACCTTCGACCTAATTAATCCTAGGATGATTGATTTGATCTCATGAAAATTTTTTACTGGCCACTAAGATAAATTAGATAAATGCATGTTCTTGGATTTACTATCCATTGAGGAAAAAATTTTTCATCACGCCGCAGCTGAGTCTCAAACTCTGGATGTCTGGTTTATCATTGGAAGACCTAACCACGACACCCTACCTTCGAGAGCCTAATTCTTTTATTATTCTTCTTACATTGAGTGATCAATTTGTCATTAAAACTATCAATTTGGGTTACACCTGTTAGGTAGACCCATCAAATAATTTAAGCTGATTGATTTGTCTTTTTATCAATCCATAATATGGTGGGCCTAAATGGGGCAACCCATGCGGCTATAGATCCAAGCGAGTTAATCTGTAACGGGCTCAGATTAGTTCGCGGGTTGAGAGGCGGAAAAAAAAAAATCCAAAACTTAAAACTAAAATAGAAAACTCATGCTGGCCCGCATAAGTTGCCATCAAAACTTAAAAATTTCAATCTTTTTTATATGTACTTTTTATTTTTTAACCATCTAACCCACAGCGCACCTTATATTAGGTTGGATTGGTTGACTTAACCCGCCAAGCTAGCGGCTTCCCTGCCCCGTGAGATGATGAATTTTTGATAAATCTGCCAACTCTATTTACCGTTCTCACTTCTCATAAGCTTGAATTTGCAGCTCTATGGAAACATACCTACTTAAACATTCATCCCGTCAAAGTTCCTTTAAGTTTTTTATTTCCAGTTTTAATTTCATTGTAAAAGAAGAATCTGAACAATATTGAAAGACTTTAATCTACTAGTTTATTCCTTTAAGATTGATAAATAGAAAAGATTGAATTAAACTGATTGAGAATGTACATCATCAACTTGAACAGGCCAAAAAAGAGAACTAATTCATCCTTTTTTTCCATTAGCTCTCCTTTTTCTTCCTCAACTTTGATCCTTCTTCTTCCTCACCTAAGCAGTGTTCTTGAGTGTTTAAGCAGGGTCTTCAGGGATGCACTCTTCCTTAGAGCATCCTTTGCTCTCTCCATCACCTAATTTAATTAGTCCTCTTCTTCATCATTAAGAGTTCCTGAGAGATATCTTTGAATTCGTGAAACTATAAAAGTTGATGAGGATTCTTACCTTTCCTATCTTGTGATCCTTCTCGTAAGGAGACGCCCGATGGCTTCCGAGGGAAGTCGCCGCTGGAGGAGATTTTCGATAGGCTTCCATGCCGCATGACAACGGGCGCCCGTTGGCTTTGCTTCTAGTCACCATCCCTTGGTTCCCCAAACTCTTGTTTGGATAGATTTGTGGAAGGCTGGATTCCTGTGTTATCTCGTTAATAATCTCTTTAGCGTAATGCTCGATCTTTTTATCGTTTAAACTATATATAAAAATGTAATAATATTTTTACCAAGAGCAAGACTGTTGCACAGTTCTTGAGGACCTCTAGGTTCATTCTAACATCATCAAGGCTCCTGCAATCAATCGATAGACACTGATTAAATTGTGAATTCTGAAAGAAAATTGTCGAGTTGTTCGAACTTCTGACCTGTGTTTTTGCTGCCCAAGGCCAAAGTAAGAAGCCAAGGTTGCCATCTGATGGTTGTCCAAATTCAAACCATTAACATGAGTTAAGAAGGAATTTAAGATTTAGTGTTTAGATTTTATGGTTCCTTTTTCCCCCTTTAACAGTTTAATTTTATTAGCTCACCTTGAGATCACCTGCTCTTCTTCCAAACCCATGCGTTAGGATGGCCAAAGAGTCGATCAATCCTTTCGGCTCCGGTGGCGGCCGACCGATGTCGGCAAAGGCCTCCTTGATACGGTGGCAATCGAATCTTTGGATGTTATGGCCTGCCCAAACCCTTCCTACAATAACCTCCAATGAATGTAACAGTTCTATTCAATTATCAATATAGTTTATAGTTTAGGGCAGCATCAATGTACCATTAAGGATTCCGAATATGCGGTCAGCGACCTCCTCAAACGCTGGAGCGGCAGCAACAGCATCGCGGGTGATGCCGCTGAACCGCTTTGGTGCGACGGTGGAGAGGTCGCCCGGTCGTATCAAAGTGCAAAAGCTGTCCACCTCTCTTAGCTTGCGGGGGCAAACCAGTATGGCTCCGAACTCCAACATCCACAATCTCCCGCCATCGCTGGCCGGCGCTGTTGTCTCGATGTCAAAGAAGACAATCATCTCTCCCATCTTTCAATAAATTCTCCTAACTTCAAAATTATCAATCTCTTTCTCCCCTCTTCTTGGCTAAAAGGGGTATTAATACTACATGTTATAAGAGGAATCTTTGATGTAGTTGGCTTTCTTTGGCTTGGAGTTCAAGTAGAAGGTCAAGAGGAAGAATACCTTGTCTTAGTTGGATGTGTTCAACTCTCCATCATCCAATTTCGAAAGCAAAGTAAAAACTGGATATTTTTAAAATCAGATTGGAGGGCAAACCAAGTGTTGGTCTTGTGATTCGTATGTTAGCTGAAAAACCGGTTGGTATATGATCCGGGGTTTCGAATACACTAGACGATACCTTGACGATTCCAGCTTTCTTTCTACAAAAGGTAGGTTGTAAGGACACAAGAGCAAAGCAATGCCTTTTGTTGAGCTTGCTTGCCACAGAGGTCACTGTTGTATCTACCAATAAAACAAGAACATTTTATGTTTCTTAACTTGTCGGGATTGCGATTGCATTTTATACCGCCGTATGAGATTGGATAGTGTATAGATATTCAAATTCAGTGCCTCTAAACTAACACAAAAGCCCACATAGTAGAATCTTCGAACCTTTTAGATCAAGAATAGTACAAGCATTCGAAATAACTCTACATGTGCAAAGATATAATAAAGTCGGAATGCTCCATTGGTGAGAAATCTTTAAATTCATTCATAGGCAACCCCTTCTTAATATTGCAAACTTGCTTAAACTACAACAAGTCTATTGGACCAAACATATCGACAAACCGAACAATGCTGAGGCCTCAATCAATTGAATCAAGTTGTTTATAATTGAATCGATCAATAGCTCAACGAGAAGTTCGGTAATAGAACTAGTTTTTGTTCCAAATACTTCCACTGATAGAATTTCGATTGTAGTAATCTTGATTGGAAATACTGATCACTGATGCAGGTCCAAAGCCAATGGCTGCCATGTTGCTCTGAAAATCGTCAAGATTCAGGTCCATAAACCAATCGTCCTCCTCTTTCACCTCTTCCACCGCCGAAAACCCCCCTCCGGTGCCACTACCCGTGACAACCTGAAGCCCCTTATCGTGTTCGAACTCGGAGTCTGTAGTCCACAAACTGTCCGACCTCGAATTATCATCGTTCGTGTCAAATGAATCAGTAGTTTTCGCGGGGGCTAGTGTCTGTTTCTTGCACTGTTGCATCTTTGCCAAATTGTTCTTCTTGTTGTACAAGCGGCACAAGACGCACTCGTCTAACTGCATAGAGTTCAATGGAGGGGTAAGATTTAGCTATTAACTAAGACAAACACGACTTGATGATGATGATGATTTGATAGTGAGTTAGTTAATCGTTATACTCTTAGATTGCCCTTCTTGTTGTTGGCCGATCGGTCCACATCAGCGAGGCGATACTCATGCATGATCCAATCAGTTTTGACCCCTTTTGGGGCCTTGCCATGGTAGTACACCAAGGCCTTCTTTATACCGAGGGGCCGGTGGCTCCCGGGAAGCGACACCGGTTTGTCGGCCCCGGTGGCCTTCCAGTAGCCCCTTCCGGCTGCCCGATTCGGCCGCGAACCGTTCTGATACTTGCGGTCTCTCGGAGTGAAGAAGTACCATTCTTTGCTCCCAAACCACGCCAATTCTGCACACAAATAAGCACACTGATCAGTTCAAAACACGTAAAGGCCAAATGGCCGATGGCCACAAGGTGTTTGTTGAAATGCGTGAGTGAGAGTGAGACCTGGGAGATCCCAGGGGTCGAACTTGTAGAGGTCGACCTCGGCGATGATGGATACCGGGAGGCGCTGGCCGGTGGCCTTGCGGACGAGGTAGTCGGCGACGAGCTCCTCGTCGGTGGGGTGGAAACGGAAGCCCGGTGGCAGGTTGAGCTCAGCCTCGGCGTCTCTCCTCGCGGCCATTAGCGTATGACCTATAAAGCTCTTTAGGCGATGGGTCGAGCAGGTGGTGGACGGAGGAGATGAGGCGGCGTTCGGGACGTGGAGAAGGGAGGTCGGGAAGGAGATTAGATATATAGGGAGGCGGAGCGGGGAGGAGGAGGAAGAGGAGGGCGCACGGGCGTCCAGGGGCGGCGGCGAGGGATGGAGCGCGGAAGCTTCGTCGGGTAAGCGATGGTTTGACGGTAAGCAAATAGTCAAAAAGAAGGAGAGAGTGATATTATTATTATTATTATTATTGGTTACAAATATTTTATTTTTTAAAATTAACATCGGTGAATATTATATTTCGAGAAGCTACTGTCCATAACTATTATATTTTATTTTTATTGTAAATCACAGTTTTATTTTTTTTAATTACGATATGTAACTTTTCAAATCCATTAACTTTAAAGGCACATATTTAATTCTATAAAAATTTTATATTAGCCACTAAGATAAAATTAAAAATATTTATGAACACTCATCCAATAATTTTAGAATTATCATCCCAGTAAAGTAAAATTTATACAATACACGTTACCAATCATAGTTTAATTGTTGTTAATGCAGGTTGACTAGATGTTTCATACTTTTTAAGAATTTCAGAAATATTAGGATAAATGTGACCAAAATAGTCGGTTGAGGTAGATCGTAGAGATGAAATTAAACTTAGCTCTCTGCAAATGCTCAGTCTCTCTATTAACCCTCATTCTCTCTGGGACAATTTCTCAAAGGGGCACCTGAATTTCAAAAAAAAAAAAAAAAAAAAATCAAAGGACATACCATAATTTCATATTTTTAAAAGAATTTTTCTTTTTAAATATCTTTCTTCACTTTTATGGCTTGGCCACACGATAGCTTAGCAGCCTAGCCTAGCAAACTGGTTGCACGACCACCTGGCAGCCTAGGCACACATCCTCCTGGCTGCACAGGGTGGACATTCTCCATGGCCTTGCACACAGTTGACCGATCAAAATATATATATATATATATATATATATGATTTAATAATAAGAGTATTTTGAGAAAAAAAAACTTTAAAATATAAAACGACAATGCACCTCTTTGAAAAATTTCTAAATCCAAGTGCGTCTTTGGTAAAATGTCGTTCTCTCTTTGCATTGATTGATCTTCAAATTCGTGTTTCATATTGATAGGTATTCACTAGGTATCGATCGTGATATTGTTCGTATTTTGTCATTTTTTGTCCAGTCAACCTAATAGATTTTATGGTCGGCTTATATTACATGGCTTTTTTTTTTAAAAAAAAAAGGAAAATTGTATTTCAGGATAATAAGTTAGAAAATTTTCAATTAAAATTAATTATTTAATGAAAAAGGGAGTATTATATATAATAATGATGGAGACTCAACTTTGAACATTTGTTGACTTCAATGGGCATGCATTAATGGGAGCTGCTTACGTCATTGCTTATGGTTTTTTCACAAGTAGCTATCTGCATGAGTCTTCTAGTTTGACCCAAGACAATTCAAAAATTCTTGGTCAATGCACTACAAATTCAAATATCTATCCATCAAGTTAACTATAGATATATCTTTTAAAAAGAGCTTTTATTTTTATATTAAAACAAGGATAAAAATTTAAAAGGCTGTTTTGTTATTGAAATTGTCAAGACAAGAGATGTCATTTTTAATTTATTATATATCTCATTTCGCATCAATAAATTGTTATTTTTAAAATGACTTTTATTTTTAATGATATTATAAATTATGAATTTATAACTACTAGGTATACATATTTTAAGTATGATAACCACTATTAAATTGTAGTGTAAGAATTATAATTTATAACTATGAACACTTCTTCAGTTCGTTTTTAATTATCACTTGTTAATATTATATTATATTAATATTTTAATTTTATTCAATACTAATAATACTATGCGATAACCACTGAATTCATAGCTTTTATAATATAGATACTTTATCTCTAATCAATATTAATCAACATAGGCCTCCATTATCTGACGTAGTTGGTTCATATAAGAGTGTTGTTGTCAACAATGATGGAGCTAGCACAGGCCCAGTGTAGACAGGCCCCGTTAGAAAAAAACTTAGGATAGTCTTCGCCTAGCAGCGGCCGCAAGGGTCATTACCTTCCCTCGTTCGCTTCCTAGCAACAAATCATTAGCCACTAAACAATGTGGGTAACCCTAATTGAGTACATTATAGTAAAAGATAATTTCGCTCATCCCAAACGTCCCTCATAACCTGCCCATCGAACGCATTATGGGATAGCAAATGAATCAATGCTACTTATTGGTTAATTATATAGCAACTCTATTTGTTTAATAATGTCTTTATGTTCTTTAATATCACTGATCCTATTTGAAGGCTAAGGAGGTGATGCATTGGCTCCGATGGATGATTTATTGATGAGCAGAAGACTTTTTGAGATCTGAAGAAACTCTCCAATGATCTTATGCACAATCAAACAATTCAACAAAACATTAGTGACCTAGAACCGGGGTGGCGATCCCTGGCTAAGCCCTTTGACGCTCAAGTCAGTCTCCTCTCAAGGATATGGATGAAGAATAGTAGAGAAAGTGCTTCCGAAAAGATAGGGTTTCAGATGCAGATATTTGCATACTTTGTCAACGGAGAGGATTCCTTTTTTATACCATCTCACATAACCTCCGCAATCGTGAGGAGAGCCCCAGTGTCAGAGTTTGTTAGGTGATGGAAAAAGTACAGTCTGGACATGATAAGATGATGGTTCAAGGAATCTTTCATCTATCCATTAATGTACCTCTTTTATCGTTCATATCTCCCTCTATTATTGAAGCGGTTAAAGGAATATGTTCTCATGATCCGCTGGCTTATGAGAAATGTAATAACCTTCAGAGAAGGCTTCAAAGGAATATTTCTCGATAAATTCTGATAATCTATTAAAATATTGTCAGATGTTGTCTGCTGAGTATATCTCGACCGATCGATAAGGTCGGCTGTATTGCTGTGCCATTGTATCAATTTGCTTTGTCATATGTTAAATGCTGCCAAGATATATTTAGAGACTAATATAGTGCCTATAGTAAACCAGAGATTCATTTAAGAAGTCATGTGATAGATCATATATGTTAGAACTTTATTTTAGGAGTAATATATCATCAAGTAATTTAAACCCACCAGACCTTGGCCCGACCTAGTGTACACAGGGAGGCTTATGTTCGCTCGGCTTTCATTCGGCCGACCGTATACCAAGAGCTTGATAAGGCTAAGTGCTTTTATGCTCGTCCAGTCTTTGTTCGGCCAAGCATACACAGAGAGTCTTGTTCGCTTGGCGTTTATTTGGTCGATCCTATATTAAGAGCTTGATGAGGCTAAATGCCTTTATGCTCACCCGATCTTTGTTTGGCTGGACATATACAGAGAGCCCTATATTTGCTCGGCCTTCATTCGGCCTACCGTATACTAAGAGCTTGATAAGGCTAAGTGCTTTTACGCCCGTCCGGTCTTTGTTCGACCGGACGTACACAGAGAGCCTTATATTCACTCATCCTTTATTCAACTGATCGTATACCAAGAGCTTGATGAGGCTAAGTTCCTTTACGCCCGCCCGGTCTTCGTTCGATCGGGCATATACAGAGAGCCCTATATTTGCTCGGCCTTCATTCGACCGATCGTATATTAAGAGCTTGATAATGCTAAGTGCCTTTACGCTCGCCCAGTCTTCATTCGGTCGGGCATATACAGAGAGCCTTATATTTGCTCGGCCTTTATTCAGCCGATCGTATACCAAGAACTTGATGAGGCTAAGTATCTTTACGCTCGCTCGATCTTCGTTCGGCTGGGGGTATACAAAGAGCCCTACATTCGCTCGGCCTTCATTCGACCGACCATATACTAAGAGCTTGATAAGGCTAAGTGTCTTTACGTCCGCCCGGTCTTCGTTCAGCCGAGCATACACAGAGAGCCTTATGTTCACTCGGCCTTTATTCGACCAACCGTATACCAAGAGCTTGATAAGGCTAAGTGCCTTTACGCCCGTCCAACCTTCATTCGACCGAGTGTATACAGAGAGCCCTATATTTGCTCGGTCTTCATTCGGCCGACCATAAAATAAGAGCTTGATAAGGTTAAGTGCCTTTACTCCTGCCCGATCTTCGTTTGGCCAGGCGTAAATAGAGAGTCTTATGTTCACTCGGCCTTTATTCAGCCGACTGTATACCAAGACCTTGATGAGACTAAGTGTCTTTACGCCTGCCCAGTCTTTGTTCGGCGGGGCATACACAGAAAGTCTTAATTTGCTCGGCCTTCATTCGGTCGACCGTATACTAAGAGCTTGATAAGGCTAAGTGTGTTTACGCTCGCTCGGTCTTCATTTGGCCGGGCGTATAGAGAGAGTCTTATGTTCACTCAGCCTTTATTCAACCGACCCTATATCAAGAGCTACATATAAGATTAAATATCTTTAGGTCTGTCCGGACTTTTCTCGGACATCCTTTTATCCGGCCGGGCTCATATGAACCTGGCCAGCTATTAACCAACCAAACCTATTATTTTTCTAGTTTTTAGAGTAAAATACTGAAGTCCTTATATCTGATTGGGTTTATAGCCGGTCGACACTTTCCAAGCGGCCTACCTTGGGGTCTCCCGAGTAAGGTCCAAGAACTTTGACGCTGAGTGATTAACGAAACCAGGTGGGGAGTGCTCCCCTATCTTGAGTTCGACTTCTATTCCATATCCTCCTGACCTAGACCTCCACGTTATCTCCAAGGTCTGCTCGATATAACCCGTATCAATCACTTTTAACCATAAATAAAAATAGGGTTGTAAACAAGTCGCATAGCTAGAATAGGTTAGAACAGGCTCAGTTTGGATGAACCCTATTAAAAAAAATCATTATTATTACCTTTTGATTCTCAAGCTAATCCTTCTTGAAATTGTCTTCTTCTCCACATACAAAGAGGTTTGTGGCTGAAGTAGAAGGAGAAGATTTGAATCTCTCTTTATTTGACTTAGGCATCATTATCAGTGCCACCAACAATTTCTCCATTGGCAACAAGCTCGGCGAGACAAGATTCGACCAACCTTAATTAAACTTTGTCTCCGTACACGCCCCCCACTCTTGCTCTGCTCTTCAGCCTCCGCACACGCCCACCATCCTCCGCAGTATGTTCTTTGTAGCAAACTAAGCGCCTACACTAAACAAATATCCTAGTTCTCCCCTTGGCTGCCAACGATTCCCAGTGAATGTGAAATACTTTGCTAGTTGCCTCAACCTCTCCTTGCATGCGCTGTTGTTGTTGGGCTCTGTGATTTATCTCTCTTCCAAATAGTTGGGGCCACCCTAGATGTAACACCCCACCCTCCTCCCTACTAGTCTGTGAGGGTGGAGCGCTACTGGACTACTAACTATACTTAACTAGAGTTGTTCACATGAAAATATCTATGCTTAAAACTCTCAAAACTCAAAGCATACAATATGTAACAGCGGAAAACATAAATAACTCATCCCAACATTCTACTCAAGTATATGTTCGCAACTAAAAACATATCAATCTACACAAGCATGCAACAATGATACAACTCAGATAATAAACCAATGTGCATAGCAATTAAAAGAAAGAGTTCTAAACATAAAATATCCAATGAGCAAATCTAACATCGTGAAAGAATAGTTCCAACATTCTGGATACAAAATCTTAATAAATTTTTAAACTAAGTCCCGAGGCTTCCATAGCCCAAACATCACACATCCATCCACACCTCCTTGTCGTCTTTCTTCGCTATAGCTTTTCCTTTCCTTTATCTGCAGTAAGAGGAAATGCAACTATAAGCAAAAAATGCTTAGTAAGCGCTATCTAACCCACAAAACTCGAATATGCATGTGGATAGGAAGAAATCTAAAAACTGAATGCTTAAAAGAAATACTACACATGCTCATCTAATAGCAAAGGAATCAAACATACTGAAATGCTAAACATGTAAAGCTGCTCATGCTCATCTAACAACAGTATGAAGATCTAAACAATATGCTAGCATAAAAGAAAACTAAACTTGCTGATCTTTAAACTTATGTGAAACTTATTTCACTTGTTCAAAACTTATACTTTTATACTTCAAAATAATAATCTCTTGGGCCCAGACTTAGTACCATTGCGCGCTCCCTAATAGAAACTGGGGTAGCGAGCCATCAGTTCTATGAGGGTAAAGACCTTGGTCTTACCAGGGCCGAGATCTCGGAAACAGTTACCTGGATTTGTTTAACGACAACCTCGGAAGTCGGGTACTAACCTCTTCAAATAAAATACTTGTTACTTGTTAATACTTCTAATAAGAGAATGCTTCATAAATTAAACAGTAAGTAAAAAAAAATAACTGTTCATATCATTTGCATAGCACAAACAGAAACCTGTACAACAAGGCTAAAAAACTATCCGAGCCCCCTTTTTATAGCACAAATCTAAACTGTATAGCAGCTCCAAAGGGGGCTAGTCATACTTAGTTACTGGCAACGAAACAAAAGGAAAAACCTGGTTGCATACTAAAAGGGAGTAAACAAAAAAACCAAACTGCACAACAAACTCTTCATGCACAACTCAAATCAAGCTTTCTGCCAATTTAAAACACAACCTAATGCAACTAGAAAGGAATTTTAGAACTGCATATACAAAACTAATAGCAAAAGTTCCAAGTTACCCAATTAACAACGCAAGGTCTAAGTAAACCACTGCAATCCACTGAACACTTCTAGAACCAAACCATTCATGCTCATTCCATGTTCATTACCTAGTAACAACATAATCCGAAACCTGATCATACTCATTAAAATCTCAAACAGAACAATCTATATCAAAAATCCGAATTTCTAGTTACAAGGCCGGAGAAAAACAATCCACATGCTTAACCTATGCCATTCACTTCCTTTCTTTGAAATTCACGGCAGGAAAACATCAAAAACACTGCTCCTTACAACATGCTTTGAAAAACAAGAAGAGCAAGAACCCGAAACTACTCCTACTGCAGGTGAGAAACACTTACATCGTTCTTGGACTTACAACCGAACAAGAAGGCTCCTAGGGCTTTGGCAAAAACTCAAGCTCTCGGTAACTTCTTCACATCCACTTGTTCTCCTCGCCAAGATGATCACGATGGTAGAGAAACCTCTCGGATTTGATCCTTGGCCAGCCGCCGGAGTCAAACCCTAGCTTCGGTTTTGTTTTCCGCCCGAGCACCGCCGTTGCACGTGAGAGGGAGAAGGGAAAGGGTTTAGGTCATGGGATAATCCCTAGGTTCCTCTCTTACCTCCCTTTAATACCTAAATATTTCTATTATCAACTACTACTTAAATTATTTCCGCTCATTCTTTGATCAGCACGACCCTGCTGGGTTCTTGGTCATCACGCTTCGCTTAAGTCTTGGATCGGGTCGGAGGTCGTGGGTTCGAACCTCGGCCGAACCTCTTTTATTTTTTGAAACTTCTCTCTTTTGGTAAAAATACCAAACGAACTCCGAAAATTACATAAAAATACTCTAAAAATTCCTAAAAATCTCTAGAGTATTTATAAAGCATTTCTAAATATTTTTAAGCACTATTATGACTCATAATGAGGGAATTTGGGTTGTTACACTAGAGGTGTCGTCAAGGTGGCAATTTCACTTTATTTTTGTTGCCAATATTGGTCAACACATATCAATACAATATTATAGCAACTACAAATTATAACTACTACAACATAGTTAATTTTTCCCCTAGGATGTACTTGAAGTGGTACTTAAGTGGTAGACCTGTATCTATAACATAGATAATTTTTTTAGTCAATATCATGTTGTAGTAACAATAGGATCGTTGCTACTACATTGCATAATATTGATATAATTGCATAGAAACTATAAGATCAAAGTGCTACAATTGTATAATAGCTGATATAATTGCATAGCAACAATGATATCTGATCCTGTCCGAAAGCTAAATAAACGGACACTGAGCACGTGACGCTCTCCAAGCGGCTGACGCAGATCTCTTGACTGTCCGCACGGACCTCCAGCGAACCTGCACAGAAGTCGGGCCGGGAAGGGGTTCCCGGCGACGACCCTCCGACCCTCAAGTCAGGTAAGCGAACAACGAAGAAGTGGTTCCAAGTATCAGAGATTGCGTACCTCCGGTGAAGTGCGAGGCTCCTTATATAGAGCTGGGAAGGAGTCCAGGCACACATACCAAGGCGAATACGTGTCCCCAGCCCATACCTCAGTAAGGGCTTGTCAGCAAGCTTACCTGACACCATACTGCTACAGTCCAAGCACGTCTTCGATGGGACAGCGGAACCCCTTGTCATAAGATTTGGAGTATGGCCGGATTATAGAGCATGTCCACTGTCAGAAGATGTCCCTTGTCCTTTTCTCCTTATTCAGCGTTCGGTCGGCCAGCACGCGCCTTACGTCCGGCCGGTCATATATATTGGTCTACTTGGGAGATTCTCGGTAACGTGCTCTATGGAGATTGTCCGCAGTATGCCACCTTATGTCTTCGGCCGAGCGTTCCATCCGCTCGGCCCTTCGATCCTGTTCAACGAGCGCCGGAACCCCGACTCCCGCCGGGGCGCCTTTTGCCATCAGTTAGACACCGGTCGACCGGCCGGGTGGTCAGGTCCCCTTCTCCGGTCGGCCGGTCCATCCCACCTTTTCTTGGTCGTCAGGTCGGTCCATCCTTATCCGATCGACCACCTGG
Organism: Zingiber officinale; assembly: GCF_018446385.1. Lineage (NCBI taxonomy): Eukaryota > Viridiplantae > Streptophyta > Magnoliopsida > Zingiberales > Zingiberaceae > Zingiber > Zingiber officinale. The sequence goes on from NC_055990.1 coordinate 95,518,999, forward strand.
CTCTCAGACTTCCACGTGGCGTTGACTCCCCGGAAAGGGGGTCCCCTATTCTTATCGCCGGATCACTTGCCTCCCCTTCAAGTCTAGTCGAAGGAGGCTCTTAGCCCGACTGACTGGACGATTGTTTAGCCGAACGACATCCTTCAGCTAACATCCGCTCAGAATCAAAGGGGGTAACCAAAACGCCAGTCAACGGTCACATTCCTCAGCATCTCTTCGAAGTTTTCGCCAACCTTTATCATTAAGGTCGAGCATGCACCCATTAAATACGTTCCAATGGCTGGCTGCCACGTGGCGCTGCTGCCGTCATCGTACGGCGGCGGCGTGGTGCTCTGATGGGATCGAGGCGGTTCGAAATCAAGGGCTTGATGCACGCTCCGATTCTCGCGACCTGGATCCAATGGTGGAGGCCGCTCGAGCTCCGCCTTATAAAATCTCCGTCTTCTTCCTTCGCCGCACCCTTGCTATTGCGTGCCTTCCAGTTTCTCGCGTTCCAGCTTTCCGGCGATCTCGTTCCTCTGGTTTCAACGATCCCTGGTGCTCCTTTTTCGATCCTCCTCATCGTTGTAAGGCTCTAACTCTTTCCTTCTTCGTTTCTGGTGTTTTCTTTGCATTTCTTTCCCAAGTTCTAGTCCTCGGGGTACTGTCTCGTTGCCGTCCTTTTTTGTCTCTTTTGTTTTCATCCGCTCGGACAATGGCCCAATCTTCTCGATCTGAAGACCAAGCCCTCGGCCCATGGTACACTACCATGGAGTCGCGCTTCGATCGGCGCGACGCCGACCTTCTAATTAATAGCCATATGCAGGAGGCCACAGGGGTAAGTTTATTTTCTCCGAAGTTTTGTATGCCTTCCTTCCGATCGGCCATTAACAACTTTTAATTTCTTTTGTCAGGGATGGGTGGAGGAGATTGCTGTCTCCAACCGCCTGGACATGGTGGATGAAGAACTAAGGCAACTGAAGGCAGCAGCCGGTCCATCCGGTACTCGAGGCCCATCATACTCTGAGATGCAAAAGGAGCTTAAGAAGGCTCAGGATTTGCTGGCGGCCGAGCAGAAGAAGACGGCCGACCAGGCTCACCATCTGGCCGAACTCGAGCGAGTGAAAAAATCTCTGGATCACAAGATAAGCTTGGCGACTGAGCGGAAGAACACGGCTATCTCCGACCTAGAGAAAAAGAATGTGGAGGCTCGGGGCCTAGAGCAGAAAGTAAAGGAGATGATGGACCAGCTCGATGGCGAGAAAACCGGCCGCTCGGCTGACGCGCTTAAGCATGTAGACGAGTTGAAAACTCTACAGGAGTCCTTCGCCGCGTCCCAATTGGCCTTCAAAGAATACCAAGAGGCCGAGCCAAGCCAAGTCGCCGCCCTGAGACAGAATTACATCCGCTCGCCCGAATTTTCAGAGAAAGTTTGCGAGCGTATGTACACGGCCTTCGACCTTGCTATGACCGCCACCACAGCATATTTGAAGTCTAAGGGTCTTCTTCCGGATTCCACTACTATCCCGGCCGGAGATCAAGTGGCGCTCCTGGACAACATCCCCAAGGACCTTTACGATTATATTGAGTAGACATTTTATATGTAATTAGGTCACTCGGCCAGAAGAATGATCCTTTTTGTAATTAGGCCGCTCGGCCTAAAGTTTTATTTTTAATGCAACGCTTTCCTTTCGTTTGCTTTGTCCTTTTGCTGGTCAATGTGTGTGTTGTCCGCTCGCCTCCTATCACACCTCCCATGCTTGACAGGTATTTTTACGAAGTATTTTACGATACATTTCCGCTCGGACGACTATGTCCTGCTTCAACAGAAGAGGTTATTCACTGAATATTGATGAAGTGCCTTTGGGTACTGGGCCGAGCGGAACGCATAGGTGGTCAAGCGATGTTGACAGCGAGTACGAGTCTTCTTGATCGCCTTATTTCTCTCGGAGGGTTTATAGACGCCGGCTCATCTCTCGATTTTTAACGTCGGAGCTCGACGGTCTTCCGCTCGGAGGGTTTATAGACGCCAGCTCGTCTCTCGATTTTTAACGTCGGAGCTTGATGGTCTTCCGCTCGGAGGGTTTATAGACGCCGGCTCGTCTCTCGATTTTTAACGTCGGAGCTCGACGGTCTTTCGCTCGGAGGGTTTATAGTCACCGGCTCGACTCTCGATTTTTAACGTCGGAGCTCGATGGCTTTCCGCTGGGAGGGTTTATAGACACCGGCTCGTCTCTCGATTTTTAACGTCGGAGCTCGACGGTCTTCCGCTCGGAGGGTTTATAGACGCCGGCTCGTCTCTTTGTATGATGACGGAGGTCGACCACCTCGAGGTTTATAGTCCGCTCGACTCTAGATTTTTAACGTCGGAGCTCGACGGCTTTCCGCTCGGAGGGTTTATAGACGCCGGCTCGTCTCTCGATTTTTAACATCGGAGCTCGACGGTCTTCCGCTCGGAGGGTTTATAGACGCTGGCTCGTCTCGATTTTTAACGTCGGAGCTCGACGGTCTTCCGCTCGGAGGGTTTATAGTCGCCGGCTCGACTCTCGATTTTTAACGTCGGAGCTCGATGGCTTTCCGCTCGGAGGGTTTATAGACGCCAGCTCGTCTCTCGATTTTTAACGTCGGAGCTCGACGGTCTTCCGCTCAGAGGGTTTATAGTCGCCGGCTCGACTCTCGATTTTTAACGTCGAAGCTCGATGGTCTTTAAGACTAATTTTGACACTGCCGTTCGTCGAAGCTATTTGCCATCCTTGTTAATCTTCCTGCATTACAAGGACATAGGCGACCAAAACATATATATATATATATATATATATATATATATATATATATATATATATATATATATATATAAAATTACATCAGCGCATCTCTCACCCAGCTCGATACGGCTGGAGATGATTCGCGCTCCATGGTCGATCTAGCCGCCGACCGTCTTCATCCTCCAAATAGTAAGCACCCGAGCGGAGCTTTTCAATGACTTTGAAGGGGCCCGCCCAAGGAGCCTCCAACTTACCGACGTCGCCGACCGGCTTTACTTTTTTCCAGACGAGATCACCGACTTGGAATGCTCTAGGGATCACGCGCCGGTTATAGTTCTGCTTCATTCTTTGCCGGTACGCCATCAGCCGAACGGACGCCTTGGCTCGCTCCTCGTCAACCAAATCAAGCTCCATGTTCCTCTGCTCGGCGTTATCATCGTCATAATTCTGGACCCGGACGGACTCGATCCCAACTTCAACCGGTATCACTGATTCGCCGCCATACACCAAGTGGAATGGTGTGACACCCGTTCCCTCCTTCGGGGTCGTTCGGATGGCTCATAGGACGCCCGACACTTCATCCACCCAGCTTCCTCCTAAATGGTCGAGCTGAGCGCGCAGAATGCAAAGAATTTCCCGATTGGCTACTTCGGTTTGACCATTGCTTTGGGGCCTTACATGCAAAGAATTTTCCTTTCCTTTATCTGCAGTAAGAGGAAATGCAACTATAAGCAAAAAATGCTTAGTAAGCGCTATCTAACTCACAAAACTCGAATATGCATGTGGATAGGAAGAAATCTAAAAAATGAATGCTTAAAAGAAATACTACACATGCTCATCTAATAGCAAAGGAATCAAACATACTAAAATGCTAAACATGTAAAGCTGCTCATGCTCATCTAACAACAGTATGAAGATCTAAACAATATGCTAGCATAAAAGAAAACTAAACTTGCTGATCTTTAAACTTATGTGAAACTTATTTCACTTGTTCAAAACTTATACTTTTATACTTCAAAATAATAATCTCTTGGACCCAGACTTAGTACCATTGCGCGCTCCCTAATAGAAACTGGGGTAGCGAGCCACCAGTTCTACGAGGGTAAAGACCTTGGTCTTACCAGGGCCAAGACCTCGGAAACAGTCACCTGGATTTGTTTAACGACAATCTCGGAAGTCGGGTACTAGCCTCTTCAAATAAAATACTTGTTACTTGTTAATACTTCTAATAAGAGAATGCTTCATAAATTAAACAGTAAGTAAAAAAAATAACTGTTCATATCATTTGCATAGCACAAATAGAAATCTGTACAGCAAGGCTAAAAAACTATCCGTGCCCCCTTTTTATAGCACAAATCTAAACTGTATAGCAGCTCCAAAGGGGGCTAGTCATACTTAGTTACTGGCAACGAAACAGAAGGAAAAACCTGGTTGCATACTAAAAGGGAGTAAACAAAAAAACCAAACTGCACAACAAACTCTTCATGCACAACTCGAACTGCACAACAACTCCAAACCGAACTGTTCATGCCAATTTAAAAGCACAACCTAATGCAACTAGAAAGGAATTTTAGAACTGCATATACAAAACTAATAGCAAAAGTTCCAAGTTACCCAATTAACAACGCAAGGTCTAAGTAAACCACTGCAATCCACTGAACACTTCTAGAACCAAACCATTCATGTTCATTCCATGTTCATTACCTAGTAACAACATAATCCGAAACCTGATCATACTCATTAAAATCTCAAACAGAACAATCTATATCAAAAATCCGAATTTCTAGTTACAAGGCCGGAGAAAAACAATCCACATGCTTAACCTATGCCATTCACTTCCTTTCTTTGAAATTCACGGCAGGAAAACATCAAAAACACTGCTCCTTACAACATGCTTTGAAAAACAAGAAGAGCAAGAACCCGAAACTACTCCTACTGCAGGTGAGAAACACTTACATCGTTCTTGGACTTACAACCGAACAAGAAGGCTCCTAGGGTTTTGGCAAAAACTCAAGCTCTCGGCAACTTCTTCACATCCACTTGTTCTCCTCGCCAAGATGATCACGATGGTAGAGAAACCTCTCGGATTTGATCCTTGGCCAGCCGTCGGAGTCAAACCCTAGCTTCAGTTTTGTTTTCCGCCCGAGCACCGCCGTTGCACGTGAGAGGGAGAAGGGAAAGGGTTTAGGTCATGGGATAATCCCTAGGTTCCTCTCTTATCTCCCTTTAATACCTAAATATTTCTATTATCAACTACTACTTAAATTATTTCCGCTCCTTCTTTGATCAGCACGGCCCTGCTGGGTTCTTGGTCATCACGCTTCGCTTAAGTCTTGGATCGGGTCGGAGGTCGTGGGTTCGAACCTCGGCCGAACCTCTTTTATTTTTTGAAACTTCTCTCTTTTGGTAAAAATACCAAACGAACTCCGAAAATTACATAAAAATACTCTAAAAATTCCTAAAAATCTCTAGAATATTTATAAAGTATTTCTAAATATTTTTAAGCACTATTATGACTCATAATGAGGGAATTTGGGTTGTTACACTAGAGGTGTCGTCAAGGTGGCAATTTCACTTTATTTTTGTTGCCAATATTGGTCAACACATATCAATACAATATTATAGCAACTACAAATTATAACTACTACAACATAGTTAATTTTTCTCCTAGGATGTACTTGAAGTGGTACTTAAGTGGTAGACCTGTATCTATAACATAGATAATTTTTTTAGTCAATATCATGTTGTAGTAACAATAGGATCGTTGCTACTACATTGCATAATATTGATATAATTGCATATAAAACTATAAGATCAAAGTGCTACAATTGTATAATAGCTGATATAATTGCATAGCAACAATGATATCTGATCCTGTCCGAAAGCTGAATAAACGGACACTGGGCACGTGGCCCTCTCCAAGCGGCAGACGCAGATCTCTTGACTGTCCGCACAGACCTCCGGCGAACCTGCACAGAAGTCGGGCCGGGAAGGGGTTCCCGGCGATGACCCTCTGACGCTCAATTCAGGTAAGCGAACAACGAAGAAGTGGCTCAAAGTATCAGAGATTGCGTACCTCCGGTGAAGTGCGAGACTCCTTATATAGAGCTGGGAAGGAGTCCAGGCACACATACCAAGGCGAATACGTGTCCCCAGCCCATACCTCAGTAAGGGCTTGTCAGCAAGCTTACCTGATACCATACTGCTACAGTCCAAGCACGTCTTCGATGGGACAGCGGAACCCCTTGTCATAAGATTTGGAGTATGGCCGGATTATAGAGCATGTCCATTGTCAGAAGATGTCCCTTGTCCTTTTCTCCTTATTCAGCGTTCGGTCGGCCAGCACGCGCCTTACGTCCGGCCAGTCATATATATTGGTCTACTTGGGAGATTCTCGGTAACGTGCTCTATGGAGATTGTCCGCAGTATGCCACCTTATGTCTTCGGCCGAGCGTTCCATCCGCTCGGCCCTTCGATCCTGTTCAACGAGCATCGGAACCCCGACTCCCACCGGGGCGCCTTTTGCCATCAGTTAGACATCGGTCGGCCGGCCGGGTGGTCAGGTCCCCTTCTCCGGTCGGCCGGTCCATCCCACCTTTGCTCGGTCGTCAGGTTGGTCCATCCTTATCCGATCGACCACCTGGCCCTCAGACTTCCACGTGGCGTTGACTCCCCGGAAAGGGGGTCCTCTATTCTTATCGCCGGATCAATATCATAGATGCTACAATAGTATAAAAAAGATAATTTTGAAAAGCAAAATATGCAGAGCACAAATGGATCTTAATATGGGCTATCCTAGTTTGTAGACCATTCCTATTACCCCCTGAAATTTTTTTTAAAAGGATTTTAGGTATATTATTTTTGGCTCTTTGCGTATCACTCCAAGGGGATAGTGAATCATGAATCTCAAGTACTTCTTTATCTCTTCTCTTCTATGTCATCCAGCCTGTGGAGATACCCCCCTGTTAGGACCAAAAGTAGCTAGAGGGGGGGTGAATAGCTCGTCGCGTGCCCGTTGCTCGGCGTTGCTTGTTTCTTCGAAGATGTGCAGCGGAAAATACAGAAACAACTCACACAACGCTAACACGGTTGGTTTACTTGGTATCCACCTCACAAGAGGTGCCTAGTCCAAGGATCCACACCACGCACGCACCCTCCACTATGAAAACACTCCTTTTCGGTAACTACCGAGGGCGGAGAAGCCCTACAAGACTCAGTACAAGAAAAGAGGGAAAGGATACAAGAAATACAAGCTTACAAGCTTACAATGAGTACAAACCCTAACCCTAGCTTCTCTTCTTGACTTTGATCCGCCTCTTGACTTGGAAACCTTCCAAGATCCTTCAAGAACTGGCGATCTGAGCTTTGAGAGTGCTATGGAGAAGCTGGCAAGAGCTCTGGAGTGAATCGATGAAGCGATGCCGCAGCTATCACACGCCTGCAGCTATAAACGACGCCAACGGTCGGATCCCGATCGATTCGAATGATCCCAATCGATCGGGGAGGCTTTGGATCGATCCACGGATCGATCCAGAGCGCCTCTGTGCTCTGGAAAAACGCCTGGATCGATCCACGGATCGATCCAGCGCTTATCGCGCGAAGCAGCCGCGTCCCAATCGATCCACTGATCGATTGGGACCTCTGGATCGATCCACGGATCGATCCAGAGGCTCTCTGTTCGCTGGAACAGGTCTGGATCGATCCACTGATCGATCCAGAGCCTGGATCGATCCACTGATCGATCCAGCACTTGATTTTTGTCCAAAACCAAGTCCCAAACCTCCCAAACCAACATCCGGTCAACCTTGACCTGTTGGTATGTCATGCCTAGCATCTAGTCACTCCCTTGACCTGCTAGGACTCCCTTACCAAGTGTCTGGTCAATCCCTTTGACCCACTTGGACTTTTCTCTGTGCCAAGTATCCGGTCAATCCCTTTGACCTACTTGGACTTTTCTTTCATGCCAAGTATCCAGTCAATCCTTTGACCTACTTGGACTTCCCAGCACCAGATGTCCGATCATCCTTGATCCATCTGGATTTTCCCTTGCCTGGCTTCACTCACCAGGACTTTCACCTAGCTTCACTCACTAGGACTTCCTTCTGCCTGGCTTCACTCACCAGGACTTTCATCTGCCTAGCTTCACTCACTAGGACTTCCTTCTGCCTGGCTTCACTCACCAGGACTTCCTTCTGCCTGGCTTCACTCACCAGGACTTTCATCTGCCTAGCTTCACTCACTAGGACTTCCTTCTGCCTGGCTTCACTCACCAGGACTTCCTCTGCCTAGCTTCACTCACTAGGACTTCCTTCTGCCTGGCTTCACTCACCAGGACTTTTCTTCTGCCTGGCTTCACTCACCAGGACTTTCATACTGCCTAGCTTCACTCACTAGGACTTTCATTTTGCCTAACATCCCAGTTAGGACTTCCCAGTCAAGTATCCGGTCAACCTTGACCTACTTGACTCTTCTTCAATCAATATCTTATTGTCAAACATCTAAACCTAAACCAAGACTCAGCTTGGTTACCCAGGTCAACCTTGACCTGAGGGATATTGCACCAACAATCTCCCCCTTTTTGATGTTTGACAATACCATAATAACACTTACAATCCCATATGTAAGTTAGGCTAATCCCATAGCCTCCTTCTTCATGCCACTAGGTAATGAAAGCATAAATTAAGCTCTTCATTCTCCCCCTAAGAGGGCAAACTCCCTCTAGGTAATGAAAGCCTAACTTACTCCCTTTCATGAGTCCTTTCATCCCACTCCCTCTAGGTAATGAAAGACTAACTTAACCATACATTCTCCCCTATTGGCACACATCAACCCATCGTTGGACACACATCAACCTATGCTCCAATTCTGGGCACACTTCAACAAATCCATTTGTTGAAGACTCTCCCCGAAGAGTTGCTCATCGTTGTTCACAACATCACTCGTTGTGATCAACACGATAATGAAGGTCCCATACCCTTCATTTATCCTTAACTTCTCCCTCAATGTAGACAAATACCCAACCTTGAGCATTTTCAACCACTTGAGTTTCCACTTGAAATAATGAGGATATCCACTCCCCATTTCTCCCATTTCAAGTTTAAATGCTCAACCTTGAGCAAGTTCACAACAGAAGGTTAACCACCTTCCAAGGTTAATGAAAAATAATTTTCATGTCTTTAAAGAGTCCCTCCCCCTAAAGACATGGTGGTAACTTCTGTCATTGCACCAACAATGACTTGGAATCCCTAAAACATTAGGAAACCCAAATTTAGAAGTTTTGAGGTTCAAATATTCAAAATTTGAAACAACCTCAACCTAAACTTCTACGTAGTCTTCGTTAACCAATCCATCCTTGTTTTCAACATGAAAACACCCTTTGTATGTATACAAATGTATTTAAGGGGTTTGGAATGGTTACCTAGACTCAAAAAGGTTCAAAGATGCTGAAATCAAGCCTTCCCAGCCAAAATCAGCAACTTGGATCGATTGGAGTTGGGTTCCAATCGATTGAACCTTTCTGAATCGATCCACTGATCGATTCAGACTCCCTGGATCGATCGGCTGATCGATCCAGTGAGCTTCTGCTGGAGTGCTTGAATCGATCCATGGATCGATTCAGAACTCAATCGATCCATGGATCGATCGAACTCGATAGTTGCTGAAATTCCATTTCAGTCAACCGAAACCCCTAAAAATTCTACAAAATCCAAAAATTATGAAATTTCGTGTAGACATTATTTAGGGCGGTTACTATCACGGAAAAATAGTTTTCTATGAAAATACTTCATATTTTCAAAGATTGACACAAACTTGAAAACTTGCAAAAAGTTTAGTGTTTCTCTTCAAGTTTGTGTCTAACTATTCAATGGTGATTACTATCAAAAGATAGCCTTCACCAAGGTTTTCCAAAAATATTTTAAAACATTTTCAAAACCAATATCCCATCACATTCCTTGGGCTTAATGCACATGACTTGTACATTAGCTTTCCCAATGATGGGAAAACACATAACTATGTGTTTTGATGAAACTAAAAACTCAAAAGAATGCACTAAATCAACATCTTGAGTTTTGTTCATCTTCCTAACATCTCACTTGTATATAATATGCACTAAAACACATACAAGTCACCTTATAGTCTTTGTGAGATGTAGATTTTGGTTTTTGCCCTAATCTAGGGATCATGCATATTTATCTAGGCATTTTAGAAATGTTAGACATCCACCTAGGATGTCACTTGTCAATAAGTGTCGTTAAATGCCATTTGTCCTTAATTACAAGGAATTAAACTCAATGCATGATTATGTTATGACATACATCAAAAGAAAATAATTTTCAAAAGAAAATATCCTATTGCTACATGATGTATGAATGTCATGACATGGTATTTTTGGATTTTTCATAATAAAACATGAATGCAAAAATAGACATGATGTCATGGCATATGATGGGCAAACAATCATGGCAAGGTTTAGCATAAATAAAATATACCTAGATTAACTATCTAAGTATCCTTAAAATCTTAGCTAAACTTACGACTTAAACTTAGATTGCCCTAAAGTGCTTCAAGAAAATGCCAAAACCTAAATTGGCATTTCTAATTTCCTTGATTAATGTATGCCAATTGAAAATAAATATGTCCTCAATTGTTGGCATATCCCATTTTTCCACAAGAGTAGCACTTTTAAATTTAAGGCCCGGATTGCCTTAAATTGCCTAAGAACATACCAAAATCCCAACTTGATAGTTCTTATGAATTTCCCAATATGTGCCATTTAAGATTAAAATCAATTCTTCCACCATTAGGCACATTTTACTCTTTCAAGAAGTAATCAATAGGTCCATTTCATTTTCAAAGGTTAACTAAAACCTTGAAAATGCTCCTTGAGTGTCAATTTCCTTAAAGTTGGGTTAACTACCCTTCTAATCGGAGTTGACACTCTCTAACTCATCTATGGGGTAGAGAAGATGCTCCTAGGAACCCAACACCTATTGGTGCTCCTTGGATGCTCTAGGTACTCACTAGGGATAACTTCTCTAGATACCTTCCTAATGACCTTGTTGAGCTTCTTAGAAGCCTTGGTCACATTTTCTAGGTCAACTCTAGGGATAGCCTCTCTTGTGACCTTGTTAGTGACTTTCTTAGACTTCTTAGAAGTCTTAGTCACTTTGGTTGCAAAGATACTTCTAGGGATATCTTCCCTTGTATCTTGGACTTGACCTCTAGACTTAGGGTTTGTTCCATAGCTATATGGAACCCTATGATAACTAGGCACATCATTTTTAGCTTTGAGTTTGTATCCCAAACCTCTATGACCATTGGATGACCTTTGTGCTCCTAGACCTAGGCTATGCTCATTTTGGCCTAATAGGATATTTTCCATCCTTCTTAGGGTCTTTTCCATTTTATCAAGTCTTGACCTCAAGACTTGATTTTCCATCACTAAGTCCTTAGTTTTTGGTTTTCCATTAAGTCCATGAGCATTTTTGTTTCTAGGCTTGTAGCTACAATCCTTAGAGTTCTTGCCTAGACTTTTACCTACATTCCTAGCCTTAGGTGTAGTAGTTTTGGCATGTAGGGCCACATGCTTTTCCTTAAAGCCCTCATGCTTCCTATTCTTATGGTAAATCGCATTAAAATGATAAAAATTAGAACTATCATGCTTTTTACCATAATGTAAAGGAGTAGGCTCAATAAATGTTACCTTCTTCTTTACCTTGGAGGCTCCCCTTGACTAATGCCTCCTTGAGCCTTGACCATCTTCTTCCCCTTGATGGACTCCGGTAATGCCCCTTTTGATTGCAAGAGAAGCATATGATATGCTCCTTACTCTTCTTTGTTCCGGGAATGGTCTCCTCGGGCTTCTCCTTGCCCTTTTGCGCCACTTGACCCTTCTTCTTGGCCAAGTTGGGACACTTGCTCTTGTAGTGCCCACTTTCCTACACTCAAAACATATTATATGATTTTTATTTTTAATTGAAACATTTATACCTTCTTGTGTAGGGATGGCACTTGCTCCTCCATTTGCTATTTCTTGAATTTCGGAGGTGGCACCATCTTCTTCTTCTTCACTTGACCCGGATGTAGAAGCTTCTCCTTCTTCTTGATCCGGCGTCACCAAGGATTGCTCCCCCTCAATCCTAGAGGTGGAGGCTTCATCATCTTGAACATGAAACAAGGAGTATGCTCCCTCCTTGTTCCCTTCATTGCATTCCCTTGAGGATGAAGCTTCTTGGATTTCCTCTTCTTCGGAGGTTGAGCATCTCTCAACCTCGGAGTCCTCCTCTTGGTCTTGCTCCAAAGAGTCACCCTCTCTGGATTCTTCATGATCTTGTATAGTGGAGGGGATCTCTTCATGAAGCTTGGCCAATTTGCTCCATAGCTCCTTTGCATCTTCAAACTCTCCAATTTTGCAAAGGATGGTGCTTGGCAATAAATTGACCAAAAGCTTGGTCACTTTGTCATTGGCCTCGCACCTTTGGACTTGCTCTGGGCTCCATTTGCTTTTCTTTAGAACTTTGCCCTTTGAATTTCTTGGAGCCTTGAAGCCTTCCATTAGAGCAAACCATTGCTCTATCTCCATCATAAGAAAATTTTCGATTCTTGATTTCCAAGAATCGAAACTCGTAGAAGTGTATGGTGGAGCCACCCTTGTGTCAAATCCAAGCCCATCTTGGAATTGCATCTTGAAGTTGAGCTTGATAAAGTCTTGAACTTGAAGAATTTGCTCCAACTTCTTCACCCTCTAGCTTTTCTTGATATGCTTGACCCTTCCGGCGATGATTCCGGTGAAGAGCGGCCTCGCTCTGATACCACTTGTTAGGACCAAAAGTAGCTAGAGGGGGGGTGAATAGCTCGTCGCGTGCCCGTTGCTCGGCGTTGCTTGTTTCTTCGAAGATGTGCAGCGGAAAATACAGAAACAACTCACACAACGCTAACACGGTTGGTTTACTTGGTATCCACCTCACAAGAGGTGACTAGCCCAAGGATCCACACCACGCACGCACCCTCCACTATGAAAACACTCCTTTTCGGTAACTACCGAGGGCGGAGAAGCCCTACAAGACTCAGTACAAGAAAAGAGGGAAAGGATACAAGAAATACAAGCTTACAAGCTTACAATGAGTACAAACCCTAACCCTAGCTTCTCTTCTTGACTTTGATCCGCCTCTTGACTTGGAAACCTTCCAAGATCCTTCAAGAACTGGCGATCTGAGCTTTGAGAGTGCTATGGAGAAGCTGGCAAGAGCTCTGGAGTGAATCGATGAAGCGATGCCGCAGCTATCACACGCCTGCAGCTATAAACGACGCCAACGGTCGGATCCCGATCGATTCGAATGATCCCAATCGATCGGGGAGGCTTTGGATCGATCCACGGATCGATCCGACCGTCTGGGAAAACGCCCGGATCGATCCACGGATCGATCCGGCTCATTACTCGCAACTCCCAATCGATCCACGATCGATTGGGACCTCTGAATCGATCCACGGATCGATCCGAGGCTCTGTTCGCTGGGAAAGGTCCGGATCGATCCACCGATCGATCCAGAGCCTGGATCAATCCACTGATCGATCCAGCACTTGATTTTTGTCCAAAACCAAGTCCCAAACCTCCCAAACCAACATCCGGTCAACCTTGACCTGTTGGTATGTCATGCCTAGCATCTAGTCACTCCCTTGACCGCTTAACTCTCCTACCAAGTGTCGGTCAATCCCTGACCCACTTGGACTTTTCTCTGTGCCAAGTATCCAGTCAATCCTTTGACCTACTTGGACTTTTCTTTCATGCCAAGTATCCAGTCAATCCTTTGACCTACTTGGACTTCCCAGCACCAGATGTCCGATCATCCTTGATCCATCTGGATTTTCCCTTGCCTGGCTTCACTCACCAGGACTTTCACCTAGCTTCACTCACTAGGACTTCCTTCTGCCTGGCTTCACTCACCAGGACTTTCATCTGCCTAGCTTCACTCACTAGGACTTCCTTCTGCCTGGCTTCACTCACCAGGACTTCCTTCTGCCTGGCTTCACTCACCAGGACTTTCATCTGCCTAGCTTCACTCACTAGGACTTCCTTCTGCCTGGCTTCACTCACCAGGACTTCCTCTGCCTAGCTTCACTCACTAGGACTTCCTTCTGCCTGGCTTCACTCACCAGGACTTTTCTTCTGCCTGGCTTCACTCACCAGGACTTTCATACTGCCTAGCTTCACTCACTAGGACTTTCATTTTGCCTAACATCCCAGTTAGGACTTCCCAGTCAAGTATCCGGTCAACCTTGACCTACTTGACTCTTCTTCAATCAATATCTTATTGTCAAACATCTAAACCCAAACCAAGACTCAGCTTGGTTACCCAGGTCAACCTTGACCTGAGGGATATTGCACCAACCCCCCCCCCCCCCCCCCCCCCCGCCCGGGACCCACCATGCCCACTAGCTCAATCAAGTTGTGTGGGCGCTACAGTTGATGTGCATGCAACCAAATTGAACTCCTCTACTCCTATCATGCATAGTGCGACAATAGAGTAGGAGATGTTGTATAGTTTTTAACTATACTGGTTGGAGATCAGGGGCGGAGCTAGGATTCAAAACTACCTGAGGCTGAACGTTGATTATAATTGATACCATAAATTAATTAATTTAAAAATATAAATAAAATAAAAAATTATGTGAATATTAAGTCTCATTCAGAAGAGGCTATCCTATTCTTTTGGTAAGTTTTAATAATTTGATTCTTTTGTTATCACTAACTGAGGCATTTTTTCATTCTGTATAGTGGACGCTATTTTGAAAGCCTTGATCACTAAGGAAGTTGCTTTAGCTAAGGAAGAGCTTCATACCCTCAATCATCCCTATCAATGGGACTTCCACAAGCCACGCAATTGAAACCATTGTTTCTGAAGAGTTACTGCCTGCTCCTTCTTCAATACATGACACTATTCCTTCAGAGTAGGAAATCGTCCTAAAGAAAAAACGCAAAGGGAGGAAACTCACCCTTGTCCCTACTCCCAAGAAGCAATCTCTACTTTAGAGGTATATACTTGGGAAGATACACGAGAACAATCTCCTGAACCGACTTTATCTGCACTTTATCCAGTCCTCTCGACTCTTAACACCATTCAGATTCGAGAGGATCTTTCTTTATCGGAGAGCTCTACAAACCCTAGTTTTTTTACATCCCCTACTGCACTTGTACAAGAAGAACCTAGTCAATCATCCTTTCTTTTTTCTTTACCCTCTGCTCCAAATTCACTTTCTCCGACCACCCTACTCCTCCTACCATCTCAGTATTATTAGGAGGTCGTTTAATAGATGCTTGGACAGACGCTAGGAATCAGCTCAGCAAACTCCCCTCTTAGGAATTAGCATATGCGTTCTCATACGAGCATATCAAGGTATCATAATTTTAATTGATTATCTTTTATTTGTATTAGTTGCTTACAACTATGTTCATTTTTTTAGAATTGGGTAATTGGTATGAGTGTCTCTCAATAATTACACGACTTGGCTCAAGAGAACGAGTTGCTAAAGCAACAAGTCTCTGAAACCACTTCTCTACATGCCTCCGAGCGGATAAGGGAGCTAGAAACCCAATTGTAAAAAACTCAATAGCTAGCTGAAACTAATCGCGAAAAGGTGAATTCCTTTGAACCCCAACTACAATTAGAAACCAATCTCCGGGCTGAAATACAAACAAAATTGGATGAACAACTTACAAAGAATGTGTATCCACCCAACTACAAACACTGGAGGTCACCCATACTACTGAGCTAAATGTTAAAGCATCCGAGCTAGCAACTTAGAAGGCTAAGCGGGATTCCTTGTCGTTGGATCTGGCGACCGCCCTAACTAATCTAGCATATGATCAAGTTGAACGAAAAACCATCCGGATGGAGCTAGAATCCTATCGGGCAGGGGAAGATGAAGGATTTAAAGTAAAGAAAAATGAGCTCTTCCAAACATCAGAATTCAACACACCCATTACCCGCTCCATTGTCAAAGCACTTATTCTTGAAGCAAAAGGTGCAATGAAATAACTAAAAGAAGGTGAATATTTGACTTCTGATCCCCCTACTAGCTCCTTAGATTATGACCATATAATCCAAAATGCTCCTCCTGATTTATATCCCAACCTTTCTTGATTCATCTTATTCTCCACTAGTTCATAAACAAAATGACTTAGATATGGATATTTCCTAAGTTCTTATCAAATTTAACAAACATTTTTATTTAAAGATTTTTTTCATCTGGTAACTGGTGTTCCTTTTTTAACTTATGTGTACTAAACTAAGGACAATATAAGCTCGCTCGGGCAAAGAATCGGGTGAGATAAAACAAAGATGATCTACAGAAATACTTCCCTGACTTTTTGTTGATATAAGCTCCGTCCGAGCTTTATAGCCGAGCGAACTTAGAACGTGCTGGGCTTGTTTACTCAACCAAAATTCATTCGAGTTTTCAATTTTGATCATGTTTACGTTGACTCAGACCTTAACAGGATCAATCATTGTTCATTCAAATAAAGATATTTGAAACCAGCCAAAATTGAATTCACTTGGGGGTGGGGAACCAATCCCGTCCAAACTCGATCAAGTTTTAACTTGTTATCTTTCTGTTCAAGTCATAAAGGCTCGCTCGGATGTATGACAAAAGGGTTGTTGAAAAAACCAAGTCCGCATCGGTAAAAGCACAAACACCTCGAGATGATTACCTATTGAATCAGTTACTACCGTGGGCTTTTTATTGGTGACACATGTGTGCACGTTATTAGAGGCGTACTATTTTTTCTTTTTCCACCGCCTTATCTTTATCATCCTACAGTTCACAATTAATCCCACTTTTTTTACTATTATGATATGATGATCCCATTCAGTAAACCTTCTCAAAAAATCCTTATAAATGTGCAAAAACCCTAAGTTTTTATTGTTTCTTCTTCGATGTTTCTTCTCTAACTCGCTGCTCCTCTCTTCTTTAACTCTAATGGTCTCTTCTTTCAAAGATGGCAGAGAATAATGAATGATATACTCAGTGTTCTTCTAGTTTCACCCTCAACGATGTTTACGACCCTCACCTTAACTATGGTCTTCCTTCTTACAAAGTCATTCTCACTCCAACAGATTGTCCTCATCTTCCCCCACCAGAGAGCGTCACCATCTTTAGGGAACAAATTGTATCGGGACTCCGGTTTCCTCTACATCCTTTGTTCATTAATGCTAGCCGATATATCAATGTTCATCTACACTAACTTATCCCCCAATCCCTCAACATCCTTAGTGGTGTCATTATTATCTTTTGTTTACTCAATGTCTCCTTATCTCCTTATCTATTTCACTATTATTTTGGTCCTCGCTAGATAGAGAATGACCTGCTCAAATTTCAAGCTCATCCTAAGGCAATTTTGTTTAATAGAGTCTCAGCCCAAGGGGAATGGAGAGATAAATATTTCCTCATACATCTTCCAACACCTCCACCTTACCCTATAACTTGGAAACCAAATCTTTCTCCTATCCCTAACCTAAGCAATGTCTCTACAGATTCGACCTTTTGTGCTTCTTTGGAGAAACTGAAAGATGTGAAGTTCAACTTACCAGCCCTGACCATAGAAGGCCTCTTATTTGCTTTAGGACTTACTTCGGTCGACTTAGAACTAAGCGTCCCCTTTGGTGAGTAAAATTTTTTCTTATAATTAATTATTTGTTATTTTTTGACCATTTGTTATATAAACCTCCAACCTTTACTAATTTTTACAGTTGAGGTCATTCTCCCAATCTTTTTGTATAAGAGCACTCAATTAACAAGAGCAGCTTTAATCAAGCTGGGGGAGGATTTATTAGAGGAGCGTCAACTTGAGCAACTTTCCACCTCTGCTGGTCTACTTCCCTCGGCCGAATCTACTCACGTGTCTCCTTCCGATTTCTCAGAATCAGATAATCCTTTCATCGTTAGGTGCAAAAAACCTTGGGTAGAGGCTTCAGGTCGGAATTTACCTGAGCTACTTGTCGTCGAGCAGGCTCCCCTTACTTTTGCCGAGATTTCTTTTGATCAAAGTAAAGAGCCTAGGTCTCAAAAACATAGTCATTCCCATTTTACAGTTGCTATGATGAGGTCGAGCCACCTTATACCTATGTCTCATACAATTCCCCCAGTTATCCAGCCTCCCGAGACAACGTCAGCCCCCATAACTACTCAGCCAATTCCCTTGCCAACCTTAAGCATTTTTCAGATATCCCTCGCTCCAAGAGGACTTCCAGTAGGAAATTATCTGGTTGAGGATCTGAAGGATCAATACCAGAATAAAGCCTCTAGTCATCTGAACAAACACCGACATCCTTACCCGTCCAACGGGCTTTTGTCCATTTACCATCGCCCGAGATCCCTCTCGATCTCCCTTCAAGGCCTACATCCTCCACTACTTCTTCCTATCTTTTCAAGCAGTCGCTTGGGTTACCTTCCCAACAAGGAGTGGACACTGCTTCACCCTTACCTTTTAGAATACTTAAGTTGAAGGGTTCATTGGCTGAGTCCTAGGCGCAATCACTCACACAAGTGCAGGGACTTACAATTTCAAAGTGTGTTGAAGAACATAATCTACATGCCACTGCAGTAAGTTTATGGTCAAGTTTTCCTAAATTATGCTTATGAATTATAATTCTATAGTTATTTTGTTCAGTTTTATACTTCTGGACTACACTTGGTCAACTGGTTGTGGAACTAAAATGGGCTAATAAAGTTTTGAAGGATCGTGTGGCAGAGATACAAGCTACTGTTAGTTTTTGAAGGCAATTGCCTTATGATTTTACTATTCACTATTTGGGTGCATATTCTTTATGTGTATGATTGATCTTAAACTCACGTTGTCACGCCCCAGAGGAGTCTCTGTCCGAAGAAATTTCGGCAGCATCTCCCCTGTACGGCGGACAATATGAAACTTTCTACATATCACATATACTTCAGCCACAAGCGGCTGGAATGATAACAAAAATAAAAACAAACACCACGCAGTGTATAGAGATATTCAGCCTCTGACTGTCACAACCACGCAGTTAATAAAGATAATCAATAACAATAGGACTCTGACTCGAAATCCACCCTACTACACTACACTCGTAAAGCTCAAATCCAACGAACTCACCTCTTCTGCCGTCCAGGCAGGCATATAGTAGAATAAAAACCAAACCATCCAAAAGACCATCAAACGGTAACAATCCGTACAATATCCATAAATAAAATCCAAAACAAAACTAAAACATAGTCTGATGGAAGAAAAACCAAAATAAAGCAAATAACAACCTAGTAGAGAGCTAGCTCTACGTGCAGATGGGGGGCCAGCGACTGGAACTGCTCCGGACAGCCTCAACCTGAAAATATCAACAATGGAGGCGGGGTGAGTCCAACACTCAGCAGGTACAACTGATATGCATAATAAAATAAATAACAGACAACACTAATCATGCGTACAGTCTCCTGAATATGAGGAGGATAAATGCAACTGAAATGAAATCAGAAGATAACTGTACTGACCGGATCAAAGTATAAAGGTAACAGGTCGTCAGACCGAGTGAGTCATAATCCTGTATGCATGTCAATCAATGCATCCAAACAAATGCAGCATATAAGTGCAGCAATCACAAGTAAATAAAAATGCAATAAATGCATATGTCAACCCCATACTCTGAAATCAATGCTCCTGTGCAATGACAGAGTAAACGGGATGCTGTCGGAGTACTCCTGTCCTGTGACCCCAAATCATAAATGGGGAGCTCAATGCTCTCATCTCCGTACACGATGACGGGAGGATATCTCCGGCTACCACGCTGAGTCCTCGACCAACGGAGCCAAACAAAGTCCACCATCTGCCGAACGCTGCTACCCTAAATGCCAACGGAGCCAAACAGGCGGAACTGACTGCCGGCTACCACCCAGTCACCCGACCAACGGAGCCAAACAATAGAACCGCCACACACCTGCCAGATATACAAATCCATGGGTGATGTGTGCAGTATGTAACTGGCGATGAGCTCAACCAAAGTAGAGCCGATAATCGCACACAGATGCAATCATGATGCATGATACTGAACATGGCAATCTCATGAATAACATGGCATGATCCATATAAATAGATACAAAGTGTGTACCACAAGAAGACGTATCAAATAGAAGGTACACAAATCGAAGAGGGTAACAAATAAACCCTAGGTCCGGAATATAACAGAGCATGTGGTTAGGTCACTACCTAAGGCATATGTGATCAGATAATATGCAGTGCAGAATAAATAAACAAACAACATGTACTAATCATGTAGTGACCAACCGAAATAAACAGGTAACACAATTATCATTATATGTTAAACATATTATCATGCATATCAAAAGACATAAGTCAAAGTACCCGCCTCCGATAAAATGGTCCAAATCCGGACTCCGAGATACTCGTCTCGTATCAAACTCCTGTATCACAAATAGAAATATATTTTTATTTAGCTACAACTCTTCCAAATAGCTAAATAAAATCTCAAATCCTAACTTAGGGCAAACCCTAATCACATTACCCTCATTCTTCTCACACAAATTCATCTACACATGATCATCTAGCTAAAATAATCGAATTACACTATGATCTACAACTAAGACCAAAAACCAAATACCTTACCTTGATTCCTAGCACTGTTGCTGCTGAATGAATTTAAATGTCGTAACAGAAAGTCCACAGCACAGCCTTTCTTGGCTGGAATTCTTCACAAACAGAACAAGATGAGATCCGGCAAGATGATCACAAATCAAACCATGCATAATCTCTACTGACCTCTACAGAAAATGCACACTTCCTAAATTAAATCTCACACAACGAAAGATAGCAGCAAATCAAATTGATCAGGAGATACTGCTCACCTCACTGCTGTCTGGTTGAATCCGGCAGAACAAGTGTGCAAGCAGTTGATGCTGCCAGAAATAGAAACACTGCTGGAATCAAGAGGATTCACTAAACAACCACCAACTGGATTTCAATTCACTGTCCGGATCAAAAAGAGAGATCAAGAAGTCACGATTTCAACCAAACATTCCACCAGAAACCTCTATTCACATGGATCATCACTCACCTCAAAAGATCCCCAACCCCCCTCAATCGAAGCCACTTATGGCTCTGTGAACTGCTCGGGAAGGAGGAACAAAGGAATCGTTCGGCTGTGGAGATCCCAGGGCACTGCGTAGAGAAGGCCGTCGCTAAGGATGAGGAGGAAGATGAAAAGAGGCTTCGATCGGTGGCAGTGTTGCTCGACTAGGGCAGAGGAATCCTTGCGTTACTCCCTGCTCACCGGTGGCGATGCAGGCGCAGAGGAAGAAGAAGAAAATCGGGCAGAGGCTAGGGCTTCGATGTAGGCGAGACAGACTCGGCGGCGGTGGCTTCTGTGGACGGCGTCGGCAGAGGAGAGGGGGAAACCGCCGGTGCCGGCGGTTAGGGCAAAAAGGAAACTCGGCGCGAGGAGTGGGCTCGGGTGCGCGAGGGAGAAGAACAGAAACGGCGATTAATGAGGGATTTTCGGCGACAATGTAAATAAAAAGGAATAAGAAATAAAAAGGAAAAAGATTTATAAATATAATCTTCTCCTCTCTTAAATAGGGTAGCCTAAACAGGCTTTTTTTTTCCGGGCCCCGTTCTGGTCCCCGTTAACTCGTCCATACGAGCTCCGAAAAATTTCCGAAAAATGTCCAAAAATTCCGGAAAATTTCCTTATTCATAATCGCCTATTTTCGGTATTTTACATTCTCCCCCACTAATAAAAATTTGGTCCCCAAATTTCGTTATCTACCATCAGCAAGTACTAACAACAGATATAGAGTATAATTGCTGAACGGTAAACTAAATCACATACCTCATGTGAAAAGGTGGGGATATCGAGCTCGGATCGTATCTTCGAGCTCCCAAGTAGCCTCCTCGTCTGAATGATGCTGCCATCCGACTTTAACCAGCCGGATAGTCTTGTTCCGCAACTGACGCTCCTTCCGGTCGAGAATCCGTACCGGAACCTCCTCATAAGAAATGTCCGGCTGAACTGGAACTGGAATATCAGCCAACACATGTGTCGGGTCAGGAATGTATCTCCGCAACATAGATACGTGGAATACATCGTGCACGCTTGACAGAGACGGTGGTAGTGTCAGTCGGTAAGCTACTGCTCCGATCCTCTCCAAGATCTCGAAAGGGCCAATGTATCGCGGAGCTAGCTTACCCCTGAGGCCAATCTCCTCACCTCTTTCGTGGGTGAAACTCGCAGAAATACCTGGTCGCAAATGAAGAACTCTAAGGGTCTCCGACTCCGGTCAGCATAACACTTCTAGCAGTCTTATGCCTCTGACATCCTCCGTCCGATAGTAAGGACCACTCTGCCTCGCTGAGCTCTATGTGGTCCCAACAACTGGGCATCTCGGATTCTCATCCTGATCTACGACTGAGTACTTATGGTAACAAGACTACCCTGCTCGGTCTGTCCCTGCTCCTCAAGGTCTAACACAGAGAAACCCTGAATCAAGTCTATAACCACCACTCGGTAGCAAGTTAAAGTCCCTCTGGACTTCTGGCTAAGTGCATCGGCAACCACATTAGCTTTTCCCGGGTGATAGCTAATGGTACACTCATAATCCTTCAGGAACTCCATCCATCTCCTCTGTCGAAGATTAAGTTCCTTCCAAGTAAAACAGATATTTAAGATTCGATGATCAGTGAGAATCTCAAGGTAATATCATACAGGTAATGCTGCCAAATCTTCAGGGCAAAAATAATAGCAGCCAACTCCAGATCATGAACTGAGTATTTTCTTCTCAGGCTCCCTCAACTATCGAGAAGCATATAAAAATACTCAACCGTGCTGCATCAGAACAGCACCCATACCCTGTAGAAACGCGTCGGTGTAGAGGACAAATCCGTCCTCTCCAGAAGGTAAAAACCAAAAATCGAAGCCGACAACAATCTCCGCTTCAGCTCCTAGAAGCTGATCTTGCAATCCTCAATCCAAGTAAACTTCACGCCTTTCATGGTCACGCGTGAAAGTAGCATAGCTATGTGGAAGAAACCCTCGACGAAAAGTCTGTAATATCCTGCGAGTCACAAAAGACTGCGGATCTCCTACACTGATTTCGGCTGCTCCCAACGGTAACAACCTCTATCTCCTGTGGAACCACGGTACACTCCTACTGGTGACCGTGTGTCCCAAACATCATAACAAAAGACAATCCATACCAGCACTACTGATAATCACATATAGATGTTCTCGTCGAATCATCTCTAGATCTATCCAAAGGTAGTGTACGTGACTCACCTCGGATCCGTAATAGATCACAACATCGTCCACAACGATAATGGACACCTATCCAAACATCCTCGACATACCAGGATCATCGAGTCCCTGAAAACATCTAAGGCACTGTAAGCCTATATGGCAAAAACCAATACACATAATGTCCGTATCACAGACATTCCTATCCATAAGATCTCCAATAATAAATCGAAAAATCTGATCATCAATAACATAAATCACCAAAGAATAAATCCTCCAGAGTGAGAGCAACGCTCCATCACAGGAAACACCACATATGTAGGAGCAACGCTCTACCACAAGAAATCCTCAATATGTGGGAGCAACATTCCACCACAAGTAATCTGAAATATGTATCTGTAATAAATATAGGAGCAATGCTCCACTACCAGCAATCCGTGATATGTGGGAGCAACGCTCACCACAAAATAATACATAAGTACCCCAAGGCACCTAACTATCCAGCTAGAGGCTGTACAAGATCTCTCTACCACAATTCACTGTGGTTAGCCTAGGCTATAACAACCTAGTAACTAATCAAATCCATCATCAACTCTATCAGCATCCTAATGGGTCATCCACTGATAGGAAAATTAATTGATGGGTTAATCCAACAAATGACATAATGCAGTCACTCCACATTCTGCATTCAGTATAAGTAGAATCATCATACAGCTACCAATGTATACACCTAGCACACATGCTCACACAACATATGTATGATCAACAAAATCCTCCAATTATTATACACCAAACATACTCACAACTCAGGTATATTCAGTATGATACCTCCAACAATACATACCGAACACGTGTGCAAAATCAATGTAGGTAAAATCAACAATACACCTCAAACCACCCTCACATGACATATCTTCACCTATGCCAAGAGTATAACCAACATATACTTCTAATAAAGCATACTAAACTCAGGTGCACTCACATATCAAACATAATCCAAAAAGATACCTCAGATACCACATCAAACACATATGTACATATCACAACTCAGATTAAATCGACAAAATGCCTCCATCAAAACACCACCGATGTACTTATACTACATCTCGGATTTAATCAACAAGCTATCTTCAATAATACCTCCGGATACATACTCCGAACTACATATCTATAATCCACAAGGAGCCTTCAAACCATATCAGAACATGGATACATATACTACTTGCAAATGGACAGTCTACCACAGGACTCCTACAACCCAAAACAATCATGATATACATGCAACATAGACATGCAAAATCAGCATACCAGCTCAATCAAAGAGACCAACCTTATGCTACCAACACTCATGGGTTAACGGTATATCTAAACAAAATTCATGCATATGATCAAGCATGAATACATCAATCAAAAGCAACCCAAAATAGAGTAGTCTAATCATCCAGTAACAACCTTGCTATAGGTTCAAAGGAACTAGTATTGGACAAGAAAGATATACACACCATGGTATAACATTGCCAGTCAATGTTATACACTACCCAAGACTATATCAAATGGGAAAAATTTTATCATCATAAATCCAAATGTACTCTTCCAGTATACACTAGTAACAATTGTATCCCATAAGTGTTAAGCAATTAGCTCTATACTTCCTTACATCAGCGGGGTCACATCCCAAACACCCTCTAAATTAACCCACCAGGTATATACAATCCACGGTCAAAATCTTCATAGAATAGGATACACCGATCCTTTATAACTTATCCAAGCCGATAATGATATATGGCTAAATCAGTCATTTTCACATCAGTACAAAATATGTACTCAAATGTGCTCTAGATACATAACTAAGCACAAATAACCTAAAGGTTCAAACCTCTAAAAATAGAGTATGGCAATCCACTACTGATCAACCAACAAAACTAAATCATTCATTTACTAACTAATCAAGAATACCTTAATCCTCCACAAGCAACTAAGGTATATCCAACCACATATGTGTACGACCCAAAGAAAAAGTCAAAATTTAAGAACATCACGACACTCTCATTTTCATCCTCAAAAACATCAGCCCACATAATATCAGATGAATAAGTCTCTACTCCCCATGAGGGCAAGTTAGTATTCAAAACATCAATCATTATTTATCCACATAGTCCAATTTCAGAGGAAGCATATATCAATTTTTTTTTTTTTTTATATATCCTGTTAACTATCCATAACCAACCAGGTTTATTAAAATCTCATAGGCACATTCAACCGTAAAACTCTCCAGCACCCAATTTATAATCTGATCACCAACCATAATCATCAAACCTGTGAATATCATAAATGACACTCACTATGTCACCATCAATGACAACCCAAATATAAATCATCAAAATAGTTATCCACTAATAGATCATCAAAACAAATATCTAGTATTTGATCATCAGACAACCACATAACATTTATCCTCTTAAATCATTAGAAATCAACACATCAAAATATCTGATCTCACAATATCCCTCAACCTCAAACCATTCTCATCAATGATCAAACATGATAACTCCCCAATGACCAATTTCCATCGTATCGGGTACCCTAATATCCAAAAGATATGAGTATAAAAACTCTACTGGCTAAGTCAACAGGAATATGTAGGTATCATCCATTATCCAGTTAACAATAGCAGAGGCTGGTATGTGCCTCCATCTCCTACTAGTAGTAACAGAAGCTAAAACTACTGATGGTATGATGTGAAAAATCACCAGAGACTATAATCCTTGATCTCTATTAAGGTCAACCATGCTCAATGGCTAACCCATCACATGTAATATGGGCTATAGCAATCAGACAGGTACTAAAGATAAAGTGCTAATACATGCCATAACTATCATAAAATAAACATCATACCTATTTGCCGTCTGGAGATGTTCCATCGCTGTCCAGTCCCCAACTTCTGACCTCAAAATTCCGAACGAGAAAATCATTGATAATCCATATAATCCGAAACAGAACTCCAACACATATACATAATGGAAAAATCCGTGTAATCCAAAATAACTACCCAGTTTGCCTCGCAAACTTGGGCTAAATCCAAAAATCCAGAATACCCAAAAACAGGTATCCGATAAATCACCAGAACACCGAAAGCAGGTATCATAACCCGCTCTGATACCAAATAAATTGGTATCAGATAAATCTCAAAAATCCAACACACGAATATCCAACAAATATCGCCAAACTTTGGCGCTCTGATACCATATCAATTGGTATCAGGTTATACCAACTATGCAAAATACGAAAACAAAGATCGTAAAAATCCAAAACACACAGCAAGTATCGTATACCTGCTCTGATACCACTAAATTGTCACGCCCAGAGGAGTCTCTGTCCGAAGAAATTTCGGCAGCATCTCCCCTGTACGGCGGACAATATGAAACTTTCTACATATCACATATACTTCAGCCACAAGCGGCTGGAATGATAACAAAAATAAAAACAAACACCACGCAGTTTATAGAGATATTCAGCCTCTGGCTGTCACAACCACGCAGTTAATAAAGATAATCAATAACAATAGGACTCTGACTCGAAATCCACCCTACTACACTACACTCGTAAAGCTCAAATCCAACGAACTCACCTCTTCTGCCGTCCAGGCAGGCATATAGTAGAATAAAAACCAAACCATCCAAAAGACCATCAAACGGTAACAATCCGTACAATATCCATAAATAAAATCCAAAACAAAACTAAAACATAGTCTGATGGAAGAAAAACCAAAATAAAGCAAATAACGAACTAGTAGAGAACTAGCTCTACGTGCAGATGGGGGCCAGCGACTGGAACTGCTCCGGACAGCCTCAACCTGAAAATATGAACAATGGAGGCGGGGTGAGTCCAACACTCAGCAGGTACAACTGATATGCATAATAAAATAAATAACAGACAACACTAATCATGCGTACAGTCTCCTGAATATGAGGAGGATAAATGCAACTGAAATGAAATCAGAAGATAACTGTACTGACCGGATCAAAGTATAAAGGTAACAGGTCGTCAGACCGAGTGAGTCATAATCCTGTATGCATGTCAATCAATGCATCCAAACAAATGCAGCATATAAGTGCAGCAATCACAAGCAAATAAAAATGCAATAAATGCATATGTCAACCCCATACTCTGAAATCAATGCTCCTGTGCAATGACAGAGTAAACGGGATGCTGTCGGAGTACTCCTGTCCTGTGACCCCAAATCATAAATGGGGGAGCTCAATGCTCTCATCTCCCGGTACACGATGACGGGGAGGATATCTCTGCCGGCTACCACGCTGAGTCTCCTGACCAACGGAGCCAAACAAAGTCCACCATCTGCCGGCTACCACGCTGCTACCCTAAATGCCAACGGAGCCAAACAGAGCGGAACCGACTGCCGGCTACCACGCTGACCAACGGAGCCAAACAGCAGAACCGCCACACACCAGCCAGATATACAAATCCATGGGTGATGTGTGCAGTACATGTAACTGGCGATGAGCTCAACCAAAGTAGAGCCGATAATCGCACAGCATGCAATCATGATGCATGATACTGAACATGGCAATCTCATGAATAACATGGCATGATCCATATAAATAGATACAAAGTGTGTACCACAAGAAGACGTATCAAATAGAAGGTACACAAATCGAAGAGGGTATCAAATAAACCCTAGGTCCAGAATATAACAGAGCATGTGGTTAGGTCACTACCTAAGGCATATGTGATCAGGTAGATAATATGCAGTGCAGAATAAATAAACAAACAACATGTACTAATCATGTAGTGACCAACCGAAATAAACAGGTAACACAATTACTGTTATATGTTAAACATATTATCATGCATATCAAAAGACATAAGTCAAAGTACCCGCCTCCGATAAAATGGTCCAAATCCGGACTCCGAGATACTCGTCTCGTATCAAACTCCTGTATCACAAATAGAAATATATTTTTATTTAGCTACAACTCTTCCAAATAGCTAAATAAAATCTCAAATCCTAACTTAGGGCAAACCCTAATCACATTACCCTCATTCTTCTCACACAAATTCATCTACACATGATCATCTAGCTAAAATAATCGAATTACACTATGATCTACAACTAAGACCAAAAACCAAATACCTTACCTTGATTCCTAGCACTGTTGCTGCTGAATGAATTTAAATGTCGTAACAGAAAGTCCACAGCACAGCCTTTCTTGGCTGGAATTCTTCACAAACAGAACAAGATGAGATCCGGCAAGATGATCACAAATCAAACCATGCATAATCTCTACTGACCTCTACAGAAAATGCACACTTCCTAAATTAAATCTCACACAACGAAAGATAGCAGCAAATCAAATTGATCAGGAGATACTGCTCACCTCACTGCTGTCTGGTTGAATCCGGCAGAACAAGTGTGCAAGCAGTTGATGCTGCCAGAAATAGAAACACTGCTGGAATCAAGAGGATTCACTAAACAACCACCAACTGGATTTCAATTCACTGTCCGGATCAAAAAGAGAGATCAAGAAGTCACGATTTCAACCAAACATTCCACCAGAAACCTCTATTCACATGGATCATCACTCACCTCAAAAGATCCCCAACCCCCCTCAATCGAAGCCACTTATGGCTCTGTGAACTGCTCGGGAAGGAGGAACAAAGGAATCGTTCGGCTGTGGAGATCCCAGGGCACTGCGTAGAGAAGGCCGTCGCTAAGGATGAGGAGGAAGATGAAAAGAGGCTTCGATCGGTGGCAGTGTTGCTCGACTAGGGCAGAGGAATCCTTGCGTTACTCCCTGCTCACCGGTGGCGATGCAGGCGCAGAGGAAGAAGAAGAAAATCGGGCAGAGGCTAGGGCTTCGATGTAGGCGAGACAGACTCGGCGGCGGTGGCTTCTGTGGACGGCGTCGGCAGAGGAGAGGGGGAAACCGCCGGTGCCGGCGGTTAGGGCAAAAAGGAAACTCGGCGCGAGGAGTGGGCTCGGGTGCGCGAGGGAGAAGAACAGAAACGGCGATTAATGAGGGATTTTCGGCGACAATGTAAATAAAAAGGAATAAGAAATAAAAAGGAAAAAGATTTATAAATATAATCTTCTCCTCTCTTAAATAGGGTAGCCTAAACAGACTTTTTTTCCGGGCCCCGTTCTGGTCCCCGTTAACTCGTCCATACGAGCTCCGAAAAATTTCCGAAAAATGTCCAAAAATTCCGGAAAATTTCCTTATTCATAATCGCCTATTTTCGGTATTTTACACACGTACTGAATATCTGCGATATGATTTATACCATGAGAATACTTATGATTGGATGACAACTTATGAGTATCTCTACATGTGTAATTATAAATGTATTCGAATATTCCCTAGTCGATGAATTGATGAGTTTGGACATATCAATTCTGATAAACTAGCACGGGTTATACTCCTTGGTCTAACCAAGCAATTGCTTCTCACTAGCTAGAGACATTGAGATTTTGATAGTTAAACGTGGATGCTAGTTATGATAACCAGTTTATTGGAGTGACCTGCTGTAAGACTTCATATGATTCTCTACATATATATATATATATATATATATATATATATATATATATATATATATATATATATATATATATATATATATATGTCTATGAAGCTCTTACTGTATCTCGAGTGTAAATTTCCTTCGACTTGAGGTATACAAGTCATCTTGGTTATGAAAATTTATACTTTGACATCTTAAGTAAACATCTCATTGAGGCGTAGACCCGGGATGATTGGTTATAAGTTAGAGTGCCTGAAGGTGTTTGGATTTCCCACAAAGGATTCACCGATCCTTGTGAGTAGACGTATACCCTATGACAACTCGTTAGGATTATTACTTAAAGTCTTTGGTCAAAGTATCACATATTAAGAGTATGAGACTCTTAGACACATGTCAGAGTAATTTGAATCCGTAGAACGGAGAAGTATTACTTGGACTAGATATGACGTAGTCAACCTAGTGGGGACTGACACATAGACCATGTCTTGAACCAAGTGGGTATAAGACAAATGAAAGGAACAAGACACGACTTACTTAGTTGCTGAAAGGTTTGGAAGTGATTTTGAGATCAACCTATGATTTTCCAGTTAATTGGAGATTATGATGTGTTATTAGGTGTCACTCATGATCATTCTATAATTGATGGTTAATTATGGACAGCCAACATAACCGGGAACCTATAAAGTCACACGCACTACAAGTTTATCTAAACAAGTCTGAGAATTGGATTCTCAGATCGAGAGAGATTAAGTCTGGTTGAACTAGACAAAAGGCAAATATGGAATCAAAGTGACGCAACGGAAGAGCAGATGAGTCACATTTTTTAAAGACGAGTTAGACTCTTTTTAGTTTAATTATAAACCAAATTGGTTTGATATAATTAAAAAGAATTCTTAGTTTTGAACCAAATATGGTTTAGTCTTGAACCAAACTTAAAGCTATATATATATATATATATATATATATATATATATATATATATATATAACTTAAAGCTATTCGTATGGATTGTAGGTCAAAGAATATGATTTCATATTGGATCTAAATGATATATATATATAACAATAGTTGCCTCCAAAATCTTGTTGGCGCCAGAGCTGCTGTTCCTTAAGGGCAGCAAAGTTTCAGCCTCCCAACAACGACTACAAAGGTTATAGTCACCGGTTGATTTGTGTCGCTTGGTTGCAATTGTTGTTAGATACAAATTGTAAGTGATCCCTCTCTCGGATCGAACCGTCTCCCACCTTCGGCTAGTACCGAAGCAGAGACACGACTTAGACTTATCGAAGTCATCTCGAAGATAGCTCGGTGTGGATACAAGTAGAGGTGAGGGTTTATAGCGTCTCTTGGTCGATCTCCTTCCCACTCAGGATCATCCAATGGAATCTTCTACGCATCATCCGTCAGGTATACCTAGCGTAAATTCATTTTTCATAAAATTTTAATTATGCGATCATGTTTGGCATATTATATCCTTATATGCTTTAGTGTGGGTGATGTAATAATTAGGAATTATTATTATTTTTATTTTTCGCTACGCATGTTTACAAAATGTGTTCTATCACGCACCTGCATCGGGCTACCCAACAGTGATATCAGAGCCTGATCGTGCTTCGATATGATCATAAAATTATTGTATAGTTCGTAAGTAGTGTTGTAATTAATTTTGAAAGTTTATTAAATTGTTTGGAAATTCTATTTTTAGAAAGTTTTTGAAATAATTTTAGAAAATTAAATTTAGAAATATTCTATTAATTTAGGAATTATCATTTCTGAAATTTTCTGAAATTTTGAGAAATATTTTAATATCAAATTTAGAAATATTCCAAAATTTTTAAAATATGGATTTGAGATATTATGAATTAAATAGTAGAAATTATCTTTTCTAGAATTTTTTTAATTTATTAAAATATTCTAATTTTGGAAAGTTTCTTAAAGTGTTAGGAAATATCAAATTTAAAAATACTTGAAAATCAAAAAAAAAAAAAAAAAATCCAAATTTGAATTATTCTGTAATAAATTAAGAAACATTAATTATTTATTTCCTAAATTGTTAGGAAATTAATTGAAAATTTATTTCTAAAATAACTAAAGATTCTTGATTGTAGAAAGATTCTAAATGAGATATGTTAATTAAATTTGAAAAATTAATTTTACTAATTTGATTAGATAAATCTTGATTTATTAAAATCAAATTTATAATATATTTTTATTTCCAAAATAAAATTATAGCTTATGTAAATTTATACCATGTTCATGTCATATTGTATGCCATGTAGATGCATTAATTATGACATGATTAAATTTTACCATGCGTACGATGTGATTAGTTCTTACCATATATGTGATGTGTCATACTATGTCATGCGTACAATGTGTCATATCATCATTTATGTCATGCGTGTGATGTCATGTAGTTAGTAGATTTGTATGATGATGATGAGACCTAAATCCCTTACATCAAAATATTAAAGCTTACACCTTCCGTTAATATGGTAAGAATCAGAGTTTAAGTTCTTGTTTGAGTTGTTAGCCAAAGTCAAGTTCAACCTGAAATTAAATATGTTCAAATCATAGAGATACATTCTCATGATTAACGGGTTGGTTTTAACTTGAAGCGTTGATTTGTTGTGTCAAAGTCATGATCAACGTGGATAGAGGTGAAGTTGGGTGATATGCATTTGATGTATACTTGTTAATGTGTTAACAATATGATATTTATGCAAATATCAATTAGTTATTAACATAATGTGATAGTTGCATATAAGCGGTATGCAATCGGTAAACTTGTTACCAACCGCTATAGCTAAGAATGACTTGTTGGTCAAAGTCAAGGTTGTTCTTATCTATAGTGGATATCAATCCACTTGGAGAAAACCTACCATTTCCCAAAATCATAGTAAGAGCTTTTGAATTCGATAAGTAAGTGGATTTCATATTTATATGTATATTGTTTACATTTACAAAATAAAATCATCTTTCTTAAACATGCTCAATTGTGTATTTCTAGATTATTAGAGTTAGAATGTTTTCTTTGAATCTGCGCTCGACTATAGAAACAAACAAACTAACCGGGCTAACTTCAAAGGATGCATATTACCATTGTGGTAAGATGTAACATTGGAGAAGAAAAGATAAAATTTATCTTGAGTCCATGAAGAAGAGAGAAAAGGCATCCGATGCCTTATCTCTTATCTTCAAGATTGGATCTCACACTATTTCTTTAAATACTTGGATATTGGATACCGAGTGTGCTTCACATATATGTAAAGACATAAGTGAACTAAAGAATAATAAATGATTAGATAATCAATTAACTTCCTATATGTGGCAAAAGTCACCTTGGTCATATAAGTAAGAAACACGTATTCGGATTACACTAGTATGTAATTTTGGAATCTTTTGATATGTGTGCTTCATGCTTAAAAGGCAAGATGACATAGTTATCTTTTATTTGAAAAGGATAAACAAGAGTATGACATATTGAGTCTTATACATACCGATGTATGTGGACAAATGTCAACTCATGCACAAGAAAGTTATAACTACTTCATGACCTTCATTGATGATTACTCATGATTAAGGTATATCTATTTAATGAAATATAAGTATGAGGCTTTCAAAAAGTTCAGAAGGGTTCAAAAATAAAGTAGAGAAATAACTTGGCAAAAGTATTAAGATTCTTTTATCCGATCGAGGTGGTGAGTACTTAATGCAAGAGTTTTAAGATTATCTAAGAGATAATGAAATATTGTCTCAATGGACTCCGCCTTACATACCAAATGTGACGGTATATTTGAAAGGCTAAACTAAATCTTATTGGACATGGTTAGGTTGATAGTAAATCATGCAAGTCTTCCCAAAACCTTTTGGGGTTATGTATTTATAATAGTTGTTTACTTGCTAAACAAACTCACATCTAAGGCAGTCTCGAGTAATCCATTTGAGATATAGACTAGTTAAACCCTTAGTTATCTTATTTAAAAATATGATGTTATCCTTCTTATGAGAAGAGGACTATATCAGAGAAACTAGATGCTAAATCTGATAAGTGACTATTAATTGGATTACCTTAAGGAAACTACGGGTTACCAATTTTATGATCTCTTGAAACAAAAGATGTTTATTCCAAGACATATTGTATTTCTAGAGAAAGGATTTCTCTTGCAAGAAAATAAGTGGGAGTGAGGTTGAACTAAGAGTAGTTTAAGTGACTCCAATAGACATAAAAAAAATACCTAAATATGACCCATAGCTGGTTTCTCATTGGGATGAGGTAACAGCTGAATCTATTAATACACCCCCACTTTATAGATCTAGTAGGACATGTCTAATTCTTGAGAAATATGAATTTTTCATAAGTGAATTGAGAGGCATGTCACTTATTGTGGATGAGGAGACTACTAGTTATGAAGAAGTTCTGAAAAGTTCAGAAAGGGACTCATGGTTGGGAACCATAAAATCAAAAAATGGATTCCATGTACTAAGTTTGGAACTTGGTGCATTCATCGGAAGATATAGTATCTATTGGGTGCATGTGAGTTTTTAAGATGAAAAACTGACCTGGATGAGAGTTTGATTTCTCACAAAAATCTATATGAACCTTGTGTGTATATAAAGGTTAGTGAGAGTGTAATCATATTCCTAGTATGACATATTACTTATAGGAAATGATATACCCATTATATAATCAATTAAAGTTTGGTTATCCAAGACATTCTCCATGAAAGACATAAGAGAAGCAACTTATATCCTTTGGATCTAGATATATGAGATTGATCGAACATGTTGCTTAGTCTTTTGTATTCTACATATATAGACCGAGCGCTAAAGCAATTTAGCATGTCGGAATCCAAGAAAGGTCGAGATTCACCTTCCGAAGTCTTTGTGCCTAAGCACATATGACGAAAGGATTCACATGAATTAGATCCATTAGTGCAACCTATAGGATCAATCATGTGTGCTATGTTATATACAAGGCCTGGTATATCATATGCTATGAATATCACGAGCAGATATCAATCGGATCCAAGTATGGATCGTTGGGTGGTTGTCAAGACAATCCTTAAAAGCTAAGGATTTGATCTTGATATATGGAAGATCTGATATGATTATACATAGGTATACTAATACTAGTTTCCAGATGGACAAGGATGATTCCAAGTCCAAGCATGGACATGTATCACCTTAAAATGTAAGCGCAATAAATTGTAAAGGTTCCAAGTAAGAAACGATCTAAGTATGTGCTTCGTCGCTATCATATGATCAAGATATCATGAGTAGAAATGAAATGCAAATTGAGAGAAATTCTCACTGAAAGGAACCTAGTGGATCCTTTCATGAAACCTCTACCTCAAATTAACTAGTTTGAGAGTCATGTAGAGACCTACATTGTTGGATACCATGGCGATTGGTATTAGGCCAAGTGGGAGTGTTAGTTTTTGAGGGATGTTTTAAGGAAATCACCTTATAGTTTTACTATTTATTTGATAAATATAAATTCACTATTTGAGTGCACATTCTTTATGTGTATGATTAGATCTTAAACTCATGTACTAAATGCCCGCAATATGATTCATAGCATGAGAGAACTTGTGATTAGATCACAACTTATGAGTATCTCTACATGTGTAGTTATGAATGTATTGGAATATTCCCTAGTTGATGAATTGATGAGTTCGAGCATCATCGATTATGATAGACTAGCACGGGTTATACTCCTTAGTCTAACCAAGCAGCTGTTTCTCACTAGCTAGAGACATTGGGATGTCGAGAGTTAAACGTGGATGCTAGTTATGGTAACTAGTTCATTGCAGTGACCAACTGTAAGACTTCATATAATTCTCTCTCTATATATAGATATGTCTGTGAAGCTCTTACTACAGCTTGAGTGCAAGTTTCCTTCGACTTAAGGTATACAAATCATCTTAGTCATGGAAATTTATACTTTGACATCTTAAGTAAGCATCTCATTAAGGTGTGGACCCAAGATGATTAGGTATAAGTCAAAGTGTCCGAAGGTGTTTGGGTAGCCCATGGAGGATTCACCACTCCTTGCGAGGAGATGTATACCCTAGGCCACTCATTAGGATTATTACTCAAAGTCTTTGGCTAAACTATCACATGTTAAGAGTACGAGACTCTTAGATACATGTCAGAGTAATTTGAATCCACAGAATGAGGAAGTATTACTTGAGTTAGGTGTGACGTAGTAGTCAGCCTAGTGGAGACTGACACATAGAGCATGTCCTGAACTAAGTGGGTATAAGACGAGTGAAAGAAATGAGGCACGACTTACTGTAGTTGCTGAAAGGTTTGGAAGTGGTTCTGAGATCAACATATGATTTTCTTATTAATTAGAGATTATGATGTACTACTAGGTGCCACTTATGATCATTTCATAATTGATGGTTAATTATCGACGACCAACATAACCAGAAATCTATAAGGTTACACGCACTACGAGTTTATCTAAGAGACATAAAACGAGTTTGAGAATTGGATTCTTAGATTGAGAGAGATTAAGTCTGGTTAGACTAGACAAAAGGTAAATATGGAATCAGAGTGACGCAACGGAAGCGCGGATGAGTCACGACTTTAAAAATATGTTGGACTCTTTTTAGTTTAATTATATATCAAATTAGTTTGATTTAATTAAAAGGGATTCTTGGTTTTGAACTAAATATGGTTTGGTCTTGAACCAAACTTAAGACTATTGGTATGGATTGCGGGTTAAAGAATATGATTTTAGATTTGATCTAAATCCAATAAGAAGATTATATATATATATATATATATATATATATATATATATATATATATATGATCCTGTCCGAATGCTGAATCAACAGACGCTGGGCACGTGGCGCTCCCCGAGTTGCTGATGTAGACTTTCGGCTAGTCGTACGAAATTCCGGCGAACCTGCACAGAAGTCGGGCCGGGAAGGGGTTCCCGGCGGTGACCCTCCGACGCTCAAGTCAGGCAAGCAAGCAATGAAAAAGTGGCTCCCAAAATATTAGAACACATACCTCCAACGAAGGGTGAAGACCCTTTATATAGGGCTGTGAAGAGGCTTGGACCCATGTACCGAGGTGCATACGTGTCCTCTGTCCATACCCCGGTATGGGTTTGTCAGAAAAGCTTACCTGACCCCATACTGCTACAGTTTAAGCACGTCTCTGATGGGACAGCGGATCCTTCTGTCATAGGATTTTGAGTATGGCCTGAACACAACACATGCCCGCTGTAAGAAAAAGATGTCCCTTGTCCTTTTGCCCCAACTCCCTGGGGGGATTCCGGCCGGCCAGTTAACGCGACATCCGACCGGACGTATACGGTGGTTTACTTAGGAAGATTCTTAATCACGTGCTTTGTGGAGACTATTAGCAGTATGTTAACTTATGCCTTTGGCCGAGCGTGCAATCCGCTCGGCCCTGCGATCTTGTCCCTTGAGCGCCGGGATCCTAACTTTTGACAGGGCGCCTTTAACCATCAGCTAGACACCGGCCGACCGCCCGGCCGGTCCGCCCACCCCTCTCCGGCCGGCCACCTGCCACTTTGATTTCCACGTGGCGTTGACTCCACCGGGCGGGGGTCCCCTGTTCTCACAACCGGATCACTTGCCTCCCCTTCAAGTCTAGTCGAAGGAGGCAATTAGTCCGACTGACTGGACTGTTAGCCTAGCCGAACGGCGCCTTCAGGCACACCTAATCCGCTCGGCTCTCAACAGGGATGCAACCTTCCTCGGATCTCCTCGTAACCTATGCCAATATTCAACATTAAGGCTGAGCATGCGCTCATTAAATGCATCGAATGACAGAACGCCACGTGGCGCGCCATCGTCATCGTACGGCGGCGGCGGTGTGGTGCTTTGATGAGATCGAAGCGGTTCGAAATAGACGACGCGATGTGCACTTTGATTCTCGTGACCTGGATCCAACGGCGGAGGCCGCCCAACCCCCGCTATATAAAATCTTCGCTTTCTCCTATTCCCCTCACTTGCTTTCGTAATTTCTACCTTTGTCTCTGGTGTTTCGGTGCTCCGGCGATTCCATTCCTGCTCTCCGACATTCTCCGGTGCCTCTTCCTTGATCCTTTTTCCTCGCAGTAAGGCTCTATACCTTTTCTTTCTTGTTTTCGGTGTTTACTCCGTATTTCGCTCCCCGGTTTCAATCCTTGAAACCTCTTTTCGCTTGCTGTTGTTTTTCTCCTGCCTTTTTGATTCCTTCCGATCGGCCCATGGCTAGCTCTTCCCGTCCCGAAGACCAGTCCCTTGGCCCTTGGTACACTACCACGCAGTCCCGATTTGATCAGCGTGACTTTGACATTTTAACCGATAATTTTGAAATCCCCGAAGATTTTGAACTTCTTTTAGCCGGTCCTTCCGCTCGGCCGCACAGGCCGCCGCGCGGAGCTTTCTGTGTCTTCCGCGACCAGTTTACCGCCGGTCTGCGTTTCCCGGTACATCCTTTCATCATAGATGTCTGTAATTTTTTCGGTGTGTCGCTCGGCAGTCTGGTACCCAACACCTTTCGTCTCCTCTATGGTGTCGTTGTTTTGTTCAAGATTCATAATATCCCCTTCCGACCAGAGATCTTCTTTTATTTCTATTACCCCAAGAAAGCCGAGCTGGGCACCTTCATGTTCCAAGCTCGGCCCGGCTTAGTCTTCTTCAACAAACTACCTTCTTCCAATAAACATTGGAAGGATTATTTTTTCTACATCCGTATGCCCGATCAGGCCAACTTCCCGACCAAGTGGCAGGTCAACCTACCCCCCACTCTCGAGCTGAAGAAATTCAAGACCCGACCGGACTACCTCCATGCTGCAAATATGCTAGCCGGTCTGCGACTTGACATCAATAAGCTTCTTCACGAAGGAGTGATGTACATCTTCGGCCTGAGTCCCCTACGGACTCCTCTTCCGATCGGCTTCGGTAAGAATTTTACTTGGGCATTTGCTTTGATTGCTAACTGATTTCTTTTCTTTCCTTTGCAGCGGACATTGTCATGGATTCGGTGATGGCCGGTGTTTTGAAGGGAAAGGCGGTCGTGCTAGAAGCCGCGGCGGCCAAAGAAATGGAGGCGCTTGGTATCCAACCTGTCAGATCCCATGAAGGAGAGAGCGGGACTCAGGCTGAGTCGGCCGCTCAAGCTTCTCAACAAAACGTGGCCAGCGAAGCCACTCCCCTCAGAGAACCAACTGACCCCGGGGAAGGTTCCGCTCGGGAAGAGGAGCAACCTCTACAAAAGAGGCGCCGAGTGGAGACTCCCCTCCGCTCGGCTACATCAGCGGTCCAACCATCCGAGCGAGCCACTGTAACCGCTCGAGGCAAGGCGCCAGAGGTTGAAGCCATTTCGTCCAACCGGACGCCTTCTGAATGGGACGAGCCGGCTGCTCCACTTGAGGCTACTCCGGTTAGCACCTTTCCGCCTGCTCGTCACTCAGTCCAACGCTCAACCATTCATTCTCAGTTCTCTGCGCCGGCCTCTAATCCCCTTCCGACTGCCGGTCAGACGACCCCCGGTCGTGGTCGCACCGTACGAGTTACTCTTCATCTACCGACTGAAGAGCTACTACCAGAGGCCGACCGACCCACCGCGCCCGAGCACACCATTACTTTGAAAGGGCCTCTAGCCGAGATGTGGGCGGACGCTCGGGCGTGCATCGCGATGATTCCTCTCCGCAATTTGGCCAATAGCCACATGCAGGAGGCTACGGGGGTAAGTTCATTTTTTCCGAAGTTTTTCATGCATTTTTTCCGCTCGGCCCTTAACAATTTCTCCTTTTGCATCAGAGATGGGTGGAGGAGATTGCAGTCTCCAACCGCCTAGCCATGGTGGATGAGGAGTTAAGGCAACTGAAGGCGACGTGCGGTCCGTCTGGCTCTCAAGGCCCGTCGTACCCCGAGCTACAGAAGGAGCTTAAGAAGGCTCAAGATATGCTGGCGGCCGAACAGAAGAAAACAGCCGACCAGGCTCATCATCTGGCCGAGCTCGAGCGGCAAGTCAAGTCGCTTGACCAAAAATTTACCCTGGCCACCACTCGGAAGAATACGACCATTTCTGACTTGGAGAAAAAGAACGTGGAAGCTCGGGGCCTGGAGCTGAAGGTCAAGGAGTTGATGGAGGAGCTTGACCAAGAGAAAGTGAGCCGCTCGGCCGACGCCACCAAGCATAAGGACGAGCTAACCACTTTGCAGGAATCCCTTGCTGCAGCTCAATTGGTCTTCAAAGAGTACCAAGAGGCCGAGCCGAGCCGAGTTGCTGCTCTGAGACAGAGTTACATCCGCTCGCCTGAATTTTCAGAAAAAGTTTGTGAGCGGATGTACACGGCCTTCGACCTGGCTATGACCGCCACCACCACGTATCTGAAGTCAAAGGGGCATCTTCTCGAGTCCACTGTCATCCCGGTCGCGGATCAAGCGGCTCTCCTCAACAACATCCCCACGACGCTTTATGAATATTTAGAGTAGGAGTCTCCATGTAACTAGGCCGCTCGGACAAAAAATGATCCTTTTTTGTACTTTGGCCGCTCGGCCTAAAGTTTTTATTTTAATGCAATGTTTTTCTTTCATGTACTCTGTCCTTTCATTGGTGAATATGTGTGTTGCCCGCTTGCCTATTATCACCCCTCTGGTATTCGAAAGGGATTTTTACCAAGTATTTGACATTTTCCTTCCGCTCGGCTTAATATGTAATATTTCAACTACTTAATATTCCGCTTTGATAGCAGAGATCGCTCGCTAGGTACCGATGAAGTACCTTGGGGTGCTGGGCCGAGCGGAACGTAGAGCCGATCTAAGGCTATTGAAGGTGAGTTTCTGGGGCAATTGCATCCTTTTCATTGTCATCTTCCGCTCGGAAGATTTATAGACGCCGGCTCGTCTCTTGATATTTAACGTCAGAGTTCGACGGTCTTCCGCTCGGAAGATTTATAAACGCCAGCTCGTCTCTCGATATTTAACGTCGGAGCTCGACGGTCTTCCGCTCGGAAGATTTATAGACGCCGGCTCGTCTCTCGATATTTAACGTCGGAGCTCGACGGTCTTCCGCACGGAAGATTTATAGACGTCGCCTCGTCTCTCGATATTTAACGTCGGAGCTCGACGGTCGTCCGCTTGGAAGATTTATAGACGCCGGCTTGTCTCTCGATATTTAACGTTGGAGCTCGACGGTCTTCCGCTCGGAAGATTTATAGACGCCGGCTCGTCTCTCGATATTTAACGTCGGAGCTCGACGGTCTTCCGCTCGGAGATTTAGACGCCGGCTTGTCTCTCGATATTTAACGTCGGAGCTCGACGGTCTTCCGCTCGGAAGATTTATAGACGCCGGCTCGTCTCTCGATATTTAACGTCGGAGCTCGACGGTCTTCCGCTCGGAAGATTTATAGACGCC
The DNA here is from genome assembly GCF_018446385.1 of Zingiber officinale. NCBI lineage: Eukaryota > Viridiplantae > Streptophyta > Magnoliopsida > Zingiberales > Zingiberaceae > Zingiber > Zingiber officinale. The sequence goes on from NC_055990.1 coordinate 95,559,953, forward strand.
GGCTCGTCTCTCGATATTTAACGTCGGAGCTCGACGGTCTTCCGCTCGGAAGATTTATAGACGCCGGCTCGTCTCTCGATATTTACCGCCGGAGCTCGACGGTCTTCCGCCGGAGATTTAGACGCCGCCTCGTCTCTCGATATTTAACGTCGGAGCTTGGCGGTCTTCCGCTCGGAAGATTTATAGACGCGTCGGCTCGTCTCTCGATATTTAACGTCGGAGTCGGCGATCTTCCGCTCGGAAGATTTATAGACGCCGGCTCGTCTCTCGATATTTAACGTCGGAGCTCGACGGTCTTCCGCTCGGAAGATTTATAGACGCCGGCTCGTCTCTCGATATTTAACGTCGGAGCTCGACGATCTTCAGCTCAGAAGATTTATAGACGCCGGCTCGTCTCTCGATATTTAACGTCGGAGCTCGACGGTCTTCCACTCGGAAGATTTATAGGCGCTGGCTCGTCTCTCGATATTTAACGTCGGAGCTCGACGGTCTTCCGCTCGGAAGATTTATAGACGCCGGCTCGTCTCTCGATATTTAACGTCGGAGCTCGACGGTCTTCCGCTCGGAAGATTTATAGACAGCGGTTCGTCTCTCGATATTTAATGTCGGAGGTCGACGGTCTTCCGCTCGGAAGATTTATAGACGCCAGCTCGTCTCTCGATATTTAACGTCGGAGCTCGACGGTCTTCCGCTCGGAAGATTTATAGACGCCGGCTCGTCTCTCAATATTTAACGTCGGAGCTCGACGGTCTTCCGCTCGGAAGATTTATAGACGCCGGCTCGTCTCTCGATATTTAACGTCGGAGCTTGACGGTCTTAAAGGCTAACTTTAACACGGCCACTCGGCGGACACATTAGCCATACTTTGAATTAATTTTGCTTCTTGCATTACAAGGGCGCGGGCGACTAGAATATATACAAAAATGAGTTGCATCAGTGCACCTTTCACCCAGCTCGATAAGGCTGGAGATGATTCGCGCTCCACGGCCGGTCCAGCTGGCTCCCGTCTTCATCTTCCAAATAATAAGCGCCCGAGCGGAGCTTTTCGATAACCTTGAAGGGGCCCGCCCAAGGAGCTTCCAGCTTGCCTACGTCGCCGACCGGCTTGACTTTCTTCCAGATAAGGTCGCCGACCTGGAATGATCTGGGGATTACGCGCCGGTTGTAGTTTTGCTTCATCCGCTGCCGGTACGCCATCAGCCAGACGGAAGCCTTGGCTCGCTCCTCGTCTACCAAATCCAGCTCCATGTTCCTCCGTTCGGCGTTGCCCTCATCATAGTTTTGGATCCCACTGGACTCGACGCCGACTTCAACAGGAATGACCGCCTCACCGCCATACACCAGATGGAAAGGTGTGACACCCATTCCTTCCTTTGGGGTTGTTCGGATGGCCCACAGGACGCCCGACACTTCATCTATCCAGCTTCCTCCCAAATGGTCCAGCCGAGCGTGCAGAATACGAAGAATTTCCCGATTGGCTACTTCGGCTTGACCGTTGCTTTGGGGATAGGCCACAGACATGAAGTGTTGCTCAATGCCATAGCTTTGACACCAATCTTCGAGCAACTTCCCTGTGAATTGCCGCCCGTTGTCAGAAACAAGCCGGTGAGAGATGTCGAACCGATAGATAATGTGTTGCCAGATAAATTTTTTGACCATCTGCTCGGTGATCTTGGCTAGCGGCTCGGCCTCCACCCACTTGGAAAAGTAATCCACTGCCACAAGTAAAAATTTCCGCTGCCCGGCCGCCATAGGAAACGGACCCACGATATCCATTCCCCACTGATCAAACGGACAGGATACAGTAGCTGCTTTCATTTCCTCCGTCGGTCGGTGGTAGAAGTTATGGTACTTCTGGCAAGAAAGACACGTTGACACGGTCCGAGTGGCGTCTGCTTGTAAGGTTAGCCAGAAGTACCCGGCTAGCAAGATCTTCTTAGCCAGCGATTGCCCGCCCGGATGCCCTCCGCATGATCCTTGGTGTACTTCTTGGAGGATGTAAGCCGAGTCCTCCGAGCTCACGCATTTCAACAGCGGGCGTGAGAAAGCCTTCTTGTAAAGTTGATCGTCGATGAGTGTGAACCGACTGGCTCTCCACTTTAGCAGGTGGGCCTCATTCCGATAGGACGGTGTGGCGCCCGAGCGCAGAAACTCCATGATGGATGTCCTCCAGTCGCTCGGAAACGTGAGGCCTTCCATCCGGTCAACGTGCGCCACCAAAGATACTTGCTCAATTGGCTGCTGGATGGCGACCGACGTTATTGAGCTTGCAAGTTTGGCTAACTCATCGGCTGCTTGATTCTCTGCTCGGGGTATCTTTTGGATAATCACCTCTCAGAAATCGGCTTTGAGTTTTTCAAAGGCTTCTGCGTAGAGTTTGAGTCGAGCGTTGTTAATTTCAAAGGTGTCGGAAAGCTGCTGAGCGGCCAACTGCGAATCCGAATGGAGCGTTACTCGACCGGCTCCAACATGCCGAGCTGCCTGCAGGCCGGCTATAAGGGCTTCATACTCCGCTTCATTGTTTGTAGCTCTGTAATCCAGCCGGAAGGATAAGTGCATTTTTTTCTTCTTGGGTAGAGAGCAGCAGTACTCCAATTCCGCTTCCGAGCCGAGTGGACGATCTGTCCACATATATTCTCCACATAGCTTCCGGCTCCGGCTTCTGCACCTCAGTCACAAAATCCGCCAAGGACTGTGCTTTAATTGCCGAGCGGGGCTGGTATTGAATGTCGAATTCGCTCAATTCTGTAGTCCATTTGATGAGCCGTCTGGATGCTTCTGGATTTAACAGAATTCTTCCCAGTGGACTATTGGTCCGGACGATGATGGTATGCGCCAGGAAATATGGGCGAAGACGCCGAGCGGTGATAACCAGAGCAAAGGCCAGCTTCTCGAGCCCAGTGTAGCGAGATTCAGCATCTTTTAAAATGTGGCTCAGAAAATATACAGGCTCCTCTCCACTCGCCCTTACTAGTGCCGAGCCGACTGCCTGCTCGGTTGAAGACAGGTAGATACAAAGAGGCTCACCCGCAGCTGGCTTGGCTAGTATCAGGAGGGAATTTAAATATGTCTTCAAATTCTCGAACGCCCGATCGCATTCTTCGTCCCAATGAAACTTGGTTGCCTTGCGCAAGATTTTGAAAAAAGGAAGGCTCCGGTCGGCGGTTTTGGATATGAATCTGGATAAAGCAGTTATCCGACCGGTCAAACGCTACACTTCCCTCGTATTTCGCGGAGGCGGCATGTCTTGTAGAGCTTTCACCTTGCTGGGATTTGCTTCGATACCCCGCTCGGTCACTATGTATCCTAAGAAACGCCCTCCTTTTGCTCCGAACAGGCATTTCTGAGGATTTAGCTTGACTCCATATTTCCGTAACGTTCGGAAGGTTTCCTCCATGCCTTTGAAGAGATCAGCCGCTCAGACGGACTTGATAAGAATGTCGTCTACATAAACTTCCAGATTCCGCCCGATCTGCTCCTTGAACACTTTGTTCATCAAGCGTTGATAGGTGGCTCCCGCGTTCTTCAATCCGAACGGCATCACATTATAGCAGTAGGTGCCGTCGGACGTCACGAAGTTAACTTTTTCTTGATCTTGCCGGGCGAGCGGCACTTGATGATATCTCTGATAGGCATCGAGCATGCATATCAACTCGCAGCCGGCCGTAGAATCCACCAGTTGATCGATTCGGGGCAAGGGGTAAAAATCTTTCGGGCAGGCTTTGTTGAGGTCCCGAAAATCTATGCAAACTCTCCACTTGTTGCTCGGCTTGGAGACTAACACTACGTTCGCCAGCCAGCTCGGGAACTGAATCTCGCGTATATGGCCGGCCTCCAGAAGCTTTTCAACCTCCGCCCGGATGATGGCATTCTGTTCAGCGCTGAAATCCCTCTTTCTTTGCTTCACCGGCCGAGCGTCCAGTCGGACATGTAGCTCGTGTTGCGCTATGCTCGGCGAAATTCCGGGCAGCTCGTGCGTCGACCAGACGAAGACATCACAGTTTCTCTCGAGGCATTTGATCACTTCCTGTTTTTGGCATTCCTCCAGATCGGCCGCAACGAACGTTGTGGCTTCCGATCGGGTCGGGTGAATCTGTACTTCCTCTTTTTCTTCATAAAATAAAGAGGGAGGCTTTTCAGTTATAGCATTCACCTCGATCCGTGGCAACTTCCGAGCGAAATTGGCTTCAGCTCGGACCATCTCGACATAGCATCGCCGAGCTGCAAGTTGGTCTCCCCGTACTTCTCCCACTTTGTCCTCCACGGGGAACTTGATCTTCTGATGGAAGGTGGAGACGACCGCTCGGAACTCGCTGAGCGTCGGTCGTCCCAAAATGACGTTATATGACGAGGGAGAGTCGACCACCATGAAGTTTGCTGTCCGCGTCCTCCTGAGCGGCTCTTCTCCCAGCGAGATAGCCAGCCGGATCTGTCCTACCGGCTGAACTTCGTTACCCGTAAACCCGTATAGGGGGGTCGTCATGGGTAGCAGCTCGGCCCGATCAATTTGTAGTTGATCGAACGCCTTTTTAAATATGATGTTGACTGAACTTCCTGTGTCAACAAATACGTGGTGAATAGTGTAGTTGGCTATTACCGCTTTGATGAGGAGAGCGTCGTCGTGGGGTACTTCAACTCTTTCCAAGTCTCCGGGCCCGAAACTGATTTCAAGTCCGCTCACCCGCTCTTGGCTGCAGCTGACTACATGGATTTGGAGTTGTCGGACGCTCGCCTTTCTTGCTCGGTTAGAGTCACCTCCGGTCGGCCCACCAACTATGATGTTGATCTCGCCCTGGGAAGTGTTGTTTCTATTCTCTTCCTCCCGGGCGGACGGTCTGGGTCGCTCCTTAGACTGCCGGGGATTGTCTTCTCGTCTCGGTGTATGATGCCGCTCGGGAGTTTGCCTCTACCGCCTATCGGGCATTGTCCGCTGGGATACACGAGGCCTATGTCACCTGTCGGATGATGGTGATCTACGGCCACCACTTTGGGGAACGGGATGGGCAATCAGGAGCAGATTTCGACAGTCTCTGGTATTGTGGGTGTCCGTGCGGTGGAATGAGCAGAACTTGGGAGTCCATTTCTTCTTTGGCTTGGGCCGCTCGGCCTGTAACGACCCGCCTCCTACTAACTAGGCTGTGAGGCCGATCGTTACATTATGTTGTGCTAACTATTCCATGACCATTATTAAATCTAAGTGCAGAAGCTGTACTAATTAAAATTTTGCTAAACTATCATCATTTCTTGGTTCTACATGTGCTAAGGGGTGTAATCTAAACTATTCATGACATATATTACATCCCCCAATGGTCAAGGAACTTAACTAAAAGTTTCTTGCAGATATCAGGCCTCCTAATCGATCCACGGATCGATTGGAATGGCCGGATCGATCCATTGATCGATCCAGGTGGCTACTGTATGGGGGGCTTAGGTTGGATCGATCCAGTGATCGATCCAACACGCTACTGTGCTCGGGCAATATTCTGAATCGATCGGCTGATCGATCCAGACTGGCCAATCGATCCAGTGATCGATCCCAGGCGCGACAGAATTTGCTGGATCGATCGGCTGATCGATCCAGAGGCCTACTGTTCGTGGTACGAACTTCTCAATCGATCGGCTAATCGATTGAGAAGCCTCCAATCGATCAGCCGATCGATTGGGGTTTCTGATTTCATACAAGAAGTTTGATTTCAGCACTGTTTCGTGCCTCAATCACACATACAAGTCCTAAAATGACTGGAAAACATTCTAACATCACATAACTAAGGTTCTAAGCATGGTAGAGTACATAATTTACTAGTTCATGGCATTTAAACATACTAAAGTGCGAAACATGGTAAAATGCTAAAAAGTTCCAATGATTTAAACAAAACTTGCTAGATCCCTAAGATCTTTATTCCAAGTTCCATCCACACACATCTTTGCAGCATTGTCCTCCAGCCTCCGCTAGTCCATCTTCCCTTACCTTTATCTGCAGTATAAGGAAAATAGTATCTGTAAGCTTGAGAGCTTAGTAAGAAACCATCTACCTCACAAAACATGCATACGATGCTATTTATGCTTTGAAAACATGCTATTTGAAAAGAACATACTGAATATGCTAAACATGGCATGGCATACAACACATAGAAATAAAACTGATCATAGCAATAGAACTAATCATAAACTATCATGTTGTATCAACAGAAAACTAAACTGATATATAACTGAGCTAAGCTAATACTAATCTGATGCTAAAGCTGACTGAACTCACATGACTAATTTGTGATGTTTGAAAACTATATTCATAAGTAGATTAAAATAATAATCAAGCTACTGTTTGGGCCCGGCAACTGTACTTTGCTGTGCGTGCATCCCCAACTAGACCTGGTTTTGCAAGTCCCGAATTCAGTAGGGTTACTAGGTTAGCTGAACCTAGGGACGACTATGTGAGTCCAACCCAATGGATATCTAATCCAGTACAGTGCCACTGAGAAAGTAAAATACTGAACATAAGCTAATAAATTCTTGTCTTGCTTTTATTAGGTTGTCTAAACCCAGAACTAGGTTATCTAAACCTAGAGGCGACTGTGGGAGCCCACCCATTGGACATCTGGTCCTGTAAAAGCTAGAGCAAGACTCAATAAGCTATGAAATGCTTCTATTGCATTTATCTAAGCCACTAGAATGCCTAAGTTGCATTTTTCTGTGCTAAACAATTTAAATCGAACACTTGGTATGCGCTAATTCGCATCCTTTGTGTCGATAGTCTACCTATTACTAAACTAATACATGAATTCACTCAAGAGCTACTTATACTGCAGGTGAGGGGTTTCATACCTCCTGTTCGGATTTTCTTACGATTCTAATCGCTAGATTTCCGGAGGAGACGATCTTCTCGACGATTCTCTTGCGTCCACGCGTTCTTCTCGTGGAGAGAAACGTCCTCGTGCCGGAGTCGTCGCCGGAAGGTGTCCTTGAAGCCCTAGGAAAGGAACCCTAGGTTGGTTCTTGTGGTTGGCGTCGAGAGAAGGAGAGGGAAAGGGGGCGGCGTGGCTAGGGTGAGAAGAAGAGGTAAGTCACGGTAAAATAACAATTCCTCACTTAAATCTTTATTTATATTAAGTGGGTAATTCGGCCTAACTCCAATATAAATTTAATTGTTTTCCTTCCCTTTCAGCACGGCCCTGCTGGGTTCACTTGGTTACCAGAGTCCGCTATAAGTCATAGGACCCAATAGGTCTCGGGTTCAATTCCCGCGTAGGATATTTTCGTTCTCTATTTATTTTTGCTACTTCCGCTAATCTAAAAATTCCATAAAAATATTCTAAAATTCCAGAAAAATCATAGAATATTTCTAAAAATCATTTTAAGAATTTTCGGGTGTTACAATCTCCCATACCTTATAAAAAGTTCATCCTCGAACTTAGAATAACTTTGGGTACTTCTGTCTCATACTGGCTTCTGTCTCCCAAGTTGCCTCTTCTGCTGTGTGACTTTGCCAAATGACTTTTACTAACGGTACCTCCTTGTTCCGCAATTTCTTAACTGCTCGGTCTATTATCTGAATAGGCCGACTATCATAGCTGAGGTCTTCGCGGACTGGTACCGACTGGGGCTCAATCACCTGGGTGGCGTCTGGGATATGCTTCTTCAGCATAGAGACATGAAATACATTATGGATGGTTGACATCTCCTGTGGTAGCTCTAACTCATATGCTACCTTGCCAACTCTTCTAGTGATAAGGTATGGTCCCACATATCTGGGACTTAATTTGCCCTTCCTCCCAAAACGCATTACTCCCTTCATGGGAGCTACTCTGAGGAACACTGAATCCCCAACTGAAAACTCTAAGAGTCTGCGCCGTGTATCAGCATAGCTTTTCTGGCGGCTCTGAGCTGTCTCTATCCTCTGGCGGATCTGCTGTATAGCTGCTGTGGTATCTGCTACTAGATCTGTCTGAAGTTCTAGTTCTTTCTGTTCACCACTCTCAAACCAGTAGATTGGAGATCTACACCTCCGCCCGTAGAGTGCCTCGTAAGGTGCCATGTCGATGGTGGCCTGATAGCTATTATTGTATGCAAATTCTGCTAAGCTCAGATATTTGCACCAACTTCCTTTGAAATCTAGGGCACATGCTTGGAGTATATCTTCGAGTACCTGATTTACTCACTCCGTCTGACCATCTGTCTGAGGATGGAAAGCTGTGCTGAACTTTAACTTCGTGCCCAATGCTGACTGTACACCCTCCCAGAAGTGTGATGTGAACCTACTGTCTCTGTCTGAAATAATGGTTCGTGGGACTCCATGTAATCTGACAATCTCCTTGAGATACAACTGAGCTAGCTGTTCCATGGAGTAGGATATCCTGATAGCTAAGAAGTGGGCTGATTTAGTCGATCTGTCGACTATTACCGAGATGGTATCGAAACCATTCGTGGTTCTGGGTAATCCCACTATGAAATCCATAGAAATGTCTTCCCACTTCCATTCTGGGATCTGGATAGGTTGCAAAACTCCTCCTGGTCTCTGATGTTCTGCCTTAACCCTCTGGCAAGTCAGACAGGTGCTAATATATCTAGCGATGTTTCTTTTCATCCCAGGCCACCAAAAATGTTTCTTTAGGTCCTGATACATCTTGGTGGAGCCTGGGTGCATCGCATAAGGAGTCCTGTGAGTCTCATCTAAAATCTTTCTTCGTAGTTCCTCCTGATCTGGAACACATAATCTGTCACCAAAGTACAATACCCCGCTATCTGATATTCTGAACTCTCTACCTTTTGATTTTGCTATCCCTTGCTTGATTTTCTGAATTTCAGGATCCTGTTCCTGAGCTGTCTGAATGTCACCAAGCAAGGTAGACTCTAATGTCATAGTAGAGAGCTGTCCAACTATGAGTTCGAGACCGAAATCTGTGATCTCCTTCTGTAGGGGCGGTGACATGGCTGCTAGAGACAGTAAGGTAGCATCGGACTTCCTGCTAAGTGCGTCTGCTACCCTATTAGCTTTTCCTAGGTGGTAGAGGATGTCTATGTTGTAGTCTTTGACCAGCTCTAGCCATCTGCGCTGTCGCATATTCAGATCCTTCTGAGTGAAGAAGTACTTCAGACTCTGATGATCTGTATATACTCTACACCGAGCTCCATACAAGTAATGTCTCCAAATTTTGAGAGCGAACATGATTGCTGCAAGCTCAAGGTCATGAGTAGGGTAATTCTTCTCATATTCCTTGAGTTGTCTGGAGGCGTAGGCGATTACCTTGCCATCTTGCATCAGCACTGCTCCTAGTCCCAACTTAGAGGCATCACTACATATATCAAAGCTATCTGTGTTCTCGGGTAGAGTCAGAATAGGTGCACTGGTCAATCTCCTCTTTAGCTCGCTAAAGCTGTTCTCGCAGTCCTCTGCCCACTGAAATTTTCTGTTCTTTCTGGTAAGAGCTGTCAGTGGGGAGGCTATCCTGGAGAAGTCCTCTACGAATTTTCTGTAATAACCTGCTAATCCCAAAAAGCTCCTGATCTCACTGGCGCTCTTGGGCCTTTTCCAGTTACTCACGGCTTCTATCTTACTGGGGTCTACCATGATACCATCCTTTGAGATGATGTGACCCAGGAAGGACACCTGATCCAACCAAAATTCACATTTCGTGAACTTGGCATACAGCTGGTTCTGCTGAAGGGTCTGCAGTACTATTCTCAGGTGCTCTGCGTGTTCTTCCTGAGTTCCGGAATAGATAAGGATGTCATCGATAAATACGATAACGAACTTATCTAAGTATTCTCTGAATACTCTGTTCATGAGGTCCATGAAAGTAGCTGGAGCATTTCTCACGCCAAAGGGCATGACTACGAACTCGTAATATCCGTATCTAGTCCTGAATGCTGTCTTGGGTATATCCCCTTCTTTAACTTTCACCTGATGATAACCTGATCTGAGATCTATCTTAGAGAACACTGCTGCTCCCTTCAGCTGATCGAACAGGTCATCTATTCTGGGAAGAGGATACCTGTTCTTAATGGTGACTTGGTTCAGTGCTCTGTAATCTATGCATAGGCGCATGCTCCTGTCCTTCTTCTTCACGAACAATACAGGCGCTCCCCATGGTGAGTGACTAGGACGTATGAAGCCCTTGTTAAGCAGCTCTTGTAGTTGCTCATGAAGTTCCTTCAGTTCTGCTGGAGCCATGCGGTAAGGTGCTTTGGAGATAGGATTTGTACCGGGAATGAGTTCTATCTCAAATTCGATCTCCCTGTCTGGTGCTAGGCCTGGTAACTCTTCAGGGAAGACTGCTGGGTAGTCACGTATGACTCGGATCTGCTAGCTGTCGGTCCTTGTCCTGACCAGTACTGACTACATGTGCTAAAAATCCCGTACATCCTGAATCCATTAATCTCTGTGCTTTCATAGCGGAGAGAAACTTTTTGGCCTTTCTCTTGGGTTCTCCGATGAACTCGAACTGTGCTTCTGCTTCAGGTTGGAATACGACTTTCTATTTACGGCCCTCAATGGAAGCACCGTATCTGATCAAGAAGTCCATTCCGAAGATGACATCGCAGTCAGTCATATTTAGCACTATCAGATCACAAAAGAGTTCTCTGTCTGCTATAATGACTGGCACTACTCTGAGCCAGTGCGTGGATGCCATAATTTCTCCTGAAGGTAACATTGTCAGAAACTGACTACTGAGTACCTTTGGAGGTATTGCTAACCTCTCCGCAAATGCCCTGGATATATATGAATGGGTTGCCCTAGTATCGAATAAGACAGTTGTGCTTTGCTGTAAAATACTAATATGACCTGTAACAACTGTCGAGGCATTCGCTACGTCTTCTCTGGTTAAGGAGTAGATCCTTGCATTCGTCATAGCTGGAGGGGCTTCTAGTCTACCCTGGCTGATGTGTGGACCATCTAGAGCGGCCTGCATCTGATGTAACTGGGTTGGCTGGCCTCCGTACTGAATCGGATGTGGTGGAGGAAGACTAGTCTTGTTTGGGCACTGCTTAGCCATATGCCCTTCCTGTCCACATTCAAAGCATCCTCGGGTGCCCTTACGACAAACTCCAGGGTGGAATTTCCCGCAAGTAGCACACTTTGGATAACTGGGCTGTTTGCTAGCTGGCCCTCCTTTTGGGTAACTCCCTGGCTTGCGCTTATTGCTAGAGTTCCCTTTCCAGTTGGAGCTGTGGCCCTGTTGTTTCTAAGTGCCTGAACCTCCTTGACCTTTAGATTCTGTGAGAACTTGCTTCTGCTGCTTGATATTGTTCTGGTTGTGCTCGGTGGTCAGAGCACTGCTGACTAGTTCTTCGGTGGTTTGCGGCCTGTGAACGCCGCCAGCCACGTTCATTGCTATTTCCGGCCTCAGCATCTTGAGCATCAGCTGGACTCTTTCTTTCTCTGTGCTGAAAAGTTCAGGGAATAGACGAGCCAATCTATTGAATTTCTTCACGGCTTCCTCAACTGATAGGTTGCCTTGACGAAACTCAGTGAACTCGTCGTAGTGGCAGTTTGTGACCCGCATGTGAAAGAATTCTTCAAAGAACTCCTTCTCGAAGTCTGCCCATGTCATCTGGTCTACTGGGCGCTTCGCTCTGATTCTCTCCCACCACATGCGTGCATCTCCTGTCAGGCAGAAGGAGGCGCACTTCACCTTCTCATGTTCTGGCCAGTCCAGAAGCTCCATCGTACTCTCCAGTGTTTTGAACCAGGCTTGTGCATCCCATGGTTCACTGGTGCCTGAGAAGTTCTCGGGCTTAACTCTTTGCCACTGGATCAGATAGGCTTCTCTCTTTGCCTCTACTGCTGCTGGGGCTACTGGTGCTGTAGGCGGGACTGGTGGAACCTCTAAGACGACTGGCGTTGCTAAGTTTGGTTCCGGGGTGACTGTGGGAGTATTCTGCTGATTAGCCTTTAAGGTGGCTATCTCCTGCTGCTGTTCAGCTAACTGCTGCTGTAACTGAGCCACCAATACTGTCAGGTCTGGGGGAGGCACTGAACTGCCTGCCTCATGTTGGGGCTCAGTGGCTGGTGCCCTCCTAGCTGGGCGTCCTCGTGCCATCTCTAGAGACATGGAGGACATACATGACTAACACAATCATAAGGGAGTAACTATTGTTATCATGTCAACTACTATCATGAACAAGCATGCTTTAGTTATATCTAAACATGAAAACCAGAAACATAGAGAGAGTGAGAGACGTTCTTACTTGGAAGTTGCAGGTTCAATGCTTATGTGTGTGTAGGAAGTATGGAAACTGCTCTGATACCACTCTGTAGCGACCCGCCTCCTACTAACTAGGCTGTGAGGCCGATCGTTACATTATGCTGTGCTAACTATTCCATGACCATTATTAAATCTAAGTGCAGAAGCTGTACTAATTAAAATTTTGCTAAACTATCACCATTTCTTGGTTCTACATGTGCTAAGGGGTGTAATCTAAACTATTCATGACATATATTACATCCCCCAATGGTCAAGGAACTTAACTAAAAGTTTCTTGCTGATATCAGGCCTCCCAATCGAACCACGGATCGATTGGAATGGCCGGATCGATCCATTGATCGATCCAGGTGGCTACTGTATGGGGGGCTTATGTTGGATCGATCCAGTGATCGATCCAGCACGCTACTGTGCTCGGGCAATATTCTGGATCGATCGGCTGATCGATCCAGACTGGCCAATCGATCCAGTGATCGATCCCAGAGCCTTCTGCTCGCGACAGAATTTGCTGGATCGATCGGCTGATCGATCCAGAGGCCTACTGTTCGTGGTACGAACTTCTCAATCGATCGGCTAATCGATTGAGAAGCCTCCAATCGATCATCCGATCGATTGGGGTTTCTGATTTCGTACCAGAAGTTTGATTTCAGCACTGTTTCGTGCCTCAATCACACATACAAGTCCTAAAATGACTGGAAAACATTCTAACATCACATAACTAAGGTTCTAAGCATGGTAGAGTACATAATTTACTAGTTCATGGCATTTAAACATACTAAAGTGCGAAACATGGTAAAATGCTAAAAAGTTCCAATGATTTAAACAAAACTTGCTAGATCCCTAAGATCTTTATTCCAAGTTCCATCCACACACATCTTTGCAGCATTGTCCTCCAGCCTCCGCTAGTCCATCTTCCCTTACCTTTATCTGCAGTATAAGGAAAATAGTATCTGTAAGCTTGAGAGCTTAGTAAGAAACCATCTACCTCACAAAACATGCATACGATGCTATTTATGCTTTGAAAACATGCTATTTGAAAAGAACATACTGAATATGCTAAACATGGCATGGCATACAACACATAGAAATAAAACTGATCATAGCAATAGAACTAATCATAAACTATCATGTTGTATCAACAGAAAACTAAACTGATATAAAACTGAGCTAAGCTAATACTAATCTGATGCTAAAGCTGACTGAACTCACATGACTAATTTGTGATGTTTGAAAACTATATTCATAAGTAGATTAAAATAATAATCAAGCTACTGTTTGGGCCCGGCAACTGTACTTTGCTGTGTGCATCCCCAACTAGACCCGGGTTTGCAAGTCCCGAATTTAGTAGGGTTACTAGGTTAGCTGAACCTAGGGACGACTATGGGAGTCCAACCCAATGGATATCTAATCCAGTACAGTGCCACTGAGAAAGTAAAATACTGAACATAAGCTAATAAATTCTTGTCTTGCTTTTATTAGGTTGTCTAAACCCAGAACTAGGTTATCTAAACCTAGAGGCGACTGTGGGAGCCCACCCATTGGACATCTGGTCCTGTAAAAGCTAGAGCAAGACTCAATAAGCTATGAAATGCTTCTATTGCATTTATCTAAGCCACTAGAATGCCTAAGTTGCATTTTTCTGTGCTAAACAATTTAAATCGAACACTTGGTATGCGCTAATTCGCATCCTTTGTGTCGATAGTCTACCTATTACTAAACTAATACATGAATTCACACGAGAGCTACTTATACTGCAGGTGAGGGGTTTCATACCTCCTGTTCGGATTTTCTTACGATTCTAATCGCTAGATTTCCGGAGGAGACGATCTTCTCGACGATTCTCTTGCGTCCACGCATTCTTCTCGCGGAGATAAACGTCCTCGTGCCGGAGTCGTCACCGGAAGGTGTCCTTGAAGCCCTAGGAAAGGAACCCTAGGTTGGTTCTTGTGGTTGGCGCCGAGAGAAGGAGAGGGAAAGGAGGCGGCGTGGCTAGGGTGAGAAGAAGAGGTAAGTCACGGTAAAATAACAATTCCTCACTTAAATCTTTATTTATATTAAGTGGGTAATTCGGCCTAACTCCAATATAAATTTAATTGTTTTCCTTCCCTTTCAGCACGGCTCTGCTGGGTTCACTTGGTTACCAGAGTCCGCTATAAGTCATAGGACCCAATAGGTCTCGGGTTCAATTCCCGCGTAGGATATTTTCGTTCTCTATTTATTTTTGCTACTTCCGCTAATCTAAAAATTCCATAAAAATATTCTAAAATTCTAGAAAAATCATAGAATATTTCTAAAAATCATTTTAAGAATTTTCGAGCGTTACACGGCCGCTACTTCTTGCACGTGGGACCTCCCATGGGGAGAGCGGATTGCTTCGGCCCTCGGTCCTCTAGGCGGTTGATGAGCGGTGTGAGGCTTCCACTCGGCAGGGGGAGCCCGATCAGTTGGAGTTTCCTTTCTTCGAGCCGCTTGGGCTTCCTCCACGTTGATGTACTCGTTGGCTCGGTGTTGCATATGGTCGTAGTCTCGGGGCGGCTTCCGAACGAGCGAGCGGAAGAAGTCCCCGTCCACAAGGCCCTGTGTAAATGCGTTCATCATTGTCTCTGAGGTGGCCGTTGGAATGTCCATGGCCACTTGATTGAACTGCTGGATATAAGTTCTGAGCGGCTCGCGAGCCTCTTGCTTGATGGCGAATAGGCTCACGCTAGTCTTCTGGTAGCGCCGACTGCTGGCGAAGTGGTGGAGGAAGGCCGTTCGGAAGTCTTTGAAGCTTGTGATGGATCCGTCCGGCAACCTCCGAAACCACCGTTGAGCCGATCCCGAGAGGGTGGTAAGAAAAACTCGGCACTTTACTCCGTCTGTATATTGATGAAGGGTAGCGGTGTTGTCGAACTTACCCAAATGGTCATCCGGGTCGGTAGTTCCATTGTATTCGCCGATTGCCGGGGGCACATAGTGCTTCGGCAGAGGATCTTTCAAGATGACCTCTGAGAACTGACGATTGACCCGCTCGGGGGAGGCGTCCGCTCGGGGGGCTTTGCCTTTTCTGTTATCCCATATTGGTACTTCATCTGTCGAAGAGCCTCTATCCCGATTAGCTGCTGCGGCTTCGGGAGGAGTGCGAAAAAGAGCTCGATGGAACGGAACTGTGGCTGGGGGTGCTTCCGCTCGGCCACCGGATGCTGATGTTGCTTGTTGCTCAGGCCGCTCGGATGGTGCCTTCTGTTTTTGTTCCACCAACTTAGCAGCCCTCAACTCAATCAGAGCGTCGAGTTCTTCCGTGGAAAGCGTCACCGTGTGCTGTCGTCCAGCCTCATCCATTGTTTCCGTTCGGATGCAGGAGCGTTCCCACAGACGGCGCCAAATTGATCCTGTCTGAATGCTGAATCAACGGACGCTGGGCACGTGGCGCTCCCCGAGTCGCTGATGTAGACTTCCAGCTAGTCGTACGAAACTCCGGCGAACCTGCACAGAAGTCGGGCCGGGAAGGGGTTCCCGGCGGTGACCCTCCGACGCTCAAGTCAGGCAAGCAAGCAATGAAAAAGTGGCTCCCAAAATATTAGAACACATACCTCCAACGAAGGGTGAAGACCCTTTATATAGGGCTGTGAAGAGGCTTGGACCCATGTATCGAGGTGCATACGTGTCCTCTGTCCATACCTCGGTATGGGTTTGTCAGAAAAGCTTACCTGACCCCATACTGCTACAGTTTAAGCACGTCTCTGATGGGACAGCGGATCCTTCTGTCATAGGATTTTGAGTATGGCCTGAACACAACACATGCCCGCTGTAAGAAAAAGATGTCCCTTGTCCTTTTGCCCCAACTCCCTGGGGGGATTCCGGCCGGCTAGTTAACGCGACATCCGACCGGATGTATACGGTGGTTTACTTAGGAAGATTCTTAATCACGTGCTTTGTGGAGACTATTAGCAGTATGTTAACTTATGCCTTTGGGCGAGCGTGCAATCCGCTCGGCCCTGTGATCTTGTCCCTTGAGCGTCGGGATCCTAACTTTCGACAGGGCACCTTTAACCATCAGCTAGACACCGGCGGACCGCCCGGCCGGTCCGCCCACCCCTCTCCGGCCGGCCACCTGCCACTTTGACTTCCACGTGGCGCTGACTCCACCGGGCGGGGGTCCCCTGTTCAATGTTGATGTGTGTGAAGGAAGTATGGAACCTTTGCTCTGATACCACTCTGTAACGACCCGCCTTCTACTGGCTAGGCTGTAAGGCCGGACCGTCACAATATGCTGTGCTAAGCTATATCCATGACCATCACTAAGTCTAGGTGCGGAAGCTGTACTAATTAAAACTATTATCATTTCTTCATTATATATGTGCTAAGGGATGTAATCAAACTATTCATGTCATATATTACATTCCCCGTGGTCAAGGAACTGAGCTAAGGGGTTTGCAGCTGTTATCAGGCCTCCCAATCGATCGGTGGATCGATTGAAATGGTCTGATCGATCCAGTGATCGACTCAGCATGCTACTGTATGCGGAACTTAAGTTGGATCGATCCAGTGATTGATTCAGCATGCTACTGTGCTCGGGGCAATATTCTGGATCGATCGGCTGATCGATCCAGACTGGCCAATCGATCCAGTGATCGATCCCAGGACTTTCTGTTCGTGACAGAAGGCATCCGGATCGATCGGCTGATCGATACAGGAGCTTACTGTTCGTGGTACGAACTTCTCAATCGATCGGCTGATCGATTGAGAAGTCTCGAATCGATCGGCCGATCGATTGGGGTTTCTGATTTCGTACAGAAGTCTGATTTCAGCACTGCTTCATGCCTCAATCACACATACAAGTTCTAATATGACTAGAACACAATCTAGCGTCACATAACTAATGTTCTAAGCATGGTAGAGTGCATTATTTACTAGTTCATGGCATTTAACATACTAAGGTGCGGAATAATAAAATGTTAAAAAGTTCTAATTTTCAAAACAAAACTCGCTGAAATTCCCTAAGATCTTTGTTCCAAGTTCCATCCACACACATCTTCATCACTGCATTGACCTCCAGCCTCCACTAGTCCATCTTCCCTTTACCTTTATCTGCAGTATAAGGAAAATAGTATCTGTAAGCTTGAGAGCTTAGTAAGAAACCATCTACCTCACAAAACATACATACGATGCAAATTATGTTTTTAAAACATGCTATTTGAAATACATACTGAATATGCTAAGCATGGCATGGCATACAACACATAGAAACAAAACTGATCATGGCAATAAAGCTAATTATAAACTATCTTGTTGTATCAACGCAAAGCTAAACTGATACCATGGTTGAGCTAAGCTAATACTAATCTGTTGCTGAAGCTGTACTGAGTTCACATAACTATTTTGTGATGTTTGAAAACTATATTCATAATAGATTAAAATACATAATCATGTTGCTGTTTGGGCCCGACAACTGTACTTGCTGTGCGCGCATTCCTAACTAAATCCGGGGTTGCAAATTTCGAATCTAGTAGGGTTTACTAGGTTAGCTGAACCTAGGGACGACTATGGGAGCCCAACCCAATGGATATCTAATCCAGTACAGTGCCACTGAGAAAATAAAATACTGAACATAGCTAATTATTACTTGTCTTACTCTTTCTAGGATATCTGAACCTAGAGCTAGGTTGTCTGAACCTAGAGGCGACTGTGGGAGCCCACCCATTGGACATCTAGTCCTATAAGAGCTATAGCAAGACTAAATAAGCTGTGAAAATGCTTCTATTGCATTTATCTAAGCTAATAAAATGTCTAAGTTGCATTTTGACTGTGCTAACAATTTGTTCGAACACTTGGTATGCGCTAGTTCGCATCCTTTGTGCCGAAAGTCTACATACTACTAAACCGAAGCATAAAATTCATACGAAAGCTACTTATACTGCAGGTGAGGGGTTTCTTACCTCCTGTTCGGATTTTCTTACAAATCTAATCGCTAGGCTTTCCGGAGAAGAGATCTCTTCGACGATCCACTCGCGTCTATGCGTTCCTCTCGTGGAGGGGAGCGTCCTCGTGTCGGAGTCGTCGCCGGAAAGTACTCCTATGGCCCTAGGGACGAAACCCTAGGTGTGCTTGTGGTTGGCACCGAGAGAAGAAGGAGAAGAGGGAGGGGCGGCGTGAGGTTAGGGTGAAGAGGTGAAAAGTTACGTTAAAAATAACTCTTCACTTATTAATTCTCTATTTATATTAAGTGGGTAATTTCGCCCAACTCTAATATAAATTTAATTGCCTCCCTTTTCTTTCAGCACGGCCGTACTGGGTTCACTTGGTTACTAGAGTCCACTATAAGTCGTAGGACCCAATAGGTCTCGGATTCAATACTCGCCTAGACCATTTTACGACTCTATTTGTTTTTACTACTTCCGCTACTCTAAAAATTCTATAAAAATATCCTAAAATTCCAGAAAAATCATAGAATATTTCTAATATTTATTTTGAGAATTTTTGGGCATTACAACTAATTACCAATTGCATCTCTATGCAACTCTTGTTTATAGGATCAAGATCCGCATTTATATTAAAATTCGAGTTAGGTTTGGCTAATACGCCCAAGAGTTAATATAAACGTGATTTTGACCTATCTACCAACCATTGGAAAATGCTTATAGTTAAACTCGATCCAATTGAGTTAACTAGTTACTCAATCTAATTGAGTTGTACTCACCCATGCGTTGATAGGCGGAACCAAGATTGTCTCTCCGCACCCTACCAAGATAATATGCGTTGTTCTTCTTTGGTAGATTCAACAACAACATGTGATCGAGGTAGTGATGGATATCACGGTATGGTAGACATTTCGAGTTGACGCGATTGAGATCTAATCTAATCGTCGATGTGTATCATATACTCGATTTAGATCTAATTTAATCATGGAGGTGCATCATGTGCGCGACTTAGATCTAATCTAATCGTTTAGGCACTAATTAATTACTAATCTAGCATGCATCACATATACACACACAAGCAATTAATAAAACTTTTTGTGATTAGTCATGGCCCTACTACGATCCTCTCAAGCCAATGAGAAGATCGGATGGTCAACCTAAGGTCAGCAGCTTCTCAAGCTCCTTTCGGTGACCACCTTGTGTTGCTCGCAACCTCCTCGTAACTCCGTCTCGAGTGGACCTTCCACCGCTTAATTTTGTACATTACAAAGAGTGAAACTCGAGTTACATTCGAGTCTAAACTATTTACAACAGGAATAAATAAATAGAAAGGCACGATGCGCAGGTCGCGTATCAAATATACAACACGCACAATCACATGACGGCACGCAGGCCGTATTATGAATTACAACACAATTTCCAATAAAATTAGGGTCTTTTGGGCCATGACCATTACAAAAATGATACACAATTATAAATTATGTAATTTCCATAAATTTCTGTAATTTTTGTCTAATATTTTTATGATTTTATGAGTAAAAATTCTCGGCGGTCCCGTTTAGCGATTTTCGGGCGCAATCGCCGAACGAAGCCCCTTGTGGGGTTAGGGGCAGCACCCCTACCCGCGATATAACCATCGCGAGTGTTCCTAAGCGATCCTACAGCGCCTTAGCCCGCTGTCCCAAAACGATTTGGGGTGAAACCTTGCCGTTTCGGAAAAATTTTCTCGGTAGTCGAAGCCTACAAGTGTCTAAACTCTTGTGCTTTGCTTTTACGAGAAAAATATCCATAAAATCTATAAAAATAGTAAATTTACAGAATATTACAGAACTGATATTTTTCATAAAAATACAAACAAAAACTCGTACGCACTTCGCACGTGGCTCTGATACCACTGTAGGGTTTTTCGGGCCGCAAAAACCGCTTTTTGCGTTACGGAAACCCCGAAACCCCGCCACCGGATCCGTGCGAAGAAACAAAATTTACGTAAAACTTCGAGTACGAGCTTCTAGCCTAGATCTAAACTAGATCTACAAAGGAGAAGAGCTTTACCCTTGATGTGATGCCCTTTGCTAATCCCGCTCGTCCAAGGTTCGCCGGATCTCGAGAGTATCAAAGTAGATACTCCTCTATTTGTATCCACACAAGCAAGAGATAGAGAAAACAAACAAAAGGTGTGCTAGCACCTTTGAAAGGTTCGGCCAAGGTGGAGGAGAGGGAGAGAAGAGAGAGCTTGAGGAAGAAGATGAGAGTTACACAAAAATGAAACTCACCCAATCAATAAGTGGCCGGCCACTTCAAAGCCTTTTAAACCTCCATGGGATATCAAGAGTCAACTCTTGATCTCCCTCATGAGGTGGCACACCACTTAAGCAACCATGATGATGTGGAGCATCATCATTGGTCCACTCTTTGCCAACTCACCAATGAGGTGGCAAATGGTCAAGTCAAACTTGACTCTTCATCTTCCTCTCAAGTCAAGTCAAACTTGACCACTTCTCTCCCATGGTTGATCAAATCTAACCATTGGTTCAAGTTAATTTTAATTTAATGAAACTCTATTCATTGAATTAAATTGACTTAATGAGTCTAAGTCCAAATTAGACTCATCTAATACATGAACCAAATTGAGTCTAACTCAATTAGCCTAATTTGGATTACTCTTAATCCAATTTGGTTCATCACATGGACCTAATCCTTTAGGTTCATCAAATGAACCTAATCTCCATCTAATTGCCCTTTGTGTGTGACCCTATAGGTTCTTATAACATTGGCAATGCTCTTAAACTCATTTAGAAGCATAAGTAATGAGCGGTATCTAGCAACATATCATTACTACCCAAGTTATAAGAATGTTGAGATCCAACATCACCTTGTGACTACTAATTGTGACTCTTCACAATATATGACAAGTGTCCTTCTATCCTTGACATCTAGATTGATTAATGTGAGGCATAGACCGTGTCATCCTCTAATCAATCTAAATCTTGAATCCCAAGTAGACTCACTCAATCAAATGAGCTCAACATCTCATATTGACTCATTTGGGCATGACCATGCACTTAGTGGTCTCACTCTTGTTGGGTTTTTCGGGCCGCGAAAACCGCTTTTTACGTCGCGGAAACCCCGAATCACCCAAAGCCATAGATCCGTGCAAGGAAAACCGAACGAAAATTACGAGTACGAGGTTTTAAAACTTTAGATCTACTCCTAGATCTATGTGTTAAGAAGTATACCTTGAAGCGTGCCCTTTCGAGTTCCCGCTCGTCCAAGGAATTGCCGGATCTCTAGACCGTCAAGCGTCGGTCCTCTAGAAGTATCCACACGGACACGTAGGTGGAGAAAACCTCACACAAAGGTGTGCTAGCACCTTGGTAAGATTCGGCCAAGCAAGGAGGAGAGGGAGAGGGAGAGCTTGAGGAAGAAGAAAGGAGTAATAATCACACTTGAATAAAATCAAATTTCATTCACCACTTTTGTGTGGCCGGCCACTCCATGGAGTGTAACTCCCATTCCACATTAATCACAATTAATGTGAAGCCATTAAGAGGTGTTTTGTAACTCCTATGATGTGGCACATCTTGCCACTTCACAATGATGTGGCAAATGAGTAACCTCCACTCATTTAATGTGGCTAACTCACATTAAATGCAATGGAGGCTTGTAACCTTCATGAGGTGGCAAAGCAAGATGATGTGGAGCAACACTATTGGTCCACATCTTGCCACCTCACTCATGATGTGGCAAAGAGTCAAGTCAAACCTGACTCTTCCTCTTCCTCTCTAGTCAAGTCAAACTTGACTCAATCTCTCTCTCATGGTTGATCTAATCTAACCATTTGATTCAAGCCAACTTAATATAATGAATCTAATTCATTAAATTAAATTGATCTAATGAGTCATAATCTAAATTAGACTCATTAAATACATGAATCAACTTGAGTCTAACTCAAGTAGCCCAATTTGGATTACTCTTAATCCAATTTGATTCATCAAATGAATCTAATCCTCTTGGTTTATCGTATGAACGAAATCTCCATCTAATTGTCCTTAGTGTGTGACTCTATAGGTTCTTGTAACGTTGGCAATGCCCTAAACCCATTTAGGAGCATAAGTAATGAGCGGTATCTAGCAACACATCATTACTACCCAAGTTACAAGAATGTTGAGATCCAACATCACCTTGTGACTACTAATTGTGACTCCTCACAATAAGTGACATTTTCCTTCTATCCTAGACATCTAGATTGATCAATGTGAGGCATAGACCGTGTCATCCTCTAATCAATCTAAATCTTGAACTCCAAGTAGACTCACTCGATCAAATGAGCTCAACATCTAATGTTGACTCATTTGGGCATGGCCATGCACTTAGTGGTCTCACTCTATCAAGAATACCGATGTCGCTCCCGTCATATGGGAGGGATAGATCCCATCTACATCACTCACATCCCTCTACATAGTTCGTTATATACCCAGTAATCGCCTTTATAGTCCACCCAGTTACGGGTGACGTTTGACGAAACCAAAGTACATAACTCCTTATGTAGGGATCCATGGTGACTTCAAATCTAAGGACTAATAGTCATACTAATAGTCACATGAGAAAGTATATGACACTCATATAACGATCCATGATACTTTCTCATGGCGGGTCATTCAGTATACATTCTCCAATGTATACCCATGTGTTAGTTTGATATCTCTATATCCATGACTTGTGAGATCAAGTCATCGAGCTGACCTACATGCTAGTCTTATTGCATTAACATTGTCCCTGAATGTTAATACTCGACTAGGAATGATTTAGAGTAGTGTTCCCTATATCATCTCACTATCGATTTAACTAATCGATTGATATAGGTATGAACCTTCTACTCAAGGACGCTATTATACTTAGTTTATTTGGCACTAATACAAATAAGTATAATAACCAAACAAATGCCTTTATTAATATACAAGAATATGATACAATGAGTCCATACAATCATCAAATGATTGACTCTAGGGCTCTAACTAACAACTCTATCAAGAATATCGATGTCACTCCCGTCATATAGGAGGGATAGATCTCATCTACATCACTCACATCCCTCCACGTAATTTGTTACATACCCAGTAATCGCCTTTATAGTCCACCCAGTTACGGGTGACGTTTGACGAAGCCAAAGTATGTAACTCCTTATGTAGGGAATCATGGTGACTTCAGGTCCAAGGACTAATAGTCATACTAATAGCCACATGAGAAAGTATATGACACTCATATAACGATCCATGATACTTTCTCATGGCGGGTCATTCAGTATACATTCTCCAATGCATACTCATGTGTCAACTTGATATCTCCATATCCATGACTTGTGAGATCAAGTCATCGAGTTGACCTACATGCTAGTCTCGTCGCATTAACATTGTCCTTGAATGCTAATACTTGACTAGGAATGATTAAGAGTAGTGTTCTCTATATCATCTCACTATCGATTCAACTAACCGATTGATATAGGTAAGAACCTTCTACTCAAGGATGCTATTATACTTATTTATTTAGCACCAATACAAGTAAGCATAATAACCATAAACAAATGCCTTTATATATATATAAGAATATGATACAACGAGTCTATACAACAATCATCAAATGATTGGCTCTAGGGCTCTAACTAACATATCGAAGCGGAGACACGACTTGGACTTATCAAAGTCATCTCAAAGATAGCTCAACATGGATATAAGTAGAGGTGAGGCTTTAGAGAGTCGCTTGGTCGATCTCCTTCCCACTCCGGATCATCCGATGGAATCTTCTACGCATCATCCGTCAGGTATACCTAGTGTAAATTTACTTTTCATAAAATTTCAATTATGCGATCATGTCTAGCATGTTTTATCCTTATAGGCTCGTAGTGTGTGTGATGTAATAATTAGGAATTATTATTGTTTTTATTTTGCGCTGCACATGTTTACGAAATGTGTTCTAACACGCACCCGCATCGGGCTACCCAATAGCTACTTCCACTATTCCAGATTCTCGTGTCATTTAGCCGAGTTATAAGTGAGCATACTCTAACTCCTAAGTATCCAGACTTTCATGTCATTTGGTTGGATTATAAGTGAGCTTGCTCTCACGACCAAGTATCTAGATTCTTGAGCCACTCGGCTGGGGTCTTGAGTCGTCAAACTGAGCGGCTAAGTCACAAGTGATCTTAATTTTACTGCTAAGTGGTAGAACTATCCCTGAACCTTGGGAGCGAGAAGTCTAAAAGATGAAAAAGTATAGCTAAAGGGTAAAGCATGTGAAAGATGAAAATTCCAAGGCATAGAGCAAATCTACATAGCGTAGAGCATGAAAAGTTCTTTAAATTTTTACAAAAAACCACTGACAAACTTGAGAAAAATACTCCGCCAAGTCAGTGATGGCATCGTTTGAGATCACCTTCAAGATTTTCTGCCTTTTAATGAAGGTCAGAGGAACCTCGGCAAAGAGATAACCACCCTCCTTTAGCTGTTTGAGGGTCCCTTCAATTCCATACCTGAACAGTTTAATGGTCTGGTTGGTCAGCCGCTGGTTGAAGTCTCTCGAGCAGAGATACTCCACCCTGTGAGCTTCTAACCGACCAGACTCTTCCTCCTTGAACTTAAAAATTTCGGCCTTTAAAGCTTCCAGCTCGGCTTTTAGGGATTGCAGCTCGGTATCTTTCTCATCTATTAATTGTTAACACTCTCCAAGCTAAAGTTCATGGCTCACTTGCTTGGCCATTCGGCTAACTTGCTCAGCAACGAGAGCGATTGATGCCTCTTCAAGTTTCTTGGCCAAGACCCAAGCCTCTTTATTCTTAATGTCCAAGTCTTTAATGGCCCTGAGCTTTCTGGCGTTCGCCGAGCTGATCTTCAATCAAAATTGTGGGTCTAATTCCTTAGGTTCTCGAGCTCGATGTCTTGGTCATGGTTTTTATCATTCTCCACGGTCATTCCTCGCTCGGAACCTAAAAGTTGCTTGGACTATTTTTTTTCAAGTCCTCCTTCAGCTGGGCTACTGTAACAGTGAGTCATTTAATAGAAACTTGGGGAGCACCCATTCCCCTAACTATTTCTTGCAGATGCTTGTACTCATGATTCAGCTGAGCCAACCTCTAGCATAAAGACAAGTCATCCACCCAAAACTATTAAAGTGAAAAAGAGTTCAAGTGAGTCGACCAGCAGACATAAAGGTAGAAAAAATAACTACACTTAGCCCAGTGGAATTTTGGCTAAAACAATCAGTGAGCTCGTCGGATGAGCTTGTCGTCGCCCGGGCTCTAGCGTCCCGCCAAGTTTGAGCCAAGGGTCTTTGGATTCTGATCTTATTATTAGGGGAGCGAGGCTTGCTGGGATTCGGATAATGCCACTCATCAGTGGACAATTTGAGGGCAACCGCGATGTGCCTACGAGGGCCCAAGCCGATGGATTCTGAGCTAGATGTTCTTTTGGATTTGGACATGGGAGTTAAACGAATGGTGGAGAATGGAGCCATTGGGTTGGCCAGAGGAGGCATTAGATAAGCTATAGGCCGAGAGGCGATAACATCAGCTATCAGCTCGGATAAGAAAGGCGTTAGATCGGATGAGGGGGGGAGTTGATTGACCGACTGCTCTCTCGGGAACAATCAAGGTAGAACTCCCGCCGCCCCCCCCCCCCCCCACACCCCCCGGACGGTGGTGGAATGGTCGATGCAACGACAAAGCTCGGTTGAGCGGAGGTTGCCGATCATGTAGAAGTTTCTATTCGAAGCCTTTTGCAATGCTAGGGTTAGAGTAACAGCTCGGCGGATGTTGTGGACTCTGAAGGAACTGCTATGGGCACCAATATAGGCACTCGAGAGGTAGCTCTTCAGTGTTAGTGGTGGCATCACTCCCAGCTACTCGACTCACTTCTTCATCACCGGGCGGCCCTTCTGTTAGAGTGTATACTAAAAGCCTAGCTTTTGGTATAAACATTTATCTAGAAATAAGAATCACATTGGTCAAATGTCTACATTTATGATAAATGTAGTTGTTCAATTAATTTATATTGTAGATAACATGGTGTGTGGTGTCACACACAGAAGATCATGTTATCAGTACCTTATAAATTATAAACAGTAGCTCACGACCATAATGGAAAGGAACAAACCATTGGAAGGTCGTAGTGTAATTAGGTATTAGTTTATCTTAACTATATAATTACACTAGTACACTTAGAGTGTATTGAGTAGGACCATTAGAGGTCGTTTCTTTTATACTGACTTTATAAAGAAACAAAGACCTCAGTTATTATGGAAGTGTGTGCTCTTAATCCTAATATAATAACAAGCACATATATTTGATATTTATTTCTTTAATTTATCAATGGGTGAGATTTAGTTCGATGAATCAATAAGCCCGATAAGTTGGGAAATGATATCACTTATAGTGTGTGTTGTTGATTATAGAAGGAAACTGTGTCCTAGTGATCTAGGTTGAGAATGTCCCCAAGAGGAGCTCATAAGGATTGTCATGTTAAACCCTGCAGGTGGACTTAGTCCGACATGACGATGAAGTTGAGTGGTACTACTCTTGGAGCTAGATATTAATTAAGTGAGCTGTCAGTAACTTACTTAATTAGTGGGCATTTGTTATCTTAAACACAGGGAGACTAACACACTCATAATAAGAAGGAGCCCAAAAATGTAATTTGGGATTGGTGCGGTAGTTCAATAATAGTTCTTTAGTGGAATGAATTATTATTGATGAAATTAAGTTGTGTGTTCGGGGCGAACATGGGATGCTTAATTTCATCGGGAGACCAAAACCAATTCCTCCTCTCGGTCCCTATCGTAGCCTCTAGTATATAGAGATTTATACCCACCGCATACCCACCTTCTTACCCATCCAATGGGGCCGGCCAAGCTAGCTTGAAACCCAAGCTAGGGCCGGCCAAGTCCAAGTGGATGAGGCATGTAGGTGGCCGACCAAAGCATGGGTCCCAAGCTTAGGTGGCCGGCCACTAGAATATTTAAAAAGGATTTTTATTGAAATTATTTCTTATGTGGATATCATGATTTTAAAAGAGAGTTTAAAAATTAAAAATTCCTTTTATAGCTTTCTACAAAAGATTAAGAAAAGAGATTAATCTCTTTCCTTATTTGTAGTTTAAAAGGATGGTTTTAATTTTTGGTAAAAACTTTCCTTATTTGTAAATCACCTACATGTTTAAAAGAAAGTTTAAAATTTGAAATCTTTCCTTATTTGTTGATTAAAGGAGGATTTTAAATTTTAAGAAAACTTTCCTTTTTAATCATGTTCATGATTTAAAAGAGAGTTTAAATTAAATATTCCCTTTTATAAGTCTCTACAAAAGATTAAGAAAAGATTTGATATCTTTCCTTATTTGTAGATTGAAAGAGATTTTAATTTATAGAGATAACTTTCTTTTTATCCACATGTTTAAAAGAAAGATTTTAATTTATTAAATTTCTTTTTTATAAACCAATCATGAAGGGATAAAAATTGTTAGAAATTTTTTATAAATTTCTGAGACAATTTAGGAAGTTTTAATTAATTTAAACTTTCCTTGTTTTGGGGAGAAGAGTGGCCGGCCATTGAAAATTTAAAAGAGAAAATTGTTTTAATTAAATAAATTTTCCTTTTTAATGGCAAAAGAATTAAGGAAGGTTTTATTAAATTTTCCTTATTTGCCAAGACCAAGGATTATAAAAGAGGGGGTAGAGGTGCCTTCATGGAAAAGCAACTCTATTCTATTCTTCCTCTCTTTTCCTCCTTGGTGGCCGGCCCTAGCTTCTTCCTCTTCTCTTCTTCTTGTGGCCGGCGGCAATCCCTCTTGGAGCTCTTGATGGTGGCCGGTTCTAGCTAGGAGAAGAAAGAGAGAAAGGAGGTTTTATTTCTTGCATCCCTTGGAGCTTGGTGGTGGTGGCCGAAACCTAGAAGGAAGAAGAAGGTGCTTGGTGGTTCTCATCTCGGAAGATCGTTGCCCACACAATGTCCGAGGTTAGAAGAGGAATACGGTAGAAGATCAAGAGGTCTTTCTAAAAGGTATAACTAGTATTTTTCCTTTCCGCATCATACTAGTTATTTTTGGAAATAATACCAAATACAAGAGGCTTACGATTCTAGTATTTCGAATTTATTTTCGATGTAGTGTTCTTATGTTTTCTTCTTTTCCTTGTGATTTGATTGTTCCTTTTGGTTAACCTAAAGTTATTTTAGGAAATTAAATATTATCTTTCTATAAAAAGTTTTGTCTAGTCGGTGGTGGTTGCTCCCATATCCAAGAAGGCCATGTGCCTCGCCACGTCAGTACTGGGAACCAATTATGGAAATTAATATTTAATGGAATTAATAACTTAGGTGATTTGGATCGAACGTGTTAAGTTCCGCAGGAGATCCAAGTCAAAACCTAAAAGAACAAATAGATTAAGTTTTGGATCAAACGTGTTAAGTTCCGCAGGCGATCCAAAATTTAATTTAAAAGAACGCATGGTAGCTAGGAAAAGGTTCAGACCTTTGTACAAAATTTTTGTACAGTGGAACCTCTAGGCTTTCCGAGTAGCAACCAACACCTTCAAAAGTTCCAACTGACAAGAGCCCATGGTTTTCCAGTTCAGTAGCTCCCCTGGCTTCAGCCTCTTCATCAGCTCCCCTAGCTTCAGCCTCTTCATCAGCTAACTTTGTGGATTCACTGAGTAGAGCCTTCAACATTACTTTAGCTGCAAAAAAGAAGAAAAAATTCAGTTATATCCAAAAATGATAGAAGGAAAAATTGCTCACCAAAAGGGTTGGGCAACGTGCATGAATGGGACTTAGCCTGAACAAGTACAAAATGCCCTCTATCAGCAACCTATAGATGTGGTATTTCAGACTGGTCAGCTACACAATGACTTGAAGGTAGGTCATCTCCCACCTATATTTGCCCAGCTTAGGAATTTGTCAACCGGTCAGGAAAGCTGCTTGGTCGAGAAGTTGGACATAAAAATAATTAGACTTCCAGGCTTTATTAGATGAGGGCATTTTATCAAAGTATACAACTCCTACCTGGGCTTGGAAAAGGAAGACGTCCGACTCAGATTGCTTAGGATAATAGAAGTAATGGAAAATACATGGGCGCAGAGGGATTCTATACAAACAAAACAACACTACGACCCCACAGAATAGCCTAAAAGAGTTAGGCACTAGTTGTTAGAAGAGGGATGTGGAAGTATTGGAAAATTTCATAAAAGAAGGGGTGTATCGAGAAATGAAGGTGGCGTAAAGCTGGTCCTTGAAAAAAGTAAGAGAACTATTAGGGGGTGTGTGGGGACAATCATAGCCGGAAGGGATAGCAATTTTATGATCAGACAAAATATGGTATGTAAGTTTCATTTGATCCACTTCGTCACCATTGAAATCAGACAAAGTGGAAGTATACCATAAATCAGGGACAGCAGGAGAAGGTGAAAGAGTCATAAGGAGGAGAAGATGAAGATAAAAAATTGAGAGAAGAAGGATGAAACTTACTAGAACGCAGATTGCTGGCAGTAGAGAACAGAGAATGAAAAAGAAGAAGAAAGTGCAAAGGAGGAAGACGAAGGTTGAAACAAAGACGATATGGTGTAAAGAAAAACAAAGGCTCTAAAAACCTTATCATTGGTTGTTCGGGGTCATCTGATCAAGGGTTTAAAAAAATGAGACTTAATCTGGACAATCAAATTTGAAAAGGTAGCTGTCACATCAAATCCTAACATTCGTTTGTCACATCAAATATTCAACGACACCAGAGTGTGACATGTGGCGGTCAATCATAGGATGCATTTATGAGGAATGGAGGTGATCAATAGGTGCATGATGAAAAAGCATGTTCGACATGCTTTGCATTAATAGCAAAGGATTTGATCAATTTTCAAGAAATTAAGATAATGTCAGCCATGATAAGAAAAGCACTATGCAAAATTAGAGATTGCTCTAGAAAAAGTTGAGACAGAAGATAATAAACAACCAAGGGTCGCTAGCATTCAAGCCGAGCAATGTCATACCACAAAGCCCCAGTTGGAGAGTAAAGAATTCATGGAGAAACTTTAGAGGAAGGCAGTGGTTTGCTTATGCCGAGCGACAGCCAAGAAAGCAAAATGCTCGGTCGAAAGAAGGAGTGCCTATAATACTAAAGGTCTAGTCAGTTAGACTCACATACTCCTTCGACTAGATTTGAAAGGGAGACTTGTGATACGACGATAAAGGTGGGCCCCCAAAAAACTAATCAATAGGGAAGACCGGCTGGCATAGAGGTCAAAGTCAAGAAGTGATTGAAGTAGTATGCTCGAGCTAGCCACATAGCCGATCGGACACTAATGTCGGACCGGGCCTCTCGCTCAACTAGACGATTTGTCTCAATCTAGGACAGGCAAGCAAGCTTCATTGATTAGTATTCCTAAACCTGACCTAGCACATCAGTCGATCGGGGAGGTCAGCCAATCGAACATATTGTGTCTCTACGGCCAAGGAAGGGGTCGAGTGAAGACCGAGGCATAGATGGCGCTCCATAAGGCCGAGCTGGCAGTCTCCCTAAGTGATGGTCAGTCGGATCTAACATGGGCCCCATGTATTGGCTACGTCATACTCTTCTAGAAGTTTGTGCTGCAAAGGACAGAGAATATATATACTGCATGCAAATTGTTCTTTAGAACCTTTTAGCCTGTCAAATCATAGAGATTTACATTTTCATTTAAGAAAAGATGTCAGAAGCACTTTATGACCTGTCCTTTCTTAGGAACACTTTGGGAAGTGTGCAAATACTTTGAGATGTGTGCATAAATATAATAGTGACACTATAAAAGGGAGTCTTCATTCACTGATGAAGGTATGTGATGCTCTATAATTTTACACTCTCATTTGCGGTTGTTTGTCTTCACTATTTCCTCTCCACAAATCGATTACTGACTTAAGTGTCGGAGGGTCAACGTTGGAGATCCTTTACCTAGCCCAGTACTAACGCTCTTTGTGTTGTAGGATAGTGTGAAGTCTTCATTTGGTCAACAGCAAAGCCATGTCCCTAGCTCACCTCCTTCACCGCTTCAGATAGGATCACATGGTAATATAGGTTTCTTGCTTTCTAATTTTTTCTACTTTTCTGTAAAAATAAATACACTTAAGTAGCTTGAAAATATTTGTGTAGTTTGCTTGATATTTTTATTTCCATCAACCCATTTGATGTATTTGCGTCCATTTTCTAAGCTCGTATTGCTACATATATTTTCTATGAAGTTTATGTTCCATCACTCTTAAGTACTTCTATAGTTTATGTTCCTTTTATTGAGGGACTTTCTGTAGTTACTACTTAGATTTTCTAAACTAGTACGCTTTGTTGATGTTTGTAGTTATTAGATTTAGAATCTTATTTATGGTTTTACACTTTTCAAGCCATGTGTTGAAATCAAAGAGAGGCTAAAATGAATTTTTTTAAAACTTAAGAGGTTACACCAACAAGATTTTATATCAATCTGTTCGGTATAAAATTAGGATTTCCAATTTGTAATATATATATTAATTTGAGCAAGAATCCTCAAGGGTGTTAGGAAGAACATTAGAAAATCGAAAAAATAGAGACTTCAACCGGCTAAAGAGCAATGGGAGCTACAATGTTGCCTCTTCATCAGCATCTAAGAAAATCTCATGTTACTGTATTGCTTTACCTTAGTTTATTAGTGTCGTTACTTGTTATTATGTTGGTTGTTTATAAAAAATTTTCAGAATGTTGTAAATATTATTTTTGAAAGTTGAAAGATTGTATATTAAATTTTATTTTTAAATTTTGTATTTTAAATGATTTATAATACTAGAAAAATTTATATTAAGTATTTTTTTTTATTTGAAAAAAGACAATGATTTTTCACCGTTATAAATATGTTATCTTTACCTTAAACCATTGTCTTTGAGCATCCCCTTTAAGAACATAGTTTTAACAACAATTCTAAAGGGGTTACGACAATGGTGAAAAACTATTGTTTGATTTTTTTTCTTGTAGTGTTAGAAAAATTCACCACCAGATCCAAGTACTTAAATATGATACTTGGATCACAATGAGCTATATACAATAAATCCGGACTCGGATACAAATCTAACTCAACAAATAAAATCTTTATTTTATTAATAACTCAAAATGAAAAATCAACTAAAGCATGAGTTCCAAAAGCTTGTCTAATCAAGCAAGTAGGACTAAATAAATATTATGTACCCAAAAATAAAATTCTCTATATAAGAACAAAACCACATAATAAATCTAATAAACCAAAACAACCAATTAATCCATACTTGGGCTACAAGTCCAACTCAAATAAAAATTGTAAATCCCACAAACAAAGCTATAATCAAGTATATTGCAACTCTAAATCAAATCAACATGAACCTAATCAAAAACTTAACACAAAACATAAGTTCAATAATTCAGGGGGAGATACTAAATTAGTTGGCATCTCCAAAATTTAATCCTACTCATTTGGGTAATTAGGACTAGATTAGATAATTTGACTTTTGTCCAACTTAGTACCAGGAAGGGGTGAATGATAATACCTTAGCGAAACTTGTTCTAGGGAATCAAGTGGGGTAAAGTGTATCCTTCTTGATTTATTTTACTAAGTAAAACTAACCGAAGCTACCTCACGACATCCTAGACTAGTTAGACCAAAGTTTCTTAGTAAGTTGATTAACTGTATAATTTCATTAAAAGATTTTATCTTAGAAAGTAATCATTATTCTGATAACTAAGAAGACCTCCGTGCCTCGCCACGGCTTGAAATTTGATTTTTGAAATATACACAAAGTTAAACGATCTTCAAAAATTATATTAACATAAAGCATCTCACAAAATTATAGGACCTTGATTGGAGACATTTGAGTTGAATAAATATTTAATTAAACTCAACCTTCAAATTACTCCAATAAAATTTTAACCTTTAAATTAAATTAACTTAATTTTCTAATCATTAAACCTGAAAATTAAGTTAAGTTAAACCTTAAATTTTAATTAACCTTTAATGTTAATTCAAATGCAATGAAAACGTTAACTTACTTAATGTCAATAAAACATTTTCAATAAATTAAATAATTTAAATTTAATTAACATTTTAAAAATTAATTAATCTTATTATAATTAATAAAACTTCGTAAATTTAATTAATTTAAACTTAATAAAATAATTAATAAATAAACATTAATTTCAACTTAATTGCTAACCTTAATTTAATTAACTAAACCTAATTAAACTTATTTTTAAAACTTTATCTTAATTTAATATAATCAATTTTAAATTTAACATTAATCAAAATCTTAACTTTACTTTAATTATATCCTAATTTAGCTTAATGAAATATTAACTTTAATTAAACCTTAACTTTACTTAATTTTAATTAAAAATTAAACCTTAATATAATCTAATTTAAATTTTAATTTAATTAAAAATTTAATGTTAATTAAAATATTTAATTTAATTAAAAATATAACATTAACTCAATTTAATTAAAACATTAAAATAAAGTCAACTTAATTTAATTAAAATTTAACATAAATTTAACTTTAATTATTAATCTAACCTTAATTAAGAATTTAGGTTAATATTAATTGATAATTTAATTTAACTTTAATTAATACCTTAATTTAAATTAATTTAATTAACCTAATTAAAAATTTAATCTAACTTAATTTAATTAAACTCAATTAAATTATTTTATTAATTAACATGACCTATAATCTAATCAAAATTTAACTGTAACCTTAACTTTACTCTTACTTACTTTAAATTAACCTTAAACTTAACTTTAAAAATTAACTAAAACTTAACTTTAAAATTTTAATTTAACTTGATTAAAACTTTAATTTGAGAGAAAATATAACTTAACTTAGTTAAAACCTTGATTTAAACTTTAACCAAATATTAAGTCTAATTAAACTTAACCTACTTATTAATTAAACCTTACTAAAATCTTAAATTAACTAAACTTAAACTTAACTTAATCTTAATTTAAATGAATTAAACATTTTATCTCAATTTAACCTATCTTTAATTAAAGACTTTAATACAATTTAAACTTAATCAAACTTGCAACATAATTAACTCTAATCTTAACTTTATATTAACTTCTACTTAATTAATCTTAATTTAACTTAATTAACTTAATCCAAAAATATTTTTAAACTAAATTAATTAATGATTGATTAAGTATAAAAACCTATAGTTTTCAAATACAATTTTTTTCAGATAGTAAATTTGTATGGTTAATAAGGATTTCTTAAGACAGTGTCTGGGTTAAGAGAGAGTCCATTGAAAGATACATTTTGAAATTTAAAAAATTAAATTATTTTGGAAATATTATCTTAAAAAAGAGTTAATCCTTTAGCTTATGTCTTTCTAAATCATACATTCAAAGATATTTTTCAATACAAACACATTTTAAAAAATTCCTTGAAAATTTCAAAAACATCTTGAAGAAAATATTTGAAATTTCTTTCATTTGACAATTCTTTAAAAAAAAGTTCTTTAAAAAATAATTGAAATTTTTTGAAAAAAGGCTTTTAAAATTATTTGAAAAGTTTAACTTAGTTGCTCTTTTAATTTCGATCTACCCCTAAGATATATAGGAAGTTTACCTTATGGTTAGCAAGGATTCCATAGGGCATGTTAGGTTAAAGGGGAGTTATGATTGAAAGATCAAAAATCCTTTGAAAACTTACTTTGTAAAATACTTTAAAAATATTTTGAAATATTGTGTCAAGTATTTTGAAATTCTTCCAAAAATAGATCTAGCACCCTAAACATGTTCACTATTTTTATCTCAAAGTTTGATGCTAGAAATGCATATTGTTTGCTTATATATTTTTGATGAATGACAATGGAGGAAGATAGTAAGGGTAAAACTTAGAAAATATTAAAAATCCAAAGGTTAAGAGAATGAACATTATTACAATTAGTTTTTCTCTTAATCATGCCATTATTGTTTTGCATAATTTTTCTAACTTTAACAAGTTATCATTGCATCGAAAAGGGGGAGATAATTATTACAGTTAGTGCCAATGGTCAAACTCAGATTTTGATGAATGATAAATCGATTAAAATTAGGTGTTATATTTGTTTAACTTCTTTACCGAGTGTGCAAAAATTGATGGGTCTAGATGATCTGACACCAGGCTGAAGCTCAGTTAGGTTTGAAGATCTAATAACTGGGATGAAGTCCAGATAAGTCAAGGTGTGATCCAATATCTGGCAGAAAGTCCAACTGGGTTTACGGGACTTGACAACTAGCCGAAATCCTGTTAGGTTTGCGGATCTAACAATTAGCAGGAAGACTTGGTGGGTTAAGAGGTAATTCAAGTGACTACAAACGGTAAGTGAAGGCGAGTCACTAGAGGAGAGTGATCTAGTGAGGACGAGTCCCAGTGAGACTATAGGCATGATTCAACTTAAAGCCATTTCGAATGTCTACGATGAGACCATGACTAGATCCTGATCTTAGGAAGACAGGATCTAATTAATAAACACTTAATTTTATTGTGCTAACTCTATTTTGTAGGGTAAATTTGTTATTTGGATTAACATGTTTTGCAAGAGTGAAGTGTAAAAGTTAAGTCTCAGATGAACAGTGCTCGAGGCACCTCGGAGTTGACTGGAGGCACCTCGGAGCTGACTGGAGGTGCCTCAGAGCTGCATGAAAGGTGCCCTGGATAGGTTAGAGGGGCCCTCATAGAGATAGAACTTGAGGATAAAGTTTCTATGTGAGGAGGTGCCCTAAAGTGCATTGGAGGCACTACAAAGTGCATTGGAGGCACTACAAAGTGCATTGGAGGTACTTTAGACCTAATAGAGGCACCTTGGAGCAGATAAAAGTCTTAGACCTCAGATAGGATAGGCATCATTAGAGGCACCCTGACCCATTGGAGACACCTCCAATGGTGAATAAAAGGAGGTCTTCGGCTGGCAATAATACATCACTTCCTTACGATCATTCCTTGATGTAATCAAGCTTCTGATCGTGCTGCTGTTCTGCTACAATGTTGCGACACTGACTCCAAACTTTGACTTTCACATACTATGAGTCGGTATATTTAAATTTAAGTTGCAATTATCTATTTCTTATTATTAAATAAAGGAAGTGTAGGATTGTTATACTCCCTTCGATCATTTGTATTCAGATTACTGTTGGTTGCCACTCGGAAAGCCTAGAGGTTCCACTGTACAAAAATTTTGTACAAAGGTCTGAACCTTTTCCTAGCTACCATGTGTTCTTTTAAATTAAATTTTGGATCGCCTGCCGAACTTAACACGTTTGATCCAAAACTTAATCTATTCGTTCTTTTAGGTTTTGACTTGGGTCTCCTGCGGAACTTAACACGTTCGACCCAAATCACCTTAAGTTATTAATTCCATTAAATATTATTTTCCATAATTGGTTCCCAGTACTGACGTGGCGAGGCACACGGCCTTCTTGGATATGGGAGCAACCACCACCGACTAGACAAAACCTTTTATGGAAAGCTAATATTTAATTTCCTAAAATAACTTTAGGTTAACCGAAAAGAACAATCAAATCACAAGGAAAAATAAAACAAAAGAACACAACATCGAAAAACATATTCGAAACACTAAAATCATATGCCTCTTGTATTTGGTATTATTTCAAACAATAACTAGTATGATGCGAAAAGGAAAAATACTAGTTATACCTTTTAGAAATACCTCTTGATCTTCTACCGTATTCCTCTTCTAACCTCAGACGTTGTGTGGGCAACGATCTTCTGAGATGAGAACCACCTTTCCATCTTCCTTCTTTCTTCTAGATTTTGGCCACAATAAACTCCTCCAAGGATGAAGAATTTCGGCCACCACCAATTCTCCAAGGGATGCTAGAGACGAGGCTTGCTTTCTCTCCTTCTTCTCCTTCCTTGATCCGGCCACAAACAAAAGCTCCACCAAGAGATAAGTTTCGGCCAACAAGAGGAGAGGAGAGAAATAGGGCCGGCCACCAAAACTAAAGAGGAGAGGAAAGAAAAAGAATAAGAGTTCATCTCTTGAAGGCTCCTCTACCTCCTCTTTTATAATCCTTGGTTTTGGCAAATAAGGAAACTTAATAAAACTTCCTTAATTCCTTTGCCATGAAAAAGAAAATTTTAATTAATTAAAATCAAATTCCTCTTCTTAATCAACATGGCCGGCCACACAACAAACCTCCAATCAAAGGAAATTTAATTCAATCAAGAATTAAAACCTTCCTAATTTGTTTCCGGAAATTTATAAAAATTTCTCCAATAATTTAATCCCTTCATGATTGGTTTATAAAAAGGAAATAAATTAAAATCTTTCTTTTAAACATGTGGATAAAAAGAAAATTATCTCTAAAAATTAAAATCTCTTTTAATCTACAAATAAGGAAAGATATTAAATCTTTTCTTAATCTTTTGTAGAAACTAATAAAAGAGAATTATTAATTTTTTTTAAACTTTCTTTTAAATCATGAACATGGTTAAAAAGGAAAGTTTTTACCAAAATTAAAATCAACCTTTTAATCTACAAATAAGGAAAGAGATTTAGCTCTTCTCTTAATCTTTTGTAGAATCTTATAAAAGGAAAGATTTAAATTTTTAAACTCTCTTTTAAAACATGTTATCCACATAAGAAAAATTTTAAAAAATAAAAATCCTTTTTATTTTAATTTGGGCTGGCCACACCAAGCTTGAACCCAAGCTAGGGCCGGCCACCTTGAAGCACCCATGAACCAAACTTTGGCCGACCCTAGCTTGGTCTCCAAGCTAGCTTGGCCGGCCCCTTATGGGATGGGTAAGAAGGTGGGTATAGGTGGGTATAGTACTCTATAATTAAGAGGCTACGATAGGGACCGAGAGGAGGAATTGGTTTTGGTATCCCGATAAAATTAAGCATCTCGTGTTCGCCCCGAATACACAACTTAATTTTATCAATAATAATTCATTCCACTAAAGAACTATTATTGAACTACCGCACCAATCCCAAATTACATTTTGGTCTCCTTATTATGAGTGTGTTAGTCTCCTTGTGTTTAAGATAACAAATGTCCACTAATTTAGTAAGTTACTGTAACAACCCGACTCCTGGGTACTAAGCTGTGAGCCGGATCGCTACCTTAACTACTGTAGCTACTGTGCTGTACTGTGCGGAAACTGGGTAAAATAAAATTTCACTAACTGACTCTATTAAACTGACAACTGGTACACCCATGCTGTTATAAGGAAGGGTTCAAGACCTTTCCGGTTGGGGTATATGTGCTAAGGAGGATACTTGACCTCCCATCTGAGCTAGAACTCAAAGCTAACTTCCTAGCTAGCTGCTGTTCGATCCACGGATCGATCAAACTTGTCGCGATTCTGTGCCCTGCTGGATCGGTCTACGGACCGATCCACCAGAGGCTGGATCGGTCGGCCAGACCGATCCAGGTGTGTCTGGATCGGTCTGCAGACCGATCCAGGCACCTGGAGACGCTGGAATACCTTCTGTTCGATGCTAGATCGGTCGGCTGACCGATCCAGGGAGATACAGTAGGCTACTGTATCCATCTGGATCGGTCAGCTGACCGATCCAAGAGAAGTAATGGCAATGGATCGGTCTGCTGACCGATCCAGGTTCTGATAGTCTGAAATGAAATCAGAATTTCTGATTTCCAACACTGATTCGTGCCAAAAATCACATACACAAGCACTAGATACATGAAAAACACTCTAGCATATAAATACTAACGTTCTAAACATGATAAACTAAACAAGACATAGTTTACTAATCTATAACAACTAGTAACAAGACTAAGTCATCAAACTAGACATGTTAAGTACTAAAATTGAAATAAAAGCGTATAGATCCCAAGGATCTTTATTCCAGACCCCTTGCACACACACATCATCGTAGCATCGCCCTCCAGCCTCCGCTAGTCCACTTTTCTTTTACCGGTATCTGCAGTATAAGAAAAGTAGCATCTGTAAGCTAAGAAGCTTAGTAAAAAACCATCTACCTCACAAAAACATGCAACGATGCACTTATGTTTTTAAAACATGTTGTTTGAAAACTGAACTGAGCATGGCAACATGGCATGGCATACAAACATGTACTGAACTGATCATGGCATACAAACAAGCTGAGCATAGCATACTGTATCTGAAACTAAGCATGAATACTGATCTGGTAATGCATAAACATCTAACTGGTCATGAACTCAAATCATGAAACTTCACTGAGATAAATAGCTGAAACTGAAACTAAGTTAGTGTTTCCATCACTGATTACATATTTGGAAAACTATATATAATAATAGATGAAAATACTAAACATGCTGCTGGGGCCCTAGCAACTGTACTTACTGTGCGCGCATCCCTACGAAACCCGGGATTGCAAGTTCCGAATCCAGCAGGGTTACTAGGTTATCTGAACCTAGGGGAGTCCAGCCCATGGATATCTGATCCAAGTACAGTGCCAACTGAATAAAAGTAAAATACTGAATACTGTTTTATTTTACTTTGCTGTTCTAGGTTATCTAAACCTAGAGCTAGGTTATCTGAACCTAGAGGCTACTGTGGGAGCCCACCCAATGGATATCTGATCCATATAGCTGTAATAACTGGTAATAAGCTGAATAAAATGTTTCTAATACATTTTACATGCTGTTAGGACGCCTACTGGTGCATCCTTCTGAACTGGGCATTCTACCGAATGCTTGGTGTGCACTAAAAGCACACCCTAAAACTGAAAACTGTAGAACTACTGAACTAACGCCAAAACTAACAAGCGAGAGCAATTATACTGCAGGTGAGGGGTTTCTTACCTCAATCGCAAGGTTTTCTTACGATTCTATCCACTAGGTTTTCCGGAAAACTGCTCCGTTCGACGAACCGCTTACGTCCTCGCCTTCCTCTCGCAGAGAAGAACCTTTTTCGTGTTGGAGTCGTCGCTGGAAGATGTTCCCTTGCCCCTTGGCTTGGTGTGCCGTGCGTGAGGAAGAGGAGAAGAAGAGAGGTGCGGCGGTTTTAAGTTTCGGGTGAGGAAACACTACGGTGAGAAATAATCTAAAACTTCTCACTTAAATCCTTATTTATATTTACTAATTAATTCATCCAAAAATCAATTATAAATATAATTGATTCCTTCTTCTTTCAGCACGGCCCTGCTGGGTTAAACTGGTTACTAGCATTATCCCTTACACCATAGGTCTCGGGTTCGATTCCCGCCTAAGCTATTTTGCGGTTCTAATTATTTTTGCTACTTCCGCTACTCGGAAAAATTCCGGAAAAATATCTAAAAATTCCAAAAAAATCATAGAATAATTCTAATGCAAGTTTGAGAATTTTCGGGCATTACAGTTACTGACAACTCACTTAATTAATATCTAGCTCCAAGAGTAGTACCACTCAACTTCATCGTCATGTCGGACTAAGTCCACCTGCAGGGTTTAACATGACAATCCTTATGAGCTCCTCTTGGGGACATTCTCATCCTAGATTACTAGGACACAGTTTACTTCTATAATCAACAACACACACTATAAGTGATATCATTTCCCAACTTATCGGGCTTATTGATTCATCGAACTAAATCTCACCCATTGATAAATTAAAGATATAAATATCAAATATATGTGCTTGTTATTATATTAGGATTAAGAGCACACACTTCCATAATAACTGAGGTCTTTGTTCCTTTATAAAGTCAGTATAAAAGAAACGACCTCTAATGGTCCTACTCAATACACTCTTAGTGTACCAGTGTAATTATATAGTTAAGATAAACTAACACCTAATTACACTACGACCTTCCAATGGTTTGTTCCTTTCCATCATGGTCGTGAGCTACTGTTTATAATTTATAAGGTACTGATAACATGATCCTCTGTGTGTGACACCACACACCATATTATCTACAATATAAATTAATTGAACAACTATATTTATCATAAATGTAGTCATTTGACCAATGTGATTCTTATTTCTAGATAAATGTTTATACCAAAAGATAGGCTTTTAGTATACATCCTAACAATCTCCCACTTATACTAAAAGACTAAGTTGCTATATCTGCTGCCATACATCTGATTCCCAACCCTTCAACATGCCCATCAAAAGCTCTTGCCTTAAGGACCTTAGTGAAAGGATTTATAGGTCATCACCTGATGCAATCTAGGCGGCAACAACTTTTCCTCGTTTATACGATTTTTCGTATTGGGTGGTACTTGCGCTCTATTGTGTTTACTTGCCTTATAGACTTATGGTTTCTTCAAGTTTGCTATTGCACCAATATTATTACAATAAATTGTAATAATCTTTGGACAAACCTGAAATCATATCTAAGTCTATCTTGAGGTTATTGAGTCATTCAACTTTTATGGCCACCTCAGAGGCTTGCCATATACTAAGCTTCTATGGTGGAGTCTAGAAAAACACCTATGCTTATCACTCTTCCATAGTTATGACTTTACCTCCTAAAGTAAACACAAAACCCCGAGGTTGACTTATTATTGTCCCTATTGGAAGTCAAAATCCGTGCAACCCACAGGGACCAAATTAACTACCTTGTAAGCTAGCATATAATCTCTAGTGCCTCTAAGATACTAATATATGCTTTACTGCAGTCTAATGTCCTTGTCCAGGGTTACTTTAATATCTGCTAACTATGCCCTTGGCAAAACAGATTTCTGATCTCGTGCATAGCATACATTAGGCTTCCGACAGCCGAAGCATAAAGAACTGTCTTTATTTCCTTTATCTCCTTTGATGTCTACAGAGACATATCTTTAGATAAAGTTACTCCATGCTAAAAAGGTAAGAAACCTTTCTTG
The DNA here is from genome assembly GCF_018446385.1 of Zingiber officinale. Taxonomy (NCBI): domain Eukaryota; kingdom Viridiplantae; phylum Streptophyta; class Magnoliopsida; order Zingiberales; family Zingiberaceae; genus Zingiber; species Zingiber officinale. The sequence goes on from NC_055990.1 coordinate 95,601,870, forward strand.
GAGTTTTGCATGCTTAAAACGAGCAAGGATTTTTTCCGATGAATAAAGCTTGAGATAAGTAAAATATTCTTTTCTTGCGATCCCTTATTACTTTGATCTCAAGAATATATACATTCTCCCAAGTCCTTTATATCGAATTGTTTGGATAACCATACCCTTACTTCTGACAACATTTTGATATTGTTTCCAACTATCAAAAATGTTATCTACATGTAGTACAAGAAATACCACCACGTTTCCATCACACCTTCTATATACACAAGACTTATCCGGTTACTAAATAAATCCATAGGTTTGGATTACTTTGATAAACCGGATGTTCCAAGACCTTGAAGCTTTGCCTCAGTCCATAGACTGATTGAGCTTGCACACAAGATGCTCTTAGCCCTTTGCAATGAATCCTTCTGGTTGCTTTATATGGATGCTTTCTTCAAGACTTCCATTAAAGAATGTTGTCTTGACATCCACTTGCCAAATAGATAAAAGAATCCGGATAGACTTAAGCATGACTATCAGTGAAAAAGTTTCCTTTTTCATCAAGCCTTGCTTTGAAAGTTTCTACCTTCCTGTCTATCCCTCTTTTCCTATTATAGACATTTTTACACCCAAAGGCTTTTACACCATTTGGTGGTTCTACAAGCTTCTAGACTTTATTAGAATGCATATATTCTAATTCTATTATTCATTACTTTTTGTCAAGATGCTGCATCTTTATCTTGGAGTGCTTCGTCATATGTCCGGAGATCAGGTTCATGTCCTCCTGGGATCGAGTCCAAAAATTCTCCCAAAACATGAATCTTTTTAGGTTGTCTAACAACCCTTCCATTATGATGAGGCACTTTTTGTAATTGTGTATCATTTGTGATACGTGTTGCAGTTTCCTTGTGGTATCTCATCTTGTACAGTTGGTACTAGATTAGATATGTCTTTTATTATTTCCATAAGAACAAATTTACTTATGGGCACTTGGTTTATTACATAGTCCTTTTCTAAAAATCGGTCATTGATACTATCAATGATCTTCTGATTTTTAAGACTATAAACCTACTTTCATTTTTCTAGGATAACTCACAAACAAGTGAATTCCTGTCCAACTTATCATTGTCTCTCTTCAGCATATGTGCTGGACTACCCGAATCCGAATATGCTTCAAAATAGGCTTACGTCTATTCAGCAATTCTATATGAGTAGAGAGTTCTGACTTTAGAAGGTACTATGTTCACTTCCGTTTCCAAAGTATATCCTTAAAATGAATTTGGTAATTTTCTAAATAACTCATCATTAATCTACTTATTTACATAAGTCTTATACCTTCCTTTTTCTACACCATTCTGATGGGGTATACCAGGTGTTGTTAGTTGGGATTGAATCCCTACTTCTGATAAGTGACTCCTAAATTCTCCCAAAAAGGGACTTGCCACTACGATCTCACCGTAGTGTCTTGATACGTTTACTTTGACGTTTCTCCACATCAGCCTCGTACTCTTTGAACTAATCAAAGCACTTAGACTTGCGGCACATCAAGTAAATGTATCCGTATCTCAAATAGTTGTCTATAAAATAGACGAGATATTTGAAAATACCTTTTGTCTGGATAGTCATAGGATCACACAAATCAGAATGAACCAATTCCTATATATCTTTGGCTCCATACCCCTTAGACTTAAAAGCTCCTTGGTTATTTTCCTTCCAAGTAAGACTCGCAGGTTGGAAAGATTTCCACTACTAATGAACCCAAAAGTTCATCAGCTACCAATGAATCCTACTTAAGTTAATATAACCTAGCCTTAGATGTCAAAGATATAATTGGTTCATTTTCGAAGGTTGCTTTCTCTTAAGTTAGAAGATGTGTTACTAATTTCCATTTGTTGCATCGTGGGAGTTATTGGATTATAAATTGTCAACCAACATACCAGAATAGATAACTTCCCTATTTTTCTTGATAACAACTTTGTTATCAAAATAGACACAATATCTATTCTATAATAGTTTAGAAACTGAAATCAGGTTCTTTCTAAACTTAGTATGTAAAGACAATTTCTAATAATCCAAATTTTATTCCTATTAGAGAATAAACCTCTCCCACTGCAACAGCTGCTACTTTTGCAGTAGTGCCCATGTGGACGGTGTTTTTATTTTCATTTAGTTGTCGGGTTTCCTGGAACCCTGCAATGAATTGCAGACATGATTAATGGCATCTGTATCTACACTCCAGGTTCTGGTAGATAACACCACTAGACATGTTTCAACTAATGAATTAAATACACCTAAATTGTTCTTAGTTCTAAGAAGACAGTCTACCTCAATGTCCAAGTCTTATTTCCAATCATTACAATTGGAACTACTAAGTCTTTTCTATAGTATAACAACTAGGGGATTGACAAACATTTTAAATCCTAAGAATCACAAAAATATTTGGTCAAGATCAATTCTTTAAAATCCCCATGAATTTTGTATGCCACGATGGTGTGGACGTATACAAAATCAAAGAGGAGATTTTATCCATTAATTTTATTATCTCGTCAACTTTACTTTATGAGGAATAAAATTAATAGTTAATCTGTCTTTGATCAAATATTTGGTCAAAACTTTTTTAATTTAAAATAACATTGATTCCTCAAACAATATTATTTAAATTCACCAACACCTCAAACACCGTGAATTTTGCATGCCACGTTAGTGTGGACGTATACAAGTTCAACATTTGTAAAAAGAGGGTTTTAACCCATTAATTTTATTATCTTGTCAACCTAACTTTTTGACAAATAAAATTAATAGTTGGTATCATTTGGTCACACAAATAATAGCAGTGACTCCGATGGGGAGGATACTATTAGATGTGTCTAAGTGTATACAATTACTTGACACTAAGTCCATTAATAAGATTATGCCCCTTCCGTTGGGGAAGATCACACGCTCTTAATTAACTTCCTATAGTCATCCAAAAATGGAAGTCTGTTCTAGTGATCTGCAAACAAGCTCATCCGTTATGGAGGAAGGCACTCAGAGCCAACGCGCAAGCTTATTTGTATCACTTACAAACCAGTAATGGAGACCATGGGATTTACTTAAAAATCCCTCTCCAACTTAGTTATTTATAAATGAGGAATTTTAACTATGTTAGCCTACTAGTCGTGTATAACTAACATGCACACACAGCACAATATAAAAGCAATAAATAGAAAATCTAATTTTCAACTATTATGGCTTTTATCTATAGTTGTCCTCCGTGTGTTGTCATCCCAAGCTGCTGCCATATTTGGCCACCGCCACCGGGTCTAGCTGTCGCATCCATCTTGCTCCTAGTTCCGCTGCGCCTCTGGTCCTTAGAAAGTTCCACGCTTTGCAAGATTTGATCCGCGACATAAATAGAATTTTACATTTTTGATCCTATATTCCATAAAAGGAATGTACATGTATACTAGATCGAACATAAAATAAAATTTACATCCATCGATCCTATATTCCATAAAAGGAATGTACATGTAACTAGATCAAAAAATAAAATCCTAATAAAACTAAATACATCTCCTGCTGTATTTTATAATACAATCATGCATACACAGTAAAATGCCCTTGACATGTCCAAGGGTCCAATCACACACATAATAACTATAAGCCATAAAAGTTGGATCCTGCATCCAAAAAATTAGCACATCCTACTATTATCCTGCCTAAATTATGTATGACATGTGCATAATTAAACTAATACCAAATACACAGAGGAAAAACCCTAGCTCTGATACCAATTATTGGTTGCTACTCGGAAAGCCTAGAGGTTCCACTGTACAAAAATTTTGTACAAAGGTCTGAACCTTTTCCTAGCTACCATGTGTTCTTTTAAATTAAATTTTGGATCGCTTGCAGAACTTAACACATTTGATCCAAAACTTAATCTATTCGTTCTTTTAGGTTTTGACTTGGGTCTCCTGCGGAACTTAACACGTTCGACCCAAATCACCTTAAGTTATTAATTCCATTAAATATTATTTTCCATAATTGGATCCAGTACTGACGTGGCGAGGCACACGACCTTCTTGGATATGGGAGCAACCACCACCGACTAGACAAAACCTTTTATGGAAAGCCAATATTTAATTTCCTAAAATAACTTTAGGTTAACCGAAAAAACAATCAAATCACAAGGAAAAATAAAACAAAAGAACACAACATCGAAAAACATATTCGAAACACTAAAATCATATGCCTCTTGTATTTGGTATTATTTCCAAAAATAACTAGTATGATGCGGAAAGGAAAAATACTAGTTATACCTTTTAGAAAGACCTCTTGATCTTCTACCGTATTCCTCTTCTAACCTCAGACGTTGTGTGGGCAACGATCTTCCGAGATGAGAACCACCTTTCCACCTTCCTTCTTTCTTCTAGATTTCGTCCACAATAAACTCCTCCAAGGATGAAGAATTTCGGCCACCACCAATTCTCCAAGGGATGCTAGAGACGAAGCTTGCTTTCTCTCCTTCTTCTCCTTCCTTGATCCGGCCACAAACAAAAGCTCCACCAAGAGATAAGTTTCGTCCAACAACAGGAGAGGAGAGAAATAGGGCCGGCCACCAAAACCAAAGAGGAGAGGAAAGAAAAAGAATAGGAGTTCATCTCTTAAAGGCTCCTCTACCTCCTCTTTTATAATCCTTGGTTTTGGCAAATAAGGAAACTTTAATAAAAACTTCCTTAATTCTTTTGCCATGAAAAAGAAAATTTTAATTAATTAAAATCAAATTCCTCTTCTTAATCAACATGGCCGGCCACACAACAAACCTCCAATCAAAGGAAATTTAATTCAATCAAGAATTAAAACCTTCCTAATTTGTTTCCGGAAATTTATAAAAATTTCTCCAATAATTTAATCCCTTCATGATTGGTTTATAAAAAGGAAATAAATTAAAATCTTTCTTTTAAACATGTGGATAAAAAGAAAATTATCTCTAAAAATTAAAATCTCTTTTAATCTACAAATAAAGAAAGATATCAAATCTTTTCTTAATCTTTTGTAGAAACTAATACAAGAGAATTATTAATTTTTTTTAAACTTTCTTTTAAATCATGAACATGGTTAAAAAGGAAAGTTTTTACCAAAATTAAAATCAACCTTTTAATCTACAAATAAGGAAAGAGATTTAGCTCTTCTCTTAATCTTTTGTAGAATCTTATAAAAGGAAAGATTTAAATTTTTAAACTCTCTTTTAAAACATGTTATCCACATAAGAAAAATTTTAAAAAATAAAAATCCTTTTTATTTTAATTTGGGCCGGCCACACCAAGCTTGAACCCAAGCTAGGGCCGGCCACCTTGAAGCACCCATGAACTAAACTTTGGCCGGCCCTAGCTTGGTCTCCAAGCTAGCTTGGCCGGCCCCTTATGGGATGGGTAAGAAGGTGGGTATAGGTGGGTATAGTACTCTATAATTAAGAGGCTACGATAGGGACCGAGAGGAGGAATTGGTTTTGGTCTCCCGATAAAATTAAGCATCCCGTGTTCGCCCCGAACACACAACTTAATTTTATCAATAATAATTCATTCCACTAAAGAACTATTATTGAACTACCGCACTAATCCCAAATTACATTTTGGGCTCCTTCTTATTATGAGTGTGTTAGTCTCCCTGTGTTTAAGATAACAAATGTCCACTAATTTAGTAAGTTACTGACAACTCACTTAATTAATATCTAGCTCCAAGAGTAGTACCACTCAACTTCATCGTCATGTCGGACTAAGTCCACCTGTAGGGTTTAACATGACAATCCTTATGAGCTCCTCTTGGGGACATTCTCAACCTAGATTACTAGGACACAGTTTACTTCTATAATCAACAACACACACTATAAGTGATATCATTTCCCAACTTATCGGGCTTATTGATTCATCGGACTAAATCTCACCCATTGATAAATTAAAGATATAAATATCAAATATATGTGCTTGTTATTATATTAGGATTAAGAGCACACACTTCCATAATAACTGAGGTCTTTGTTCCTTTATAAAGTCAGTATAAAAGAAACGACCTCTAATGGTCCTACTCAATACACTCTTAGTGTACTAGTGTAATTATATAGTTAAGATAAACTAACACCTAATTACACTACGACCTTCCAATGGTTTGTTCCTTTCCATCATGGTCGTGAGCTACTGTTTATAATTTATAAGGTACTGATAACATGATCCTCTGTGTGTGACACCACACACCATATTATCTACAATATAAATTAATTGAACAACTACATTTATCATAAATGTAGTCATTTGACCAATGTGATTCTTATTTCTAGATAAATGTTTATACCAAAAGATAGGCTTTTAGTATACATCCTAACAATTACTCCTCCAGCTGTTCCAAAAGAGAATTTAGTAGATTTCCCATCGATAGTCTGAGGGACTTAGGTCTTGGAGTAGGAGTCGCTGAAGGCTCCGAACCAAGTAAATCGATTGTATCTGTTGGGATGTATACTATAAGCATAGCTTTTGTATGAACATCTGTTTTGAAATATTTTGAGATGAGAATCACTTTGGTCAAATGTTTGCATTTTATATTTATATATATATATCAATGCAGTTGTCCATTTAATTTATATTGTAGATAACATGGTGTGTAGTGCCACACAGAAGATCATGTTATTGGTTCCTTATAAATTATAAATAGTAGCTCACAACCAAGATGGATTGGGACAAACCATTGGAACGGTTGTAGTGTAATTTGGTATTAGTCTGTCTTGACTATAAAATTACACTAGTACACTATGTGTGTATTGAGCAGGACCGTTTGAGGTTGATTCGATATGTACTGACTACATAAAAGAACAGAACCTCTATTATCATGTATGTGCATCCTTTTAATTCCTATATAATAACAAGCACGTATACTTAGTATTTATTTCTTTAACTTATCAATGAGTGAGATTTATTCATTAAATTAATAGGCTCGATGAGTTGGGAAATAATACTATTTATATAGTGTGTTGTTGATTATAGAAGAAATCTGTGTCCTAATTATTTAGGTTGATGATGTCCCCTTGAGGAGCTCATAAGGATTATCATGTAAACCCTGCAGGTGGACTTAGTCCGGCATGATAATAAAGTTGAGTGGTACTACTCTTGGAATCAGATGTTAATTAATTGAGTTGTCAGTAACTCAATTAATTAACGGACATACGATATCTTAAACACAGGGAGTTTAATGCACTCATGATAAGAAGGAGCTCATATTGTAATATGGAATTTGTGTGATAGTTCAATAATAACCCTTTAATGGTATGGGTTATTATTAATGGACTTGAGTTGGGTGTTTGGGCCAAACATAGGAAGCCCAAGTCCATCAGGAGGCCTAAACCAATTCCTCCTCTAGGTCCCTGTTGTAGCCTCTATATAAAGCCTCGCATCCACCCATCCAAGAAGTTGTTGGTGTTGTTTTGTTTTTGGCGCCACCACATCTTTTCCTTCCTAGGGCCGGCCACATCTCTTCCTTGCTAGGGTCGACCACATCTCCTCCACCTAGGGTCGGCGCCTCCTCCTCCATACAAGGGTCGGCACCTCTTCTCCTTGCTAGGGGCCGGTGGCTCTTGCTCTCCTTGGTGGCTGGCGGTTTGGAAGAAACGAAGGGAAGGGTGGTTGTTGTCTTGGTAGATCGTCGCCCACACGACGTCCAAGAAGAGGAGAGGAATACAGCAAAAGATCAAGAGGTCTTTAGCTACAAAGGAAAGATACAACTAGTTCTTTAGTTTAGTTTTCTTTGTATCGATCTTGAATACCAACACAAGAGGCCAGCGATCTTGTACTTCGATCAAGGTGTGCTATGATCATTCAAGAACTTGCTTGATTGATCAAACACATGTTTAATCGAACATGCGGGTTGCTAGGAAAAATTCTGTTCTTGTACAATTTTTTTTTGTATAGGGAAATTGAAACAGAACAAAATTCCAGCGCCTTCAGTATCTTCGTTTCTTTTCTCATAGTTTATTTTTAATTTTGCTACATATTTTTAAAACCTAAAAAATAAGTTTTTAAAATCACATGATTCCCCCCCCCCCCCCCTCTCACGTGAATTAATCCTACAAGTTCCACTCAACTCCCCCAATTAGTCTACTCGACTCAAGGGGATCAGCTTCCTCGACCTACTACTCTTCTTAGATAGCTCCAATCGATTCGCCTGACTCTAGGGGATCATCTTCCCTGACCTACTACTCTGCTCAGATAGCTCTACTCCTCGACTTCTCCATTCGGCTGACCCCGACGACCCGTTCAACTTTACTGATATGACAGACTCACGTTGTCATTCAACCTAATCCCTCTTAGTAGAGGGATGTAGGATGGTATATGTTATATTTGAGAGGTATCCTAAGGCAAATCGCCTTATGGAATGTACTATTTATTGGATAAATAAATATGCACTATTTAAGTGCACATTTTATATATATTGAATCTTAAACTTATTTACTGAATATCCTCAATATGATTCATAGCAAAGAGAACTTGTGATTAGATCACAACTAGGGAGCATCTCTTTATGTGTAATTATGAATGTATTGAAATATTCCCCTAATTGATAAATTGATGTGTTCAGACATCATCAATTCTGTGAGACTAGTATGAGTTATACTCCTTAGTCTAACCAAGGAGTTGTTTCTCACTAGTTGAAGACATTGGGATCTCGAGAGTTAAAGGTGGATGCTAGTTATGGTAACTAGTTATTTGAGTGACTTGCTATGAGACTTCATATGGTTCTCTACATATACAATAGATATGTCAATGAAGATCTCATTACAGCCTGAATGTAAGTTTCCTTCAACTTGAGGTATTCACACTACAACATTTTTTATTTTTGGCAACGCCTCTCATTGCAACGGCTTAAAAACCGTTCTCTTAAAGTACATTAGGCCATGGTTTTTAATAGTGTTGGTTTAATAAATTTTTTTAATATGCAATGATTAAAAACCGTTCTCTAAAATACATTTATTAAAAAAAATTATACTAAATAGATTAGGCAACGGTTTTTAATTTTTTTTTAAAATATTGTTGCGCTACATTAAGCAACGATTTAAACTACAATATTATTTATTTTTTGCAACGCTTCTCATTGCAACAGTTTAAAAACCGTTCTTTTAAAATACATTAGGCAACGGTTTTTTTTAAAAAATTTTTACAACGATTAAAAATCGTTCTCTTAAAATACATTAGGCAACGGTTTTTTTTTAATTTTTCTCCAACGATTAATAACCGTTATCTAAAATAAAATTTCTATTTTTATTTTCCTTTTCTAAAATAAATCCTACCCGCGCGCGCATTTTCCTTATCCTGACACATTTTACAAATGTCATCCTAAATAATAAATATATTAATCTAATTTATATCATGTTGTGTTTTGTAACGACCCAACTTTCCCTATTTCGAGTTCTAAATGTCCTTAAAAATATTGGAAATTACTTTTAAAATATTCTAGAGATTTTTAGAAATTTTTAGAGTATTTTTATGTAATTTTTGGAGGTCGTTTGATATTTTTACTAAACGAAAGAAGTTTTGACAAAAAATATCCAATTCGAGATTTGAACCCGTGACCTCCGGCCGAACCCAACCATAACCGAATCCATCCAACCAACTATTCTACAAACATTTTGTGAATAAATATGGAACGAAATACATTTAAGCAGTAGTTAGGAACGTTTAAAATAAAAGGGGAATAAAACGTTCGGCTGAGGATTCGAAACCATGACCTTTGACTTGGTCAAATCGTGGTTGACCAGGTGTGCCAAGCAGGCATTGCTGATTAGGGAAGGAGTGGATTTTATATAAGTAGTAGTTGGTTAATGGAATAATGGAGTTATAAAGGGAGAACTTAGGTTTTACCGTGACCTAAAAAAAAAAACCTTTCCTCTCCTTTCTCTGTCGCGGCGTGTCGCCATTCTCTGCTTGGGCGGAAACACAGCGGAGGCTAGGGCTTCACTCCGGCGGTCGGTGGAGGGGGTTTTTCGAGAGATTTCTTCATCTTCACAATCCTCTCGGCAAGGAGAACACGTAGGCACAAGAAGTGGCCGGAAAACTCGAGTTATCCGAACCCTAGAAGTTCTCTTCTCGGTTATAAGTGCAAGACCAAGTGTAAGTTGCTACTCACCTGCAGTAGGAGTAGTTCCGCGGCTTTGTTATCGTATAGCGGTTTTTTATTTCTATAGAATAGACTTGAGAAGTTTTATTTGAACCTGAAATTTGTTTTCCTTGGGTTGCTTCTTCTGGATTTGGGAATTTGAAGAGATAGTAAGTTTTGCTTGAGATTTTCACTGATTGAAGTTGGGTTCTTCATTTGTTGGGCGTGGCTTTGGTGGTTAGATTTATAGATCGAAGCATGAATTCTGTGAATATGTTTGTTCTTGAACAGCGCATGTTTTCCTTATGGAACTAGTTGTAGAGTTTGGATTTGTTGGGCGTGACTTTCACTGTGTTTGAAAATTGGAACAGATAGCTGGATCTATTTTGCAAAATGTTGCATCTTTTACCACCCCTACATTTGTGATAATTACTTTGTACTGATTTTAGGCTGTTTTTATACATAATCATGTGATAAATTTCAAATGTAAATAGTCAAATTCAGTTGTGGGTATTAACCTATACTGGCACATCTTTTCCTCTAGGAGTCACTTATTCTTGCCTGGTAATTAATGTGTGTAATCAAACAAAGACACCTGCTCAGGGTTTGGCAAATAGAAATTTAGGTTTGGGCTAAGAACTCATTGATGTACTAGGATTTGAGTCTGAATCTTCATGATGCAAAGCATCGTCACTGGACCATATTATGGATGCCTTAGTATGTGTGTGATATTCTACCTCTGACCTTAGGTATCATTTTAGGCTCTGAATTGGTTTAAAGACTCACTTACAGTAGCACGGGCCTAGAAGAAGCAATGCAAGGAGACATGCAAATTATAACCAGTAATATATACACAGATTTGGTTGGTCATGCTATGAGTGTCACATTACAAGCATTGAATATGCACCAAACTAACATCTGTAGTGGGTTAGATAATATCAGTTCTCATTATGCACCTAATATTTTCTTTGTAATTCTACAATATTCCTTTTTTTTGTATACAGGATTCTAATATGGATGGTGATCATGTGGATGAAGATCAAATGTTGGACATAGAAGCTGAAGAAGATGATGCTATATAGCTTGATTTTTTAGTACAAGTACTGATAGTGGATGAAGGTCAAATGTGAATGCAGATCAAATGTTTTGATTAGTAATGATAGATGACAAATGATTTTATATTTTGTGTGCAAAGATTTAAGTTTAAGGTAGAGAAATATTAAGACAAATGTGGATGAAGATAATGCATACTTTGTTAATTAGTATATTTGTTTGAGTATTATAATATTTTGTTTTGGATAACCATGTAATTAATTTTCTTCAATATGTATGTGGATGATTAATATATTTTGAGCATGTTTTTCTTTAATTGGTATAATTTTCTTCAATTGGTATATTTTCAGTATTAATTTTTTCTGTTGCTATCAACGACAACAGTTTTCCTCTATTGTTATCAATAACAACGGTTTTCCTGTGTTGCAATCAAAGGCAACGGTTTTTCTTGTGTTGCAATCAAAGGCAACGGTTTTTTCTGTTGCTATCATAGATAGCGGTCATAAACTGTTGCCATAGAATGATTAAAAAACCGTTGGCTATATTCATCAAAGGCTACGGTTTTTTTTATAGTGTTGCGAATTATTAGTAAAACCGTTGCCTAAACAAAAGGTAGCGGCTGACTATACCACGGTTTAAAAATCGTTGTCTAAAGAAAAGGCAACGGTTTTTATACTTTAGGCCACATTTTTTGGACGTTGCCATTGGTGAAAAATGTTGTAGTGTCAAGTCACCTTGGTCATGAAAACTTATACTTTGACATCTTAAGAAAACATTTTCGGGAAGATGTAGACCCGGGATAATTGAGTGTAAGTTAAAGTGTCCAAAGGTGTTTGAATGGCCAACAAAGGATTCACCACTCCTTACAAGGAGATATATACCCTATGGTTTCTTGTCAAGATTATTACTAAAAAATCTTTGGCCAGAACATCACATCTTAAGAGTACTCTTGGATACATGTACATATAATTTGAATCCGTAGGATAAGAAAGTATTACTTAGACTAGGTGTGACATAGTCAGCCTAGTGAGGGCTGACACACAGGCCATGTCCTGAACCAAGTGAGTATAAGACGAGTGAAAGGAACGAGACATGACTCACTGTAACTGCTAAAAGGTTCATAAGTGGTTTTGAAATCAACGTTTGATTTTTCGATCAATTGGGGATCATGATATACTACTAGGTGTCACTTGATCGATCTATAATTAATGATTAATTATGGACGACCAACATAACTAGAAACTTATTGGGTCACATGTATTACGAGTTTATCCAAAAAAATATAAAATAAATTTGGAAATTAGATTATCAAATCGAGAAAGATTGAGTCTGATTGAACTTATAATTTTGGATTTATCCAACCCCGATATGAAATCTATATAAAGATACAGATTGAGAGAAAAATTTTAATGAAATTCAATTAAACCTAAAGGTTGGGATTGCTTCTCTCCTCTTTTCCTCTCCTTGCAGCGGGCGCCGCAATTCACCGTGGCTGCAGCTTGCTTCAACGTTAAACAGGAACGTTGAATTTGCTTCAACGTTGAAAGCTAGCAACGTCCAATCAGCAAACATTGCTGGTTGTTGCTGGTGCTATTTTCTCCAGCAAACGAGGCTGGTTTTCAGCCTCCTTCAAGCATGAACAGTAGGTGCATAAATCATCAAACGTTGCTGGTTTTCAGCCTCCTCCAAACGTGAACAGGAGGTGCACCAATCAGCAAACATTGCTGGTCATCAGGTGCTGGTCTTTTTCCAACGTTGAACAGCCTCCAACGTAGAAAAGCAGACGTTGCTGTGAACAAGCCTCCAACGAACGGCCAATTGTTGTGCCGTCCAGCTTCTGTTCTGGCCAAAGATCCGGAATCCTTTGCCACCGGCCACATCCACCTGCAGCGAGCTGCCCGCTGCCGGACAGCAACCTTGTGAAGATTGCTTGCCAGTCGATTTGTGTCATCAGATTGCTTCGGCAGTTGAATACGAATCGAGCCGTGATCCCTCTTTCAGATTATTCTGTCTCCTCACTTTGGCTAGTACCGAAGCGAAGACTTGACTCGGGCTTTTGGAAGCCGTCTTGACGAAAGTTTGGCGTGGATATGCATAGAGATGAGGCTTCCGAATGTCGCTTAATTGATCTCCTTTCCACTCAGTATCATCCATTAAGTATATCTAGCGTAAATTTACTTCCGTAAAATTTTATTTTATGATTATATCTGGCATGTTGTATCATATATGTGTGTGGTGTGTGTCATATAATAATTAAATTTTATTATTACTGTTTATGTCTTCAATTGTACATGTTTGTGAAATGTGCTTTAGCACACATCACGTCAGGCTACCCAATAGTATGATTATACATATACGGGATATGGATGGTACTGGTGCTGAAAGCACTAGCTAATCAAACATGTGTTTTGATATTGGCAAAGGTTCAAAGTTAAGGGTTGTTGTGATCTAACAAGTTTACTTGTGTATACAAGCAAGTTCTACTTGAGATTAGGTAAAGGAGTCCTGATTAAGAGAATCGGGCGCTAAGTCCAAGTCAAGGGGATTAGGCATGAAGTCCTGGTTGAGTGAATTTAGCATAAGTCTTGGCATATTGAGGATATCGGGCAAAAGCCTTGGGGTCGCGAACACCGAGCGGAAGTCTAAGCGGGTCGAGGATTGGACGTCTAGCGAGGAGTCCTGAAGGTCAAAATTGGATGTCAAGAAAAAGTCCAAACAGATATGGATGACATGATGTTTGACAATGTAAGTACCCTGAGATAGTTTTGATCTGGTCAACCAAGTTCAGTTAGGTCCAATGTGTATTTGATCCTTGTGTCTAAGTATGTAGGAACTTAGGAACACAAGAAGTCGAGCAGAAGACGCAGCTAGCGAGAATGATGGAACGGGAAGGGAGTCGACGGGCTCGGTGCATCCGAAGGACGAGGAGCTGTGGAAGAGTACATCGGCGGACGAGAAGGGCACCTGTGACTGTCCGAGGGACGAGAAGCCGAGGAGGAAGCCTACTCGAGGAGAAGGTCAGAGTCGAGTTCGGGTGAGATCAATTCTGGACGGCCGGAGCATCACCCAACCGAGCCAAGCAAAAAATGGTTAACAAAGGAAGTTAACCAATTTCTAATGAATAGTACCGAAGGTGTCTTCAAAGGCTTGGAAGGCGCCTTCGATGAACAATGTGAAGGCGTCTTCCAGTGACCATTAGCGGAGATAAGGTTTTATCTTCGACGGATAAGACTTATCTGTTGGAAGGTGCCTTGGACCATCTTGAAGGCACCTTCTAGCCTCAAATAGAGTTTTCCAAGGGCTATAAAACGACCCCTGGAGATAGGAAATAATTAACAACTTGAACTACAACTCTTGTAACACATTCCTAGCATTTCTTTGAGCTTTTCAATGATTGTAAGAGGTTTCTTTACTGCAACGAAGGAGATCTTTTAGTGTCTTTCACAGCCTTGGAGTAACAACCACCTAGGTTATAACCAAGTAAAATTATGGCCTCCTTAATCTTCCTTTTTAAATTGTTTAGTTCAGTTTTATTATTGTTAGATTTAATTGTGCTATTAATCAAGTCCAAAGATTGAAAAGGGTTATTTTAATTTTACAGACAATTCACCCCCTCTTGCCAGGCCTCGCTACACCAACAATTGGTATTAGAACCAGAATGCCTTAGAAGGACTAACCACCAACTGAAATACCGAGACGATGGCCGGACCGAGCATCTACTCGCCAAGTTCGAGGGAGAATTCATGACATGGAAGAAATGCATTAAAACAGACTTTGAAGTACTTTTAATAATTAAATATGACTTTGTAGCTCCCAAGGACCCACAAGGAGTTGAAAAAGAGGAATACAATCGACCAAGAAGGAGCAAGCAGACTTCGTAACAAATGGACGAGCCGAATTCTATCTGCTGAGCGTGCTACCTCCATAAGAAGTTTGCAGAATCAGTGCCTACAACTTAACAAAGGAACTTTGGGAGAAGTTTTTGGAGTTACACAAAGGTACATTTGAAGCCAAGCTCGTAAAACGGGATATGCTCCGGAACCAATTGACCAACCTCCAGATGAAAGAAGGAGAGTCAGTAGCACAACTGCACGCCAAGCTGAAAAAGTTAATAACTAGATTTGCGAATCTTAGAGAACATGTAACAAATCGAGATTCTTAAAGGTATACCTTAAATGCTTTCCCTAGGACACAAGATTGGACGTCTATAGTAGACTCTTATTATATTTCAAAAGATCTAGAGGTAAGTACTTTAGAGAGTTTATTTTCTACTTTAGAACTTCATGAATCTATATATGCAGAATTAAAGGAGCCCAGTCAGAATATTACCCTGAGGGCAAGAACAGATGATCAAGACTCCGAAGCATCCATCGACGAAGATGAAGCGACATTATTGGTAAAAAAAAGAATTTAATAACTTTATTAAATCTAATAAATTTAAGTCATAGACGAAAAAATACTTTCGAAGCAAAAGAAAGATCTAATGTTACAACTGCAACGAAGAAGGGCACATCAAGGATGATTGCCCAATGCTAAAGATGAAGGAGAAGAAGAAAGAGCCAACCAAATCAAGACACAAACCTTAAAAGTTACATGGGACGAGTCATCATTGGAGTCAGAAATTGAAGAATATGTCGGACTAACCATATTGGCAGACTACCAAGGAGAAGATAAAAGCAACTCAGAGATGAGCATCAATGAAGGAGGAGGCTCCTCAGAAGAAAGTTGCGATGAAAGGGGAGCGTCAGAACATGAGGTAAGTGAGGTACGTGCACTCTCTCCCAAGCAACCTTTTGAATTTATCAAAATATTATCTAAGAATTTAGTACAACTATAAAAAAGATAATGATATGTTAAAATTAAACTTAGTAAATTTATACCCATTAAATATGTTTGATAATTTAAAAATAGAAAATTAAAAATTAAAAGTACAAATAGAAAAATTAAAAAAATGATCATGCATGTTCAAATGATTTTTAAAAATCAAAATTTAAAGATCATGATAAAATTAACTAGTACATTAGGAATCACCAAGGGCAGATAAAGAAAATCCCTAAGAATTATGTACCTCTAAAATTTTTAATAAATCCAGTATGTAGAAACCTATTTTGGGTTTCAAAATCTTTTTTAGATTAAATTTCCAAGTCTATGAATTATTAGGGTAAAAATTATTTTAATTATTAAAAAAATTCAAGTAAATTTTTTTTCAAATTTCTTGTTCAAAATTTTTACACTTACAGAACAGCAAGTATTTCTAATAAAGAATTTTTTTAATTTATTTTTTAAAGTTATTTTCTATGAAATTATCAAAGAAAATGATATTTTTAAATTTAAAATTATTACACAAACTTATTTTTGGAAACTTTTATTTTTCTAAGGTTAAACAAAGAGTTTTTATATCCAAGAAAATTAGCAAAATTTTTAGAGTTGAAATTTTTTTAAAAAAATTATTTTTGAAAATTAGATACTTCACTAAAATAAATCATTTCTGTTAGACTAAATAATATTTTTCTAGGAAACTTTTTTCTACTGGTCTAACTTATTCTTCTTAAAATTGACAAAAATTTTCAGGATTTTTTAAAATCGAAAAGTAATTTTTAAATTAATTTTTGTCAAATAGAAGATTAATTAACAAAAATAGAATATTTTTAAAAATTATTTCTGAAAAATATTAGCCTACTAGTAATATTTGTAATGTACCCCTAGAAATCTTTTCAAATTTGTTTAACTATTTTTTGTATTTTTTTCATAATATTTTTTCATAATGTACCCCTTGGGTTGATGCACATCAAAAACTTGGGTTGATAGATCGGATGCGAGCGATAGAGGGGGGGGATGAATATCACTTCTTTTAAAACTCTTCTTTTACTTTTAAATCAGAATCGTGCAGTGGAAAGTAAAAA
The DNA here is from genome assembly GCF_018446385.1 of Zingiber officinale. NCBI lineage: Eukaryota > Viridiplantae > Streptophyta > Magnoliopsida > Zingiberales > Zingiberaceae > Zingiber > Zingiber officinale. Next base: position 95,618,918 of record NC_055990.1, read on the forward strand.
AGGAGATAGGTTCATTTACTTTGTTCGGAGCCTAGCTCGACTCCTACTCGAAGGCTCGCAGTCCTTGACTGCACCGATGAGCAATCCACTAAGATTCTTCTTCCCGAAAATCTCGGAAAGAAGTAATGCGTACAAAATACAATAATATAAGATAGTAGCAAGCCTACTATCTTATATGAGTTTAAGTGCAATACAAAAGTAAAGTATACCGACAGTATGTGAAAGTTGAAGCTCGGTCGGCACTTGCTTGCGTGTAGAAGAGTTGTAGAGCAGTAGCACGAACAGCAGCAGCTAGCACAGAGATTGACTTCGAACCCGAACAATGTTTTTTCAACCCTAGACCTCGAGCTCTCTTTTATAAGAACCGTCGACGTTCGATCGACCGATCCCTGGGTTCGGTCAATCGATCCCGCTCCCTTTCTTCTGTGCTGAGATTTGCTGAGATCTGATCTTCGAGTATTAACTGAACTTTAATGGTTCGGTCGACCGATAACCTTGTTCGGTCGACCGAACAGTAGCCTTCCCTGTTCATCGAGATCTTGAATTAATGCACCATTAATGTCTTCATTGTTCGGTCGACCGAACCTCATTTTCGGTCGACCGATCATGCTGTGATACCATGTTCGCAAGCTTGATCTGTTTTGCCATTTTTGCCTGAATTCGGTCGATTGAACCTTTGTTCGATCGACTAATAAAACGCCTTTTTCGGTCGACTGAACCTCTTATTCAGTCAACCAAACCCTTGGTCAAACTTTCTGAGTGCTGGTCGCGTGGCCGCTGACAGAGCCTGATTCTGAGTTTTGAGTCAAAAGTTATGATCATTTGAAGTTCAAGGGGTTATATGATTCTGCAACACAAAGTTAGTTCGATATAACAATAATATTCCTGCAAAACAAAGTTATCACAGTTATAATACTTGAGTAGTAATATGCATAAGTATAATAGTTAGGACTGTCTTGATCTCAACTTGGAAACTTTCCCGGTTTCTTCAGTTGGATCAGCGACCTTAGGTTGTTCCCTTCAGGAACCTGACCTCACTGTCGCTCCTCCAGTTATTTATCTCAACCTATCTGCCAAACGTTGGGTCCTCCAGACCTGTTTGGGCTTTACTATCTGGTCGTGACTAGGGCTTTCCCGATTGAGTAAATAGCCTGCACACTTAGCCAAATCATCAGATCATAACATGACTTAACTTGAACCTTTGACAACATCAAAACTCAGGTTTGATTCTGGTGCACCTTGCACCAACAATCTCTCCCTTTTTTATGTTTGGCAACCAAGGTTCACAGTTAAGTTTAAAATATGCAGAGTTAAGTAAACAAACATTTAACTCTCCCCCTGAGTTTAATAAGTCCCCCTAAATTTACTATCTCTCCCTCTTTGACACACATAAAAAATAAGGGTAATACAAACCAACATATTTAAAGTAAGTCAAGAGAAAAATTAAGAGTTTGAGTTAGAAAAATTATTTGATTTTTTTTTAAAATCAAGGTTCTCTAAGTATAAGTTAGAAGTTATGTGATTGAAAATAATAGTAATTTTTTTTTAAAAAAAACTTCATAAAATATTTTCATAAAAACTTAATAGAATTAAGTTAAAATCTTTGAAAATGGTTTTAGAACAACTTAAAAATTTCATGAATAAGTGTAAGTTAAAAAATAAGAAAGTATAAATATTATGATTTGTTAGAAAAATTTTCTAAGGAAAATTTTAGAAAATTTTATAAGAGAAAATAATGAACTAAGATTTGAAATTAGTTTTTAGAAATTTAAAAAAAAAAAAAGACATTGATTCAAGAGTTAGGTTTTGAAAGGCTGAAGCAAAATTTTCTAATTAAGAACTTTTATGCTTTTTCAAGAAAATAAGTCTATAATTTTTGAAATATGTTGGAAAGAGAATTTTAAAAATCCATAAGTCTAAAAGAAATATTTAACCAATAAATTTTGAAAACATGATTTAAAAAAAAAAAATAGGAAAGATTGGTTTTTAAATGATGTTAAGGCTCCCCCTTAATTAAATAATCCTAAGGTCCAAGCGAGGTATGAAAAATATATATTAGACCAAAATTTCGGAATACTTTTTAATTTAATTAATTAATCTCACCATTACTAAGTTATCAAAACTAAATAAACCTATAGTTGTGTGAGATGATTCAAATTATTTTGGTACTTAGGTTAAATTAATACTTAACCAAAGTTTAATTTATGATTAAAGTTTAAAGTTAATTTAATTAATGATTAAGTTTGATTAAATTAATCAAATATTATTTTCTAAATTTGATTATTGAATTATTTAAGTTAAATTTAATTAAGGTTAGTTTTGAATTGATTAAGATTTAAATTTATCAATTAATTTAGGATTAATAATTTATTAAAATAATTGATTAATAAAATAAGGTGATTAGTTTAAGTTGTTGATCAATTTTAGATTAATTAAAGCAATTTAATAATCAATTGATTAAAATTAATTAATGTTGATTTTTAATTAGATTAGATTAAGATTATTTAAACGTGAATTAATTTACGTATTAAATTAGATAATTTATAAATTAATTGATTAAGTTGAGAACTAAATTTCGATTATTTTGAATTTTGTGTTAATTAGATTTGTAAAGTTAATTTAATTAACTTCAAATTAATTAATGATTTAATTATTGTTTTAATTAAATTAAAATAAATTAGGTTTGAGTTTAAAAATTTATTGATTTATTTAATTTATAATTTATTGTATAAATTAAAATTATTTAGAATTAATTAATTAAGGATTAATTTAAAGTTGATTTTTAAGTTAATTGTTTTAAAACATAATTAATTTAGGTTTACAAATTTATTAATTGATTCATTTATTTATTAGATTAATTGATCAAGTTAGTTAACTAAATTTAACTTTAATTATTAAATAATTTGATTAATTAAGAGGTAATTAATTAAATCAGTTTTGAGTTAGATTGATTTGGTTTAAATTATTATAATTTTTATATTAGTTATTACTCTTTTCAATAAAAAAAATTATTATCAATAATAAATTAATAAAATTTTGGGTTATGAATTATTGATTTGATTAATTGTTAAAGAAAATTAATTAATTAATTAATTAGTGATTTCAAGTTTAATTAATTGATTAACCATTTAGTTATGAATTTAGAGTTGATTTAGTTTTCCTTTAAGTTTATGATTTTAAGTTTTAATTAGAATTTTAAAAATTAAGTTTGAGTTTAATTGTGTGTTAATTTAATTTTGGGTTAAAATGAATTATTAGGATTAATTAATGTTAACATTATTTGAATTAATGTTTAGTTTAGAGATTTTAAAGTTATTAGCTAATTAAGGATTAAAAAGTTGTAAAATACCGAAAATAGGCGAATATTAATAAGGAAATTTTCTGAAATTTTTGGAAATTTTTCGGGAATATTTCGGAGCTCGTACGGACGAGTTAACGGGGATAAAAACGGGGCCCGGGAAAATCCTGTTTAGGCTACCCCATTTAAGCGAGGAAAAATTGAATATGCTTATTCATTTCTTTTTTTTTCTTTGTTTTTTCTTTTGTTTTCGCCGAATTCCTTCCCTCTCCCTCACGCACTCGAGCCGCATCCCCTCCTCACCCGACGACATCTTCTCCCGAACCCTAACCGGCGCCGAGCGGTTTCCTCTCCCTCTCCGCAACCGATGCCATTCTCCCTTCCTCCCTATTGCGTCACTTCTCCTCTTCTTCAAGCGCCGGCCACCAGATTCACCGAGCCACCATCAGCCAAGTTTTTCTTCCGGCCGATTCACCTCCGTCAGTCACCGGGTCCGACTTAGCACCGCCGGGTGCCGCCTCTCCACCGAGCCATCTCCGGCCTATGCCCTAGCCAGCACCGACGCCACTGCCGGCACCGGTTTCTCAGTGTCGGCCGCCGTCGCCGTGCCCTAGCACCGCCGCCGACACATCTCACCTCTTGCCACCGGCCACAGACCGAGCAGTGCCGATTAGGTCGACAACTCCTCTGCCGGGTGCTGTCGACTCCCTGTTCTTGCATTGTGCCCTAAAAACCGAGTAGATAAGGTGAGTTGGGTTGTTGTATGATCTGTGATCTCCATTGCTTAATCTTTTTCTTGATCAGTTTGGTTCCAGCAGTGATCCCAGCTGTGAGGTGAAGTTTTATGCTGTGGATAAACAATCAAGGTTGTAATTTTGATCGGAAGGTGAAGTGAGACTTGTTGTGGGGTTATTCTGGTTCTGACAGCCACTCCTTTCGGTATCTACTGGCTTCTGTAACGGGTGTCAACCTAGGTAAGATGTAGGAAAATGGATCCTTGTTGTAGATTGAGTTGGTTTAAAAATTAATCTAATGGAACGATTAGGGTTAAGACCATTAACCTTAATCAATGGTTAGATTTAATTTTGGGTAGGTAATTGGTTATGTTAATTAGGGTTATCCCTAATTTAGTTTCGTGGATTTTATTAAGCTATTTAAATTCATATGACCTTTAGCTAAATAAATATTTATATATTGGTTGGTACAGGATTTTGATTCAAGACGGTGTCTCGACGAGGGATCCATTTCGGACTTATTGGACCTTTCTTATTGGAGGCGGGTACTTTTGACTTATTGTCTTTGATATGCATAGTAATGAAATTAACAAGTTGCATTAATTATGTTCCTCATTTGTTTCGATTAATCACTACCCGATTACCTGTTACCTGCTTGATTGATTGTTTGTTTTGCATTTCGTGTTGTTATATACCTGATTACACATGCTCATAGGGGTAGTGATATAACCATGTTTCACCATGTTCAGGACCTAGGATTGATACCTTATCTGATCGATGTACTTTGATGTGATTTATTTACTATGGTGCACATCATATGTGTATGTAGATTTGTTCGGTATATTACCATGCTTAGTGTCATGCACTATTCGCATGATTGCATGCTGTGTGATAGATTGCTCCATTATTGTCGAGCACATTGCTAGTTTCATCACTGTTCGATGCTCCGTTGTGACGCTCATGGGTAGTGTGGTGCAGCGTGGTAGCACGTCAGTTTGCTCTTCCGGTGCTCCGTTGGTCCGCTCAGGGGTAGTGTGACGCAGCGTGTAGCACGTTAAAGATCCCTCCCTGTCATAGTGTACCGGAAGATGAGAGCACTGAGCTCCCCCATTTACGATTTGGGGTAGGAGTATGTATGTACTCCGACAGCATCCCGTTCTCTCGGTCACTCATCAGGAGTAGTGATGCGGAGTGCACGGTCGTCACAGCCCTACCCACTCGGTCCCACTTTTGTTGTGAGTTGGCTGACTGGCGTCAGGGGTGACCATGACATTGGCATCATATGCATGATGCATTTATTGTTTGTGTTTGTGTTTGCTGCATTTATATGCTGCACATTGTTTGGATACCAATGTTTGACATGCATACATGATTTCTATACCTCTCGGACTGCTTGTCTTTATACCCAGGTCCTGGTTAGTACAGTATTCTCCTGTTTACTTAAGTTTGTATTCACCTTTATTACATCAGGAGACTGTACGCATGATTAGTGCTAGGCGTTATTTCCTTACTTTGCATATCAGTTGTACCTGCTGAGTGTTGGACTCACCCCGCCTCCATTGTTGTTATATTTTCAGGTTGAGGCTGTCCGGAGCAGTTCCAGTCGCTAGTTCCCATCTGCACGTAGTGCTAGTCCTTTGCTGGTCTTGAGTTGTTATTTTATCTTAGTTTCTCTATCAGACTTTGTTTTTAGTCTTGTATTGTTTTACTTATGGATATTGTATGGATTCATATCGTTTGATGGATTTTTGGTATGATTTGGATTTATTCTACTACATGCCTGCCTGGACGGCAGAAGAGGTAAGTTTATCGGATTTGAGCTTTACGAGTGTAGTTGAGTAGGGTTGATTTTGAGTCATGGTATTACTGCTTTGGTTTGCTTATATTTATATAAACTGCGTGGTGATGGTTTATTTACATGTTATTATTCCAGCCGCATGTGGCTGAGGTATATGAGGATGTAGAAAAGTTTCAGATTGTCCGCCGTACAGGGGAGATGCTGTCGAAATTTCTTCGGACAGAGACTCCTCCGGGGCGTGACAATTTAGTGGTATCAGAGCCAAGTTTTACGATCATTGTTTTCGTATTTTGGATATTTGGGATAACCTGATACCAATTTATATGGTATCAGAGCGCCAAAGTTTGGCGATACTTGTTTAGTTTCCGTGTGTTGGATTTTCGAGATTTATCTGATACCAATTTATTGGTATCAGAGCAGGGTGTGATTCCTGCTTTTAGTATTCTGGATATATTTTGCTAGCCCAAGTTTGCGAGTCAAACTGGGTAGTTATTTTGGTTGCACGGATTTTCCATTACGTATATGTTTTGGATTTTCGTTTCGGATTAATATGGATTTCCGGTGATTTTCATGTTCGGAATTCCGAGGTCAATTTGGGGACTGGACAGCGACAGAACATCTCCAGACAGCAATTAAGTATGATGTTTAATTTTATAGTTTATGACATGTATTAGCATTCTTTATTTAATACTTGTTTGGTTGTTGTAACACATATTACATGTGATAGGTTAGCCATTGAGCATGGTTGACCTTAATAGAGATCAAGGATTATAGTCTCTGGTGATTTTTCATATCATACCATCAGTAGTTTTAGCTTCTGTTACTACTAGTAGGAGATGGAGGCACGTACCAGCCTCTGCTATTGTTAACTGGGTAATGGATGATACCTACTTATTCCTGTTGACTTAGCCAGTAGAGTTTTTTTATACTCATATCTTTTGGATATTAGGGTACCCGATACGATGAAAATTGGTCATTGGAGAGTTATCATGTTTGATCATTGTCGAGAATGGTTTGAGGTTGAGGGATATTGTGAGATCAGATATTGTGATGTGTTGATTTCTAATGATTTATGAGAGTAAATGTTATGTGGTTGTCTGATGATCTATTACTAGATATTTGTTTTGATGATCTATTAGTGGATAACTATTTTGATGATCTATTATTTGGGTTGTCGTTGATGGTGTCATAGTGAGTGTCATGTAGGATATTCACATGTTTGATGATTATAGTTGGTGATTAGATTATAAATCGGGTGCTAGAGAGTTTACGGTTGAGTGTGCCTATGAGATTTTAATAAATCTGGTTAGTTGTGATTAGTTAATAGGATGGTAAGATTGATATTTGCTTCCTCTGATATTGGACAATATGGATAAATAATGATTTGATGTTTTGAATGCTAACTTGCTCTTATGGGGAGTAGAGATTTATTCATTTGATATTATGTGGGCTGTTATTTTTGAGGATAAAAATGAGAGTGTCTTGATGATCTTGAATTCTGACTTTTTCTTTTGGGTCGGACACATTTATACATATGATATTATGTGGGCTGGCATTTTCTAGTTTGAGTTGATGTAATTAGTGTTGAATTGACCCATGAACTGATTTAGTTATTTGATAATTTATTTGGGGGTCAAGTTGTTACTTGCTCTGGTGTCTATAAAGATGGGTCCCTTCAGATAATTCTGTATGGATTATGGATCAATGAACTGGTAGGATTTTTGTTGTGCTGCCTTTGGTTGTCATAGTTGAAAATTTTTCTGGGTCTGCTGAGTGGATACATGTATGGAACATGATATCCGGTTGATTATGATTGGATTGGTTTGTGAATCCTGGCAAAAAAATTTTATCATATAACTCTCTATATGAATGATTAGTAATGGTTTCAGATATTGAGGATATAAATTTGATTGAAGTGTTAAATGTAACCAATTTTTCATCAATGTTAAGGCTGGATGTAAATGGTTGAGTATTGTGTCGGATTTGGATAACATAGAAGGTAAAATAGGGAATGTCAGGTTGATTGGATTAAATATGCTGATTAGGTATATCTATGTGGTGTATACTTGTCCAGTTATGATTATGTGGGTTTCTAGTAGATTATACCCGAGTGGTTAGGCATACATGTCTGATTGTTTATTAGAGGTATTTCGTCGATTAAATCTATGTTGTGAAATGTGCACATGTGTTTGAGTGTTTTATTGGAGGTATCTTATCGATTTAATCTGAGTTGTGATATGTGCAGATGTGTTCGGTGTAATATTCGAGATATCTTGTTGATTATGTTTGTTCTGTGTGTACACTCGTGTCTATTATGACTTTGTTGGAAGTATTACGTTGATTATACTCTTGGCATAGGTGTATGTATGCCATGTGAGGTTGTTTGAGGTGTATTGTCGATTATACCTATGTTGATATATGCACACGGGTTCGGTAGGTATTGTTGGAAGTATCACACTGAATTATACCTGTGCTATGAGTGTGTTTGGTGTACTAATTGGATGATTATGTCGATCATACCTATGTTATGTGTGCACGTGTGCCAGGTGTATTGTTGGTAGCATCATGACGATTCTACCTATGTTGAGTGTTTATCATTATGTCTTTGGTTGTATTACCCTGTCAAATAATTCTCCTATTAGTGGGTGACCGATCCACTAGGATGATGATAGAGTTGACTATGGATTTGATTTGCTTACTAGGTTGTTATACCTTTGGCTGCCCACAGTGATATGTGGTTGAGTGATCTCGTACAGCCTCTAGTTAGATAGTTAGGTGCCTTGGACATTTATGGATCGTTTGTGGTGGAGCGGAGCTCCCACATATTATTGTTGGTTTGTGAGAGAGCGTTGCTCTTACATATTTTGGATTGTTGTGGTGAAGCGTTGCACCCACATGTTACGGATTGTTTGTGGTAGAGTGTTGCTCCCACATATGTGGTATTTCTTGTGATGGAGCGTTGCTCTCACACTGGTGGATTTATTCTTTGGTGATTTGTATTGTTAGTGATTATATTTCAAACTTATTGTCAGGGATCTTATGGTTAGAAATGTCTGTGATACGGACATTATGGGTCATGATTTTTCCATTAGGGTTTGGGAAGCCTTAGATGTTTTCATGGACTCGATGATTTGGGTATCCCTAGGATATTGGATCAGAATTCGTTATCGTTATTGACGACGTGGTGTTTTATTCCTGATTTGAGGTGTATCACGTGTTGGAACCCCAAGGTTGTTTTGGTGTGATCAACAAGTTAAGTTAGGTCCTGCGTTGTTTTAACCTTGTGTCTAAGTGTGCAGGAGCTTAGGAGCACAGGTACTCGAGCGGAAGACGCAGCTAGCGAGAAGGACGGCACGCGGTGCGTTCGAGGGACGAGGTGCTGCGGAAGAGTACACCGGCGGACGAGAAGGAAGTGAAAGCCGGAGCGGAAGATTGCTCGGGGAGCAAGAGACGCAGCTAGCGCGAAGGTCGGCACGGGGTGCGACTGAGGGACGAAGTCTGCGGATGAGTACGCTGGTGGACGAGAAGGGACACGTGGCAATTCCGAGGGACGAGAAGCCGGAGGGAAGCACGCTCGAGAAGACCGGAAGATGGGTTCGGGTGAGCCCTATTCCGGATGTCAGAGATCACCCAAGAAAGCGGAGCCGGAGCAGAAAGACCCGGACCAGAGGCGAGCTGAACCGGAGAAGAGAGCACGGACCAAAAGTCAACTAGGTTGACTTTTGGCTCCGGGGCGCCCGGAACTGTCCGGGGCGCCCGGAGCTGTCCGGGGCGCCCGGAACCCTTCCGGGCGCCCGGAAGTGACTTCTTCACAGGATCGAGATTTAACTCGATCCAACTGTTGGGGGATAAATTTTATCCCCCCCCAGGACGCCCGGAACCCTTCCAGGCGCCCCGACCAAGGCTATAAATATAGGCTTGGTCCAGAAGCTTTTAAACAATCACGATCATTCTATTTCCAAACACTTGTATGCTTTAGTTGTAGTTAAGCTTTTGTTTTCTGTGCCTAAACGCTGTAAGAGGCTTCTCCGCCTGAAGGAGTTTTTGAGCTTAATCTTCCTTGGATTAACAACCTCCCCGGTTGTAACCAAGTCAAATCCGGTGTCTCGTCTTTTCGTTTATGCTTTTATTTATCTGCTTAATTCATTTTACAAGTGTTAGCTTAATCGTTCGAAGAAGGGTTGTCTGTTTTTAATTGACAGGTTATTTACCAACCCTTATAGCCGGCCCAAAGGTCCTACATCACGTACACTATCTTCGCATAGTTCTAGAGATGTTTCGACTGAAACGTCTATATGTGAAGATCAGTAGTGCGTATCTTAGTTGTCTTTTATGATATGTTTGAGACACACGGTCACCAGTAGAGTATACCGTGGTTTCACAGGAGATCGAGGTTGTTACCGTTGGGAGTAGACGGAGTCTATAGAGGAGGCTTGCAACTTCCTTTGTTTGGCTCGATATTTCCGGAGATACGTTGAGGGTTTCTCCCGGATTGCTATGCTACTTACACGTCTGACCAGGAAAGGCGTGAAGTTCACTTGGACAGAGGATTGCAAGACCAGCTTCCAGGAGCTGAAGCGGAGATTAGTGTCGGCTTCAGTTTTTGATTTTACCTTCAGGAGAGGAAGGATATATCCTCTACACTGACGCATCTATTCAGGGTTTGAGTGTTGTTCTAATGCAACACGATAGAGTAGTCTCCTATGCTTCTCGTCGGTTGAAGGAGCATGAGAAGAACCACCCTGTACATGATCTGGAGCTAGTCGCCATTATTTTTGCCATGAAGATTTGGCGACATTATTTATATGGCGTTACATTTGAGATTCTCACAGACCATAAGAGTCTCAAATATCTGTTTACTTAGAAGGAACTTAATCTCCGACAGAGGAGATGGATGGAGTTCCTTAAGGATTATGATTGTACCATTAGCTATCACCCGGGGAGAGCTAATGTGGTTGCCGATGCGCTTAGCAGGAAGTCCGGAGAGACTTTGGCTTGCTACCGAGTTTCAGTTACAGACTTGGTTCAGGGTTTCTCCGAGTTAGACCTTGAGGAGCAGGGATCTACAGAGCAGGGTATTCTGGTTACCATGGTTGCTCAGTCGTCGATCAGGACGAGGATCCGAAAGACACAGGCTGGTGATCAGCATTTGCAGTTCATTAGTAGTCAAATAGCTTCCGGGCAACAGACCGAGTTTACACGAGACGAGGAGGGTATTATGTACTTCCGAGGTAGATTATGCGAACCTCAGCCGAACCCAGCCAACCAACTGGTCTGCGGTTGATTTGTACCTCAGTCTCATCCAGTCTTACAGGGCTACTTCAGGAGGCTCATCGCTCTCGATTTGCGATCCATCCAGGCGAAATCCGTATGTATCGAGACTTGAGGCGTTCCTATTGGTGGAACGGTATGAAGAAAGACATCGTGGATTTTGTAGCTAGATGTCTTGTCTGTCAACAGGTGAAGGCTGAGCATCATAGACCTGCCCTGCCGGGTTACTTCAGCGGATTCCTATTCCTGAGTGGAAGTGGGATCACATTACTATGGACTTTGTGGTGGGTTTGCCTAGGACACGACGAGGCCATGACGTGATTTGGGTAATCGTTGATCGATTAATCAAATCCGCGCACTTCTTAGCGATCCGGAGGACTGATTCCCTGGATCAATTGGCAGATCTATATTGCCGAGAGATCATCAGATTACATGGTGTTCCGTTGAGTATCATTTCGGATAGAGATCCACGGTTTATGTCACGTTTTTGGCAGAGTCTGCAGCAAGCCTTGGGCACGCAGCTCTGATTTAGTACAGCTTTCCATCCGCAGACAGATGGATAGTAAGAGCGGACCATTCAGACTTTAGAGGACCTGCTGAGGTCGTGTGTTATGGATTTCGGAGGCAGTTGGGAGGACCACTTGTCATTGGTAGAGTTTGCTTACAACAACAGCTTTCATTCGGCTATCCAGTTGTCACCGTTTGAGGCGTTGTATGGTAGGTCTTGTCGGACACCCACCCTCTAGGATGAGGTTGGGGAGGGCCAGTTGTTGGGACCTCATAGAGCTCCGCATAAGGCAGAGTTAGTTCGTACTATCAGACGGAGGATGTTAGAGGCGTTGGACCGCCAGAAGGGTTATGCAGACCGGAGGCGGAGACTCTTAGAGTTCTCTGCAGGCGACCATGTATTTCTGTGAGTTTCACCCACGAAAGAGGTGAAGAGGTTTGACTTCAGAGGTAAGCTAGTTCCGCGATACATTGGCCCTTTCCAGATCATGGAGAGGATTGGAGCGGTAGCTTATCGGCTGGCACTATCGCCGTCCTTGGCAGGCGTTCCCGACGTTTGCCATGTATCTATGCAGAGGAGATACATATCTGACCCGACACATGTGCTGACAGATATCTCAGTTCCTGTTAAGTCTGACGTCATTTATGAGGAGATTCCGGTACGTATTCTAGACCGGAAAGAGCGTCAGTTGTGGAACAAGACTATTTGGCTGGTTAAGTCGGATGACAGTATCATTTGGATGAGGAAGTTACTAGGGAGCTCGAGGATACGATCCGAGCTCGATACCCCCATCTTCTCACTTGAGATATGTGATTTAATTTACCGTTCATCATTTATACTTTATATCTATTGTTGGTACTTGCTGATAGTAGATAATAAAATTTGGGGACCAAATTTTTATTAGTGGGGGAGAATGTAAAATACCGAAAATAGGCGAATATTAATAAGGAAATTTTCTGAAATTTTTGGAAATTTTTCGAGAATTTTTCGGAGCTCGTACGGACGAGTTAACGGGGATAAAAACGGAGCCCGGGAAAAGCCTGTTTAGGCTACCCCATTTAAGCGATTCTTTTGATAATCCACATTGTAAAGTGTTGAGTGCCTTTGAATCAATTTGTACTTTCTTCTTTATTTCTTCTATCCATTCCTCTGGATTGTTGACTGGTGATGTGTAGCCGCATTGGATAATGAGCCATTGATCAATGTCTGTTTTGAGAAAAACTTCCATCCTCTTTTTCCAGTATGGGAAGTCACTTCCATCGAATAGCAGAGAATGCACGGTCGAATATCCCTCGGATTGTGTCATTTGTTCTTGCACCAAAAATTGAGAAACAAAAAGAATTTCCAAGACTCTTGTCTTAGGATTAGCAGTGCTTGAAAAATAAAAAATATTCTAAAAAAATGATGAAAAGAAAAAGTTTTAAAAGATGCTTTGAAAAACGGTTAAGTAATTTCAGAGCTAACTTGGCTCTGATACCAATTGATAGATTGGATGCGAGCGATAGAGGGGGGGGGGGGGGGGGAATATCGCTTCTTTTAAAACTCTTCTTTTACTTTTAAATCAGAATAGTGCAGCGGAAAGTAAAAAAGGAGACAGGTTCATTTACTTCGTTCGGAGCCTAGCTCGACTCCTACTCGAAGGCTCGCAGCCCTTGATTGCACCGATGAGCAATCCACTAAGATTCTTCTTCCCGAAAACCTCGGAAAGAAGTAATGCGTACAAAATACAATAATATAAGATAGTAACAAGCCTACTATCTTATATGAGTTTAAGTATAATATAAAAGTAAAGTATACCGACAGTATGTGAAAGTTGAAGCTCGGTCGGCACTTGCTTGCATGTAGAAGAGTTGTAGAGCAGTATCACGAACAGCAGCAGCTAGCACAGAGATTGATTTCAAACCCGAACAGTGTTTTTTCAGCCCTGGACCTCGAGCTCTCTTTTATGAGAACCGTCGACGTTCGATCGACCGATCCCTGGGTTCGGTCGATCGAACCCGCTCCCTTTCTTCTGTGCTGAGATTCGCTGAGATCTTATCTTCGAGCATTAACTGAACTTTAATGGTTCGATCGACCGAACAGTAGCCTTCCTTGTTCGTCGAGATCTTGAATTAATGCGCCATTAATGTCTTCATTGTTCGGTCGACCGAACCTCATTTTCGGTCGACCGATCATGCTGTGATACCATGTTTGCAAGCCTGATCTGTTTTTCCATTTTTGCCTGTTCGGTCGACTAATAAAATGTCTTTTATGGTCGACTGAAACTCCTGTTCAATTGACCGAACCCTTGGTTAAATGAAGCTTTCTGAGTGCTGGTCGCGTGGCTGTTGACAGAGCCTGATTCTGAGTTCTGAGTCAAAAGTTATGACCATTTGAAGTTCAAGAGGTCATATGATTCTGCAACACAAAGTTAGTTCGATATAACAATAATATTCCTGCAAAACAAAGTTAGCACAGTTATAATACATGAGTAGTAATATGCATAAGTATAATAGTTAGGACTATCTTGATCTCAACTTGGAAACCTTCCCAGTTTCTTCAGTTGGATCTGCGACCTTAGGTTGTTCCCTTTAGGAACCCGGTCTCACTGTCGCTCCTCCAGTTATTTACCTCAACCTACCTACCAAACGTTGGGTCCTTCAAACCTGTTTGGACTTTACTGTCTGGCCGTGACTAGGGCTTTCCTGATTGAGTAAATAGCCTGCACACTTAGCCAAATCATCAGATCATAACATGACTTAACTTGAACCTTTGACAACATCAAAACTCAAGTTTGATTATGGTGCACCTTGCACCAACAGTTATGTTATTATATTTTTTTCCTAACTTGAACTTAGGTTGATGCACATCAAAAAGGGAGAGATTGTAAGTACCCCGAGTGTAGGACTGAAAAAATGCTAGAGGGAGGTGAATAGCATTCGTCAAAAATTGAAAGTGAATTAAATTGAAGTATGCAGCCGCAAAATAAAAGACAATGCTAACACAAGTAGTTTTACTTGATTCGGAGTCTTCATGACTCCTACTCCAAGGCCCGCAATCGTCGATCACTTTTGTTGGGCAATCACTATCAGTTAGAATAAGGTGTTACAAGTATTGAGTACAAGAACTGAAATTGTTACCGACAAACAAAAAGGAAATAAGAATCTCTCGTTCTTCGAACTTCGGAGCACCCTTTCGGTGTCGTCAGAGCTTTTTTAGAGCAACACGCAAGAGAAAAACTTATAGTAGTTGTTGTTGTGAAACTCCTAGTCGAAGGCCTTTAAATAGGCCCATTCCAGGCACCTCGACCATGTGGCTCGGCCAATTGACGTGCTCTACATCAGCTTGTGGATGAGTTTTTGGGTCCGGGTACCTAGACCGACTCCGGGCCCCCAGACCATCAGGGTGCCCACTACACTCGCCCGGGAGAGCCCGGTCTGGGCGCCCGGATCCCTTTCGGGTGCTCTAACTCTCCTTTTCTTCAGCAGCTTCTTCCCTGCAAAAAGGTTAGTGCATGCAATAAAAAATATATTTACCCTACAAAATAGAGTTAGCACAATATAATAAAATAGCAGTAGTAATTAGATCATGTCTCCTCGAGACCAGGATCTAATCAAGGTCTCAACTTAGGTTTCCCAAATGGACCTAAGTTAGAACGACGCCTACAATTTCCTCAACAGGGAACGCATCCTCACTGGATCTCTCCTCCAGTTGCTTACCTCCACTTACCAGCTGCAGTTGCTTGACTTGCCTTTAACCCATCAGGTCTTCCCGCTAGTTGTCAGGTCCATAAATCCAACTGGATTTCGGTCAATTGTCAAGTCCCTAGGAGGAACCGGACTTCCCGCCAGATATCGAGTCTTGCAGACCTATTTGGACTTCGCACCAGCTATCGAGTCCTGCGGACCTAACTGGATTTCAGCTTGGTGTCAGGTCCTTCAGACAGTCTATTAGGATGTATACTAAAAGCCTAGCTTTTTATATGAACATTTATTTTGAAATGAGAATCACATTGGTCAAATGTCTGCATTTAGTAAAATGCAGTTGTCCATTTAATTTATATTGTATATAACATGGTATGTGGTGTCGCACAGAAGATTATGTTATTAGTTCCTTATAAATTATAAATAGTAGCTCACAACCAAGATGGATTGGGACAAACCATTGGAATGGTTGTAGTGTAATTTGGTACTAGTTTATCTTGACTATAAAATTATTGGTGCGGGTAGCACTAACGGTCTAACTCAGGTTTTGATGAATGACAAATCAGGTTAAGTTAGTTTGTTGTTGTCTAACACTTTGATCGAGTGTGCAGGAGAAGTCCAGACAGGTCGACGGGCTGACCAGATGTTTGGCACGAAGCCCAGCTAGGTCGACGGGCTGACCGGATAGCTGGCACGAAGTCCAAGCGGGTCGACGGGCTGACCGGACGCTTAGGCACGAAGTCCAGATAGGTCGACGGGCTGACCGGATAGCTAGCACGAAGTCCAGACGGGTTGACGGGCTGACCGGTCGTCTGGCAGGTAAGTGAGGTAAGTCACTGGAGGGGAGTGACTGTGAGAACGCGTTCCCGGGAAGGGAACATTAGGCGTCGATCCGGCTTAGATCCATTTCGGATATCTAAGTCGAGATCGTGACTAGATTCCGGTCTCGGAAAGACGGAATCTAAGTCATACTCTTTTTGCTAATTCATACTCACTTTGCTTATCTATAAAACTGTGCTAACAATCTGTGTTGCAGGGTATATTTGCCTCGGACTAACCTTTTCTTGCAGGAGAAGGACTTTCTGGAGAAGAGGGGTCCGGGTGCCCGGAAGGGATCCGGGCGCCCGGAGGCAAGTTTTATCCAAATCGAGTCGTCGCCACATGGAGTTCGCTGATTAGACTTGCCACGTCGCACCAGGGCGCCCGAAAGGGATCCAGGCGCCCGGAGCAGCATATAAAAGAAGCCCCAGGGGTGGAGCTTCAACATCAATTCAGAACTGAGAATCTACTGCTTGCTCTGCTGCTCTACGCTCCTGCGACGCCAAGAGGCTATTCCGACAAAGCGCTTTCTTAAGTCTAATTCTTCTTCTCTTGTCGGTATTTTATTTTTGTCAATTCTTGTACTTAATTATTTTGTAATCATCATTCGAATTGATAGTGATTGCCCAACGAAAGTACTCACGGAGTACGGGCCTTCGAGTAGAGTCGTCACAGGCTCCGAACGAAGTAAAATTACTGTGTCTGTTCTTTTAAATTCCGCTGCACTTAACTCTTTTCAACGCTTTTTTTCGAATCGATATTCACCCCCCCCTCTATCGAACTCTCACGATCCAACAAAAATTACACTAGTACACTATGTGTGTATTGAGCAGGATCATTTGAGGTTGTTCCTTTTACACTGACTGCATAAAAGAACATAACCTCTGTTATTATGGATGTGCGTACTCTTAATCCTGATATAATAACAAGCACATATACTTAGTATTTATTTCTTTAATTTATCAATGGTGAGATTTATTCGTTAAATCAATAGGCCCGATAAGTTAGGAAATAATATTATTTATATGATGTGTTGTTGATTATAGAAGGAAACTGTGTCCTAGTTATCTAGGTTGATGATGTCCCCTTGAGGAGTTCATAAGGATTGTCATGTAAACCCTGCAGGTGGACTTAGTCCGACATGACAATGAAGTTAAGTGGTACTACTCTTGAAGCTAGATATTAATTAAGTGAGTTGTCAGTAACTCATTTAATTAATGGACATTCGATATCTTAAACACAGGGAGATTAATGCACTCATGATAAGAAGGAGCCCATAATGTAATATGTGATTGGTGCAGTACTTCAATAATAACTCTTTAGTGGTATAAGTTATTATTGATGAACTTAAATTGGGTGTTCGGGTCGAACACAGGAAGCTCAAGCTCATCGGGAAGCCAAAATCAATTCCTCCTCTCGGTCCCTGCTGTAGCCTCTATAAAGTCTCGCATTCACCCGTTTTGATTTTCCTTCTTACCCAAATAAGGGGTCGGCCAAGCCCTCTTACTGCCGAAGATGTGGGTCGGCCAAGCCATGCTTTGTGCCCAAGCATGGGGTTGGCCATACAAGAAGAGAAAAGGAAAATTTTATTTAAAACTTTCCTTTTTAGCTGCTAGCAAAGATTATAAAAGAGGAGGAGGTGCTCCCTAAAAATATAACCTAAGCTCTCTCTCTTTTATTCTCTTGTGTGGCCGGCCCTCTTCTATTGTTTTCTTTCTCTTGAGGTCAGCGGCACCTTGCTTCAATCTTTGTGGCTGGTGGTGCTTGGAGGAGAAGAAGAAAAGGTTCGGGTGCTTTGTCTTGGTAGATCATCGCCCACATGACATCCAAGAGGAGGGAGGAATATAGCAAAAGATCAAGATCAAGAGGTCTTTGTCTACGAAGAAAGGTATAACTAGTTCTTTATTCTGCAACGAAACTAGTTTAGTTTTTCTTTGTATGGATCCTGAAATACCAACACAAGAGGCAATCGATTTTGTGCTTCAATTGAGTTCTCTGTAGTTAAACCTAGGGTTTACCGTAAGGAGTTTAAATATTCAATTTCTTTGAAAGACTTTGTCTAGAAAGTGGTGGATGATCCCATAACCAAGAAGGTCGAGTGCCTTACCAACGACCTGGAAGTCAATCCTTGAAATAGATATTTAATCAACTTTTGTAATATGGTTTAACTTCTGAAGAATACATGAGTTGAACTTGGATTAATAATGTTAAGTTTCGTTTGCAATCCAAGTTTAACTTTTGAAGAACACATGGGTTGCTAGGAAAAGTTATGTACTTGTACAAATTTTTGTACAGGGAAAATGGAATGGAATTCCAAGTAGCACCCAACAATTGGTATAAGAGCTAGTTTTCTGCCTCTATGTGTTTGGTTTTCAGTTAAATTATGCACTTTTCATACATAGATTTAGGCAGGATAATAGTAGGATGTACAAATAGATTAACTCTGTGGTTGCAGGCATCCTAGTTCCAACTATTATGGACCAATTATGTTTGTGTGTGATTTGGACCCTCGGGCATGTTGAGGGTATTTTATGTGTGTGCATGATTGTAATTATTAAATACAGCAGGAGCTGTATTAGTTTTAGGATTTTACATTCTGTTCGATCTAGATTATATGTACATTTCCTTGTGGAATATAGGATCGATAAATGTAAAATTTTATTTTTGTCGCAGATCGTATCCTTGCGAAGCGTGGTGGTATTTGAGGACCAGAGGTGTAGTGGAAAAGGAAGCAAGATAGACGCGACGACATGACCCGTTGGCAGCGGCTAGGGTTAGTGGCACAAGGAGGACAACTATGGATGAGGGCATAATAATTGAAAATTTATTTTTATATTTATTACCTTTTATGTTGTTTATATGTGTTGTGTGTGTGTGCATGTTAAAATTCTTCGTTTTAAATAACTAAGTGGGAGAGGAATTATTAAATTTCCACGGTCTCCATTACTGGTTTATAAGTGATGCATTCAAACTTGCGTGTTGGCTTTGAGTGTGTTCCTCCACATCGGATGAGTTTGTTTGTGGATCACTAGATCAAACTTCCTTTATGGATGATTATAGGAAATTATTTAGGTTTGTGTGATCTTCTCCATCTGAAGGGGCACAATCCTATTTAATGGACTAAGTATCAAGTAATGGTATACACTTAGGCGCATTTAATAGTATCCTCCCCATCGGAGTCACTGCTATTATTTTTGTGACCGAAGAAAAACTAACTATTAATTTTATTTATCATAAAGTTATGTTGACAAGATAATAAAATTAATGGGTAAAACCCCCTCTTACAAATGTTTGAATTTGTATACGTCCACACTATCGTGGCATACAAAATTCATGATGTTTTGAGGTGTTGGTGAATTTTAATGATATTATTTAAGGAATCAATATTATTTTAAATTCTAAAGTTTTGACCAAATATTTTGTGATTCTTCATATTTCAAATGGCTTTCAATCCTCTTGTTGTGATATTGAAAGAAAACAAACTAACTGGTCCCAATTACATTGATTGGAAAGAAAACTTGGACATTGTTTTAACTGCTAAAGGTTATAAGTTTGTACTTCTTGAGGTCTGTCCTAGCATGCCTAATAGAAATTCTAGTGAAGAGGAGATTGACATTCATAGGAAATGGGTTAAGGCAGATGAAATGGCGCGGTGTTACATTTTGGCTTCTATGTCAAATGTGCTGCAACATCAGCATCAGGCCCTACCCACTGCCTATGACATGATGCTCAATCTCAAGGAACTTTTCAGACACCAGAATTGGGCTGTCAGGTAGGAGGCCATTGTTAGAGTGTATACTAAAATCCTAGCTTTTGTAAACATTTATTTTTGAAATAAAAGAATCACATTGGTCAATATCTACATTTATTTGTTAAATATAATTGTTCAATTAATTTATATAGTAGATGACATGGTGCGTGGTGTCACACTCAGAAGATCATGTTGTCGGTTCTTTATAAATTATAAACAGTTGCTCGCGACTAAGATGGAAAGGAACAAACCATTAGAATAGTCGTAGTGTAATTAAGTATTAGTTTATCTTACCTAATAAATTACACTGGTACACTCTAAGTGTATTGAGTAGGACCATTTTAGGTAAATTCTTTTTGTACTGACTAAATAAAAGAACTAGACCTTAGTTATTATGGAAGTGTGTGCTCTTAATCCTAATATAAAAATAAGCACATATATTTAGTATTTATTTCTTTAACTTATCAAAGGGTGAGATTTAGCTCGATAAATCAATAGGCCCGATAAGTTGAGAAATGATATTACTTATAGTGTGTGTTGTTGTTTATAGAAGGAATCTGTGTCTTTATTATCTAGATTGAGAATGTCCCCAAGAGGAACTCATAAGGATTGTCATGTTAAACCCTGTAGGTGGACTTAGTCCGACATGACAATAAGGTTGAGTGGTACTACTCTTGGACTGAGATATTAATTAAGTGAGTTGTCAGTAACTTACTTAATTAGTGGACATTCGTTATCTTAAGCACAGGGAGACTAACACACTCATAATAAGAAGGAGTCCATAATGTAATTCGGGATTGGTGTGGTAGTGCGATAATAACTCTCTAGTGGAATGAGTTATTATCGATGAACTTGAGTTGTGTGTTTAAGGCGAACATGGGATACTCAAGCTCATCGGAAGGCCAAAACCAATTTCTCCTCTAGGTCCCTGTCGTAGCCTCATTAAACTCTCAAGTCTATCCAAAGAAAGGCTCATCTTGGTGTCCAAGAAGGGGGTCGGTCCATTGCTTGGTGACCAAGCAATGGTCGGTCACATCTCCTCTTAAAGGGCCGGTCTTTTTGCTTGGTACCCAAGCATGTAGGGGACGACCACAATAATTCAAACAAGGAGGGGTGTTTTAAAATTTTAAAATCTTCTCTTTGTAGAAAACTACAAGTTTTAAAAGAGAGATTTTAAATTTTAAAACTTTCCTTATTTGAATTAGGCCACATGTTTTAAAAGAAAGTTTAAAAGTTTTAAAATTTCCTTTTTAAACCATCCTCATGGTTTAAGGGAAAAAAAGGGAAGAGGAGTTTTAAAATTTAAATTTTCTATCACCATGTTAAAAAAGGAAATTTTATAAGAGAAGTTTTAAATTTTAAAACATGGTTTTGATTTTTTTAAAACTTTCCTTTTTTAACTCCTACTTTAGGAAATTAGAAGAGAGCTTGTAAAATTTTATAAGGGCTTATAAAATTTTATAAAAAAAATTATTATTCTTTTTCCTTGATGAGGTGGCCGGCCACCTTGCTTGGTGCCCAAGCAAGGGGCCGGCCAATAGGATTAAACTCAATCAATGATTGGTGATTAATTCAATCAAGAGGTAAGAAAAGGAAAAATTAAAAGGAAAAAGGAAAACTAGAGGAAGATTTTAATTTTTGTAAAAAGTCTTTCCTTATTTGCCTTGGGCAAGTAATATAAAAGAAAGGGGAGGGGAGGCCTCATGATACAACAATTCTTATTCTCTTGCTTGGAGATCTTGGTGTGGTCGGCCCCTCTCTCCCTCTCCTTTCCCTTGCTTTCTTTTCCTCGGTGGTGGTGGTGGCCGAATATTAGAGGAGGAAGAAGAAAGCTCTTTGGGTGGTGTTCATCTTGGAGGATCGTCGCCCACACGACGTCCAAGGCAAAGCGAGGAATATGGCAGAAGATCTCGAGGTCATTAGCATACAAAGAGAAGGTATAACTAGTATTTTTCTTCCGCATCATACTAGTTATTTTTCTTTATAAGAATTCCAAACACAAGAGGCATTAGATCTAGTTTTTTCGAATTTATTTTTCGAGTTTGTGTTTTCCTTGTTCTTCGAATTTGTTATTCGATTATTCTTTTTGGTTAAACCTAGAGTTATTTAAGGAAATTAAATATTAGCTTTCCTTAAAAGGCTTTGTCTAGGCGGTGGTGGTTGCTCCCATATCCAAGAAGACCATGTGCCTCGCCATGTAGTCCTGGAAGCCAATTTTGGAAATTAATATTTAATGGAATTAATAACATAGGTGGATTTGGATCAATAGTGTTAAGTTCCGCTTGCGATCCAAATCTAAACCATCAAGAACAGATAAGTTAAATTTGGAATCAATGATGTTAAGTTCCGTCTGCGATTCCTAATTTAACTTCTAAAGAACACAATATGTTATTTAAGGAAAGGTTCGACACTTGTACAAAATTTTTATACAGTGGAACCGATACGATTTTCCTAGGACTAACCAACAGTCATGAGAAACTTAATGATGACCACCATGATTGAGGGAACACCCATAAGGGATAATATCCTCAAGATGATGGCTCATTTAACGAACTGTCCTCGCAGAAACAAGAACAATGAAGGTGTATCTTATTCATTAGTTGTTGAAACATGTTTAGCGGTGTTCTACCGGTACCTCGTGTGTAGATACGGGAGTCACTGATCATGTCTGCAATTCATTGCAGGGGTTCCAGGAAACCCAACGACTACATGAAGGGGAAATCACCGTCTACATGGGCAATGTTACGAGAGTGGCGGCTGTTGCAGTGGAAGATGTTTATTTATCTTTTGATAGAAATAAAACATTGATTTTGAGAAATTATCTTTATGTACCAAGTTTTAGAAAGAACTTGATTTCAGTTTCTAAACTATTTATGGATGGATATTTTGTTTCTTTTGATGAGAAAGTAGTTGTCAAGAAAAATAGGGTAGTTATTTGTTCTAGTACGTTGGTTGACAATTTATATACTCTAAATCCAATAACTCCCACGATACAACAATAAGAAATTTAAAAGAAAGAGATTTTAATCTTTCCCTTTTAGAATTACAAAATTCGTTTTGGGAATATGCCCTGGAAACAGCAGTGTACATTCTGAACTTAGTACCTTCTAAGTCAATAACCTTTACTCCCACAGAATTATGGAATGGGTGTAAGCCTAGTCTGAAACATATTTGGATTTGAGGTAGTCCAACACATCTGCTGAAGGGAGACACTAATAAGTTGGAATCATGTTGGCACCAATGCCTGATTTTTAGAAGAGGACTATATAATGAACCACAAGCGCATGAGTAAAATTATTCTTGAAGAAATAAGAGAAGACACGTCTACCTTAGTACCAACGGTACAAGATGAGATACCACGAGAAACTGCAACACGTGTTACCAATGATGCACAATTACAAGTAATGTCTCGTCATAGTGGGAGGGTTGTTAGACAACCTGATAGATTCATGTTTTTGGGAGAATCTTTAGACTTGATTCCTGGTGAACATGAACCTGATCCCTGGACATATGATGAAGCACTCCAAGATAAAAATGTAGAATCAGTCTATCTATGGACTAAAGCAAGCTTCGAGATCTTGGAACATCCGGTTTAATCTTATGGATTTATTCAATGACCGGATGAGTCTTGTGTATACAAGAAGAGTGACGAAAACGTGGTGGTATTTCTTGTATTATACGTAGATGACATTTTGCTCATTGGCAACAATGTCAAAGTGTTGTCAAACGTAAGGGTATGGTTGTCCAAGCAGTTTGATATGAAGGATTTGGGAGAATGTGAACATATTCTTGGGATCAAAGTAATAAGGGATCACAAGAAAAGAATGTTGTGTTTATCCCAAGCTTCATACATCGATATTATCCTAGCTCGTTTTAGCATGCAAAACTCCAAGAAAGGCTTTCTACCTTTTTGGCATGGAGTACCTTTATCTAAAGAGATGTGTCCTAAAACATCAAAAGAGATAGAGGACATGAAGATAGTTTCTTATGTTTCGGCTGTAGGAAGCCTAATGTATGTAATGCTATGTACGAGACCGGATATCTGTTTTGCCGTTGGCATGGTTATCAGATATCAAAGTAATTCAGGACAGGGACATTGGACTGTCGCAAAGCATATATTAAAATACCTGAGAAGGACTAGAAATTATATATTGGTTTACCAGGCAGATGATTTGCTCCCTGTGGGTTACATGTAGGGATGACAATTTTCCCCACGGGTTTGGGTCCTCGCGGGGAAACCCCGAAATGGGGATGGGGATCCCCGATTTTTCGGGGATGGGCGGGTTCGGGGCGGGTATGAGAATACTATCCCCATCCCCGAACCCGCCCCGAATATTATTATTAATAATATTAATAAATAATAATATGATTTTTTTTAAAAAAGTATTAATAATAGTGTTAATATTAATATTAAAATTTTTGAAAATAGTATTAATAATAATATTATTAATATTGATATTAATATTAATATTATCATTAATAATAATTATTAAATAATAATAATAATAATATAAATTAAATTTGGGAATGAGGCGGGGATGGAGATTTGATCCTCGTGGGTTCGGGTTCGGGGAATCCCCGAACCCGAAAAAATGAGAACGGGGTGAGGATGGGAATGGCAAACCCGCCCCCGCCCCACCCCATTGTCATCCCTAGTTACATGGATTCTGACTTTCAATCGAATAGGGACAATAGCAAGTCGACCTAGGGATATGTGTTTACTTTGGGAGATGGAGCCATAGCATGGAGGAGTGTTAAGCAAAAATGTGTTTCGAACTTTACCATAAAAGCTAAGTATGTGGCAGCCTCTAAGGCAGCAAAAGAAGTTGTATGACTCAGAAACTTCTTGATGGACTTAGATGTGATTCCTGGTTTGCCCAAAATTATCATAATTTATTGTGATAATAGTGGTGCAGTAGCAAACTCGAAGGAACCACGAGCTTATAAGGCAAGTAAACCCATTGAGCGCAAGTACCACCTAATACGAGACTTCGTAAAACGTGGAGAAGATGTTGTCGCCAAGATTGCCCTTTAGGCGAGAGCTTTTTGTTGGGATTTTCGGGCCGCAAAAACCACTTTTTCGCGTTGCAAAAACCCCGAATCTCCCATGCCACCGGATCCGTGCAAAGTTTATAAACAAAAATTTCGAGTACGAGTTTACTAACGCCTAGATCTACACTAGAGAAGGAAATTACCCTCGATGCGATGCCCTTCGCAATCCCGCTCGTCCAACGGTTCACCGAATCTCGAGATTGTCAAGCGTACGATCCCCTAGAAGTATCCACACGAACAAACTAGGTGGAGAGGCCAAACAAAAAGGTGTGCTAGCACCTATGAAGTGTTCAGCCAAGAGAGGAGAGGGAGAAGAAAATTGAGAGCAAGAGGAAGAAGATGGAGTAAATGACTTGAATTGAAAAAATCAACTCTTTTCCACACAATAAGTGGCCGACCACAATGGAGTTGTAACCTCCATTCTCATTTAATGTGGCCATTAAAGAGAAGATTTGTAACCTCCATGAGGTGGCACACACATGTGCCAACTATGATGATGTGGCACATCATCATTAGTCCTCCTAATGCCAACTCACAAATGAGGTGGCAAATAGTCAAGTCAAACTTGACTCTTCCTCTTCCTCTCAAGTCAAGTCAAACTTGACATTATAACTCCCATGGTTGATCAAATCCAACCATTTGATTCAAGCCAATTTAATATAATGAATCTAATTCATTTAATTAAATTGATTCAATGAGTCATAATCTAAATTAGACTCATTGAACACATGAATCAAATTGAGTCCAACTCAATTAGTTCAATTAGGATTACTCTTAAACCAATTTGATTCATCACATGAATCTAATCCTCTTGGTTCATCATATGAACCTAATATCCATCTAATTGTCCTTTGTGTGTGACCCTATAGGTTCTTATAACGTTGGCAATGCTCCTAAACCCATTTAGAAGCATAAGTAATGAGCGGTATCTAGCAACAATCATTACTACCCAAGTTATAAGAATGTTGAGATCCAACATCACCTTGTGATTACTAATTGTAACTCCTCACAATATATGACAAGTGTCCTTCTATCCTAGACATCTAGATTGATCAATATGAGGCATAGACCGTGTCATCCTCTAATCAATCTAAATCTTGAACTCCAAGTAGACTCACTCAATCAAATGAGCTCAATATCTCATATTGACTTATTTGGGCATGGCCATGCACTTTGTGGTCTCACTCTATCAAAAATATCGATGTCACTCCCATCATATAGGAGGGATAGATCCCATATACATCACTCACATCCCTCTACATAATTCGTTACATACCCAGTAATCGCCTTTATACTCCACCCAGTTACGGGTGACGTTTGACGAAGCCAAAGTACGTAACTCCTTATGTAGGGATCCATGGTGACTTCAGGTCCAAGGACTAGTAGTCATACTAATAGCCACATGAGAAAGTATATGACACTCATATAACAATCCATGATTCTTTCTCATGGTAGGTCATTCAGTATACATTCTCCAATGCATACCCATGTGTCAACTGATATCTCTGTATCCATGACTTGTGAGATCAATTCATCGAGTTGACCTACATGCTAGTCTCGTCACATTAACATTGTCCCTGAATGTTAATACTCGACTAGGAATGATTAAGAGTAGTGTTCCCTATATCATCTCACTATCGGTTCAACTAACCGATTGATATAGGTAAGAACCCTCTACTCAAGGACGCTATTATACTTAGTTATTTGGCACCAATATAAGTAAGTATAATAATCAAAACAAATGCCTTTATTAATATACAAAAATATGATACAATGAGTCCATACAACAATCATCAAATGATTGGCTCTAGGGCTCTAACTAACAATCTCCCACTATCACTAGTGCCAATCAGTGTAGGCTCTAAGTCCCAATGACCTAGTGTGACCATCATGCTTTCTCTGTGCTAAAGCCTTGGTCAAGGGATCTGCGATGTTAGCCTCTGTAGGTACTCTGTAAATCTTCACATCTCCTCTATCGATAATCTCTCGAATGAGATGGAAGCGCCGTAGTATGTGTTTGGTCCGCTGGTGTGAGCGAGGTTCCTTCGCCTGTGCTATAGCTCCATTGTTGTCACAATAGAGCCCAATAGGGTCAGCAATGCTAGGAACCACCCCAAGTTCAGTGATGAACTTGCGGATTCAAACTGCCTCCTTTGCTGCTTCTGATGCAGCAATATACTCGGCCTCTGTTGTAGAATCAGCTACTGTGTCCTGCTTCGAACTCTTCCAGCTCACAGCACCACCATTTATGCAAAACACGAACCCTGACTGCGATCGATAATCATCCTGATCGGTTTGGAAGCTGGCACCACTGTAACCCTTTATAGCTAGCTCATCATCGCCTCCATATATCAAGAAATATTCTTTAGTCCTTCTTAAGTACTTAAGAATATTCTTGACTGCTATCCAGTGACTTTCACCTGGATCTGACTGGTATCTGCTCGTCATGCTCAAAGCATACGAGACATCAGGACGAGTACATAGCATGGCGTACATGATAGATCCTATGGCTGAAGCATAAGGGATCTGATCCATGCGGTCTCTCTCCTCTCTAGAAGAGGGGCCTTGAGTCTTCGAAAGACTCACGCCATGTGGCATCGACAGAAATTCCTTCTTGGAGTTCTGCATGGCAAACCGAAGGAGTACCTTGTCAATGTATGTACTCTAATTTAGGCCAAGCAATCTCTTAGATCTATCTCTATAGATCTGTATCCCTAGAATGCGGGATGCCTCACCTAAGTCCTTCATTGAGAAACAAGTCCCTAGCCAAGTCTTGACAGACTGCAGCAAAGAAATGTCTTTCCCAATGAGTAGTATGTCGTCCACATACAATATGAGGAAGACAACTATGTCCCCTACAACTTTCTTGTAGACATAAGATTCATCTTCATTCTTGATGAAACCAAACTATTTGATTGCATCATCAAATCGAAGATTCCAGCTCCAAGAAGCTTGCTTTAGTCCATAAATGGACCTATGCAGCTTGCATACTCTGCCAGTATGTTGTGGATCTACAAAACCCTCAGGTTGTGTCATGTACACATCCTCGAGTAGATTTCCATTCAGAAACACGGTTTTGACATCCATCTGCCATATCTCATAGTCATGGTATGCTGCAATGGCAAGCATGATCCGAATGGACTTAAACATCACTACTGGAGAAAAGGTTTCATCATAGTCAATACCATGAATCTGCTTGAAACATTTAGCTACCAAGCGACCCTTATAGATAAGTCCATCCATGTCAGTCTTTCTCTTAAAGACTCACTTTCACCCAATGGGTTTTACCCCTTCAGGTGGATCAACCAAAGTCCATACTTGGTTGGTGTACATGGACTCCATTTCGAATCTCATGGCCTCTAGCCATTTCTCGGAATCTGGTCTCATCACAGCTTCCTGATAGATGGTAGGCTCATCCTCTATGAGCACAACGTCATCATGGTCAAACAAGAGAAATGAGTATCTCTCAGGCTGACGACGTACCCTATCAGACCTGCGAAGAGGTATGTCTACTTGAACTGGTTGTTGTTCCTCAACTTTTTGTGGAACAACATCATCCACAACACTTTGTGGTTCCAGTTCAACTTCCATCGAGGCTTCAGTGCTATGTTCCGCATCTTGAACTTCTTCAAGATCGAACGTACTCCCACTAGTCTTTCTAGAAACAAAGTCCCTTTCTAGAAAGACCCCAGTTTTTGCCACAACTACCTTGTGCTGACTGGGAATGTAGAAGTAATATCCCTTAGTTTCCTTGGGATATCCAATAAAGTAGCACTTGTCGGATTTGGATCCTAATTTGTCTAAGACTTGACGTCGAACGTAAACCTCACAACTCCAAATCCTCATAAAAGACACCTGGGCATCTCTCCCAGTCCATATCCTATATGGTGTCTTTATCACGGCCTTGGATGGAACTCGATTGAGTATAAAAGCTGCCGTGTCTAGAGCATAGCCCCAAAGAAATGTAGGAAGATCTGTGTGACTCATCATAGACCACACCATATCTAATAGAGTATGATTCCTCCTTTCAGATACATCATTCTACTGTGGTGTTCCAGGAGAAGTGAGTTGGGATAGAATCCCACACTCAGCTAGATAGTCACGAAACTCATGGCTAAGGTATTCTCCACCTCGATCTGATCGAAGTATCTTAATACTCTTACTAAGCTGGTTCTGTACTTCATTCTTGAATTCTTTGAACTTTTCAAAGGATTCAGACTTATGTGTCATCAAGTGCACATAACCATATCTATTGAAGTCATCAGTAAATGTGATGAAGTACCTATAACCGCCTCTAGCAGCGACATTGAAAGGGTCACATACATCACTATGTATAAGTCCTAACAAATCAGTCGCTCTTTCGCTGTGCCCACTAAAGGGAGTCTTGGTCATCTTGCCTAGTAGGCATGACTCGCACATCTCATAAGATTCAAAATCAAATGAGTCCAGCAAATCATCCTTATGGAGCTGGGATAAGCGCTTGTCATTTATATGACCTAAGCGACAGTGCCAAAGATAGGTTTGATTCAAGTCATTTGACTTGAATCACTTGGTATTTATGTTATAGATAGGGCTTACAAGGTCTAGAATGTAGAGTCCATTCATCAGAGGTGCACTACAATAGAACATTTCTTTTAAATAAACAGAACAACATTTGTACTTTATTACAAAAGAAAAACCTTTCTTGTCCAAACAAGAAACTGAAATTATGTTCTTAGTTAAAGCAAGCACATAACAACAATCATCCAACTCTAGTACAAGCTCAGAGGGCAGAGATAGAAAATAAGTCCCTACAGCAACAGCAGCAACCCGTGCTCCATTGCCTACTCGTAGGTCCACCTCGCCCTTTGCCAATGCCCTGCTATTTCTCAGCGCTTGCACATTAGTACAAATGTGAGAAGCACATCCGGTATCTAATACCCATGATGAAGAAATAGATAGATTAACTTCTATAACATATATACCTAAAGTGGAAGTCTCACTTCGCTTCTTCTTAAGATCTTCCAGGTACACCTTGCAGTTCCTCTTCCAGTGCCCGGTCTGACCACAGTGGAAGCAGGTAGCATCCTTGGCGACCCCTCCTTTAGGCTTCAGTGTCTTGCCTTTGCCCTTGGCTTGGGACTTTCCCTTGCCTTTAGGCTTGCCCTTGCGCTTATGTTTCTGAACCATCAGAACAGAGTTGGGATTAACCTTCTTAAGGTTGAGCTCAGCAGTTCTTAACATGCTAAGCAGCTTGGGCAGTGGCTTGTCAATTTCGTTCATGTTGTAGTTTAGAACGAATTGACTATAGCTATCCTGCAAGGATTACAAGACCAGGTCAGTGGCCAGCTCTTGGCCAAGCGGGAATCCCAACCTCTGTAGGTTTTCTATGTACCCAATCATTTTGAGTACATATGGGCCTACGGGAGCCCCATCTAACATCTTGCACTGAAATAGTTCCCTTGAGATCTCAAATCTCTCGTGCCTCGCCATGCTTGGTGCCCAAGCATGGGGCCGGCCATACAAGAAGAGAAAAGGAAAATTTTATTTAAAACTTTCCTTTTTAGCCGCTAGCAAAGATTATAAAAGAGGAGGAGGTGCTCCCTAAAAATATAACCTAAGCTCTCTCTCTTTTATTCTCTTGTGTGGTCGGCCCTCTTCTATTGTTTTTTTTCTCTTGAGGCCGACGGCACCTTGCTTCAATCTTTGTGGCCGGTGGTGCTTGTAGGAGAAGATGAAAAGGTTTGGGTGCTTTGTCTTGGTAGATCGTCGCTCACACGACGTCCAAGAGGAGGAGAGGAATACAGCAGAAGATCAAGAGGTCTTTGTCTATAAAGAAAGGTATAACTAGTTCTTTATTCCGCAGCGAATCTAGTTTAGTTTTTCTTTGTATGGATCCTGAAATACCAACACAAGAGGCAATCGATTTTGTGCTTTAATTGAGTTCTCCGTAGTTAAACCTAGGGTTTACTGTAAGAAGTTTAAATATTCAATTTCTTTGAAAGGTTTTGTCTAGGAAGTGGTGGATGATCCTATAACCAAGAAGGCCGAGTGCCTCGCCAATGACCTGGAAGTCAATCCTTGAAATAGATATTTAATCAACTTCTGTAATATGGTTTAACTTCTGAAGAACACATGAGTTGAACTTGGATTAATAATGTTAAGTTTCGTTTACAATCCAAGTTTAACTTTTGAAGAACACATGGGTTGCTAAGAAAAGTTTTGTACTTGTACAAATTTTTGTACAGGGGAAACAGAACGGAATTCCAAGTAGCACCCAACACAGTCAACTCCTGCACACTTGGTAGAAAGGTTAGACAAACATCACATCCAACTTTCCAGCGAATGGAGCATCTTGGAGGCGCCTTCTAACCTCGAATAGAGTTTTCCAAGGGCTATAAAAAGATCCCTGGAAATAGGAAATAATCAACAACTTAAACTACAACTCTTGTACCACTTTCCTAACATTTCTTTGAGATTTTCAACGATTGTAAGAGGTTTCTCCACCTACAACGAAAGAGATCTTTTAGTGTCTTTCACAACCTTGGATTAACAACCACCTAAGTTGTAACTAAGTAAAATTATGGCCTCTTAATCTTCGTTTTTAAGTTGCTTAGTTCAGTTTTATTATTGTTAGATTTAATTATGATACTAATCAAGTCCAAAGATCGAGAAAGCTTATTTTAATTTTACAGAAAATTCACCTCCCCTCTTGCCAGGTCCCGCTACACCAACAGACAACAAGTATATTCTCCTAAGAGGAGTAGGTGAGAATGTATTCCTCGTTGAGGGAACAGAAAGCGTCAGTCTGGATTAGAGTTTCATGGAAAATTCAAAAGTTAGGTCCGAATAGTTCGAGACTGTCAAAAAATATTGTTTAATATTATTTTATTTTTCTATACTAACTCTATGATGCAGAATACTCTTAAGCCTGAAAATGTTAATCTAGGCGCCTCAAGTAGATACAAACACCTGAAAGGTATTAGGCACCTCTATCACCTCAGCGCACACAACAGGATAAGGTGACAACTTTAGGTTGGTCAACACACGTCAGATCCAGGTGCCTCAAATGAATTAAGGTGCTTGGGATAGGATAGAGTCGACCAAGAGAGCTTCGCTCAGCGCTCACCATGTCAGCAACTGAAGCACCTCAAAAGAATTAAGGCACCTAGACAAGGATAAGGCGTGACGAGCTCAAATCAGATAAGACTTTAATTGAGGTGCCTCAAAGGGAATAAAGCTGCCTGGATCAACCCATAAAAGGAGGTCACGAGCAGTAGAAAAGAAACAACTTTTCTATACAATCAAATAGCTTCACACTGCTATGAACTTTGATTACAATGCTGCAATGTTGCTCTGGCAACTATGTATTACTTTAATCATCTAATTGTTGGTATAATTTACTTAAGTAAAGTTGTATCTTCATATTCAAGTTTGTATTATTCAAATTGAGAGTGAATTACCAAACGAAAGTGATCAACAATCGCGAGACTTAGAGTATGAGTCATCAAAGGATCCAAACTAAGTAAAAACAAATTGCATTAGTATTGTTTCAATTATTCCGCTCCATACTCTCAAGTTTTACAAAAAATGTGAAAAAAGACATGAATGTTATTCACCCTCCTCTAGTGCGTTTTTCAATCCTATAGATAGCATAGCTGCCTAATACAATGAAATGTTGCTTTCCTTGACATCTAATTAATGAAGAGAGAGTATCATCTCAGCGGTATTTAAAAGAAGCTCATATTTACGGGAGAAGGTACAATCACTTGTTGGACAAAACAATCTATTGCCAGAGATTTTGGGAATTAGCTAAATTTAAATTCACCAAGTTAAATTCAACTTATCTGTCGAGATGACCTGAGCAGATAATCTCAGGCTGCCAGCAAGGACTGGTTTATGTCAAGTGTTGAACGCAAACGAGTGACCGACTGGGCGAGTGAGCAGCCAGAAGGGCGAGTTGCAAACCAAGTGACCTAGTGGTCGAGCGAGCAAGAGAATGTGGCCGAGCGAACTATGGTAGGAGGGCATGCGACTGAACAAACATAAAGGCCGAGCGAGGTGCGACCGAACGAGCATACGATCGAACCAACGTAGAGGCCGAGCGAGCTACGATAGGACGAGTGTGTAGCCGAGCAAAGAAGAGGTCGGGTGAGCAAGCAGCCGAGCAAGAGTGCGGTCAGATGGGCTTGCGACTGAGTGAATGAGCGTACAATCGAGCAGACCAAGCACATGGCCGAGTAGACCAAGAGTCCAAGCAGGTTTGCGACCGAATGGGTGAGCAGCCAAGCACCGAGTGAGCGACCAAGCAGACAAAGTGAGCGGTTGAGCGAACTAAGCGACCAGATAGGCGTGCAGCCTACTAGATGAAAATACCAACCAAGTTAGCTGCCGAGCGAATGCAGAAGCCGATAGAGTTAGCATCCAAGCGGACGTAAAGTATGAGCGGGCGAATGGACCGAGGCCTGCGAGGGTTACAATTTCCTTGAAACATATTCGCCCCACCTCCAGCTGTGCTTCGAGATTTCCTCGGTCGTCTGTTTCTCAAGATACAGCGGTAAACCGTGATTCCCACCAAGCACTGATGGTCACGGTGAACTGAGAGGTACCCGACTGCTATCACGAGCACTTCGCCAAGCAAGAGATGCATGACAAAGGAGAAGGGGAATGTAAGTGGAGAGATTTAACTTTTTTTTAGCCTGTAACCTTTTGCCTGTGGACGCAGCCTCCTTATATAGGAGCTCAGACCAATGGGTGGCTTTAATGATCATTTAATGATCATTATTCGCTAGCTGTGAAATGCCAACGTTTCATTCGGTTGCATTAATTTTTAATTTAATGCATTCGTTACACCCTTAAATAAGTAGTAAAAAGTTTATGTGATAAAATGTTGGTTATTCCACTTGGGCAAATTTTATCCCAACTGGTCTGGCATTCGGCGCGCACAAGTCGCGCTCGCACACGAGTCAACATGGTTCAATGCAATTTAGACCTTGGATTTACACACCCCCCCCCTCCTGTGCACCCACGTGTGAGAGAGAGTATCTCCCCATGCATTTGTTCACATCATTAATGTATGTGAATTAATATAAACCAACTAATATGGCTTGAAACTTCCAATGAGGGACTAAAGTCTCATTTACAATGGAGCTTCATACCTCTTCCACCTCTTCTCCATTCACATATATCTAATAATCCCCCACATGAATAGAGATAGGGTATGTGATAGCATTCAACAGTTGAGTCCAGTATAGGACAAGTAGGTCTTACCCATTTGAACTTTTCACTATGAAGATTTATTTACTTACTGGCTGACAGTAGACGTGATGCCCTTGAACTATTCTGCCATCTGTGTAAGCATTGACATATCTCACCCAAGACTCTCCCTGATACAACTTATTTCTCACGAGTATGTTCGTTCTTGGTCATGAACACTCCTGGTTCTATAAGAAGTTCTAAGAATTGTGCCTCCAATTCTCTTCGAAGCGGCCCCACTTCTTTCTCACATAGGTGATCTCTTAAGAGTATTTCCACATTACTCTTCTTGGATAATTAAAAGTCGTGTACTTAAACTCCATCCTTCACTGATTTATTGGGGCATTCCCCCAAAGTGAGCAACTTTGTCGATACAATTAGGTTATCCCTTTGAACCTAGTTCTTGGGATCTCCAGTCTGCATAGGTTGGGTTTCCTTTGCACCAACATTTCTCATCGGCATCAAACTCATCCCTCATGATGAGCTTGCAATTAACTCTTTGTTTAACCCCTTAGTTAACGGATTTGCTAGGTTATCCTTTGACTTCACATAGTCAACAGTGATAACTCCCGTTGAGAGTAGTTGTCTAATGGTATTATGTCTATGATGTATATGTCTAGACTTACCATTATACAGATAGCTCTGTGCCCGACTGATTATTGATTGACTATCGCAATATATGCAAATTGTCAGTATAAATTTTGGCCATATTGGAATATCTTCTAAGAACTGTCGTAATCATTCAACCTCTTCACCATATTTGTCAAGAGATATAAACTCATATTCCATCGTGGATATGGTTATTACCGTTTGCTTAGAAGATTTCCAAGATATGACTGCACCTCCAAGAGTGAATACATGCCCACTCGTAGATTTAGAATCTTTTTTGTCAGATATCCAACTCGCATCGATGTATCCTTCTATCATAGTAGGATATCTCATATAGTGCAGTCCATATTCACGAGTGTACCTAAAGTACCTCAGTACTCTTGTTATCCCTTTCTAGTGCTCAACGCATGGATTACTTGTGTATCTACTTAATTTACTTACTGCGTAGGCCAAGTCTGGTCGTGTACAACTCATCAGGTACATTAGACTTCTAATCACTTGAGAGTACTCTATCTAAGAGATACTTTCACCTTAATTTTTCAATAGATGTTGACTCATATATATCGGCATTCATGCCAACACAGTATCACCCTTGGCAAATTTCTTAAGAATCTTGTCCACATAATGAGACTGACTAAGAACAAGTCCTTCTGTTATTCTAAGAATTTTGATTCCTAGAATCACATCAGCTAGGTCTATGTCTTTCATGTCAAATCTTGAGTTCAATGTATCTTTAGTGGATTTGATTATCTTATCATTACTCCCAATGATAAGTATGTCATCTACATATAGGCACAAGATGACGTAGTCATTTTCTGTGACTTTTATATAGATACATTTATCACATTCATTAATCTTAAATCTACATTCCTTCATGGCATTATCAAATCTTTCATGCCACTACTTTGGTGCTTATTTCAAGTCATATAATGACTTCACCAATCTACAAACCTTGTTTTTCTATCTTGACACAGAAAACCCTTCCGGTTGCTTCATGTAGATTTTCTCTTCTAAATCCCTATTTAGAAAGACTGTCTTTACATCTATCTGATGTATTTTGAGATTTCATAGAGTGGCAATGGACAACAATACTCTAATGAAAGTTATTCTCGACACTAGAGAATACGTATCAAAGTAATCGAGGCCATCTTGTTTCGATATCCTTTATTACCAATCTGGTCTTATACTTATCAATTGTGTCATCTGACTTTATTTTCTTCTTGAAGATCCACTTACAATCTAGTGGTTTACTTTTAGGAGGAAGATCCACAAGTTTTCAAGTGTGATTTTGCAAGATAGAGTCTATCTCAGATGCAATTGTCTCTCTCTAGTGAGGTCCATCAGAAGAGCCTACATCTTCTGAGTAATTTTGGGGCTTACTTTCCAACATGAAGGTGATAAAATTCAATCTATAGGATTTTTCTACCTGAGCTCTTTTGCTCCGTCTAAGTTCAACCTCCACTGATTCCTCATCATCATCTTCACCTTGTGTTTCATATGGCCGCTTTGAGGAGCTAGCATCCTCTCATATCTTATACGGAAACATATGCTCGAAAAATGAGGTATTTATTGATTCTATTATCGAGTTCTTGTGTATCTCTGATATTTGTGATTCATACATAAAAAACTAATACGCACTGCTATTCTGTGCATATCCAATAAATATGCAATCAACAGTCTTTGGTCTTATCTTAATCCTTTTCGAATCAGGCACCAACACTTTGGCAAGACACCCCCACATTCGTAAAAATTTGTAGGACGTTTATCTTCCATTCCATAACTCATAAGGGCTCTTATCTATTTTTTTTAGGGCACCTTATTTAAAAGGTAATTAGCTGTTAACCAGCTTCCTCTCACATAAACTCTAGCAGTCTAAAGTTCAATAGAAGAGCATTCATCATCTCCTTTAGAGTTAGATTCTTTCACTCATCAACTTCATTTTACTGAGGAGTATAAGGAGTTGTAATTTCGTGTCTGATCCCATGTTCAGCACACAATTCAACGAACGATGATATATATTCACAGTCTTGGTCACTTTGAACCACCTTAATCTTTCTATTAAGCTGGTTTTCAACATCATTCTTATAGAATGTAAATTTCTCTATAGCTTCATCCTTACTTTTAAGAAGATACACATAACAGTATTTTATGTTATCATCTACAAAAGTGATGAAGTATTTATTCTCACCACATGTTGGTGTACCTTTGAGGTTACACACGTCGATGTGAATTAGTCCGAGTAGTTCGTTGTTTCTTTCAATATGTTGAAAGGATGATCTTATCATTTTTGCTTCAACACAAATCTTATACTTGTGTTTTGGGTCAAGGTGGAATGTAAGTATGCTTTACATATTTATTAATCTACGCAACATGTCGTAGTTAACATGCCCTAGTCTACTATGCTACAAACATGAAGACTCAAGCAGATAAGTGGAAGAGCTTTCATTTTTTTTTATCTTAGGCCTAATAACCATTACATTGAGCTTAAACAACCGATCAGATATATAGCCTCTTTCAACAAACATTCCATTCTTAGACAGTACAACTCTGTCTGAGTTAAAAATAATACAAAAGTCATGCTTACTTAATAGTGATCCAGACACTAGATTCTTCCAAATCTATAAAACATACAACACATTGTTCAGAGTAAGATCCTTATCTGAGATCATTTTCAGCACCACTTTTCCTTGGCCCATGATATTTGAGGTTGCTGAGTTCCCCATGAACAGCTTGTTTTCATTAATTTTTTTGAAGTTGTGGAGTGGATCCTTGTTGCAACACACATGTTTGGTGGCTCCAGTATCGATCCACCATTGCCGCGGATTTGAATTGACCAAGTTCAACTCAGAGACTACAGTGTAGATGTCGTCCATTTCTGGTCCCTCATTGTAGGTTGGCCTCCTTCTTCTTCTTCGGCTTTTTGTACTCCAAAGATTTGTGACCCACTCGGTCATAGTTGAAGCACTTCCTAAAGAACTTCTTCTTACTGATGCCTCCTCTGGGTTCCATCTTAGAAGACTTGGAGTTCTTCCATTTCGAGCATTGATCGTGCTCGACCACGTTGGCTTTCACAGTAGCTTGAGAGAACAGCTTTCTCTCTAAACTCTTGTTGTCTTCTTTGATGTGAAATATAACAATGGGTTCCTCCACATTTATCTCCTTTCACTTATGCTTCAGGTAGTTCTTGAAGTCCTTCCAGTCAGGGGGCATCTTCTCAATGATAGCAGTCACCTGGAAGGTTTCACTCAGAAGCATCCCTTCTTAGTAGATCTCGTGTAAGATCACCTGAAGCTCCTAGACTTGGTTGATCACTGTCTTGGAGTCAACCATCTTGTAGTCCAGGAATCGACCCACGATGAACTGCTTGGCCTCTACATCCTCCATCTTATACTTCATATCTAGGGACTCTCACAGCTCCTTAACCGTTCTCTTCATGTTATACACAACGTACAATGAGTCAGCCAGGCAGTTGAGGATGTAGTTTTGGCAAAAGAACTCAGAATGAGTCCATGCCTCCACTACATTAATGGTTTGCTTATCAGCATCCTCAGCACGCTTGGGAGGGTCCTTGGTCAAGAACTAAGCCAGATTGAGCGTGATCAAGTAGAAGAACATTTTCTGCTGCCACCTCTTGAAGTTCAATCCTTCTCTGGCATTTTCCCATGATTGATTGATACAGTTCCAATCGAGGCAAAGGGGGTCTTCATGTGTTGAGTTTGTTGCACCTCAACATCCTGTTTTGTGATCATCTTAACAGAACCGAGTCTATTTCAAGATTGTTGGATAAAACAATATGTTGTCAGAGATTTTAGGAATTAGCTGAATTTAAATACGCCAAGTTAAATTCAACTTATCTGTCGAGATGACCTAAGCAGATAATCTCAGGCTGGCAGCAGGTGCTGATTTCTGCCAAGTGTCGAACGCAGATGAGTGACTGACCTAGCGAGTGAGCAGCCGGACAGGTGAGTCGTAGACCAAGTGATCGAGTGACTGAGCGAGCAAGTGAACAAGTGGCTGAGCGAACTGCGGTCGGACAGGGTGCGACCGAACGAATGTAGACGTCGAGAGATCTGTAGCCGGATGAGCGTGCAACCGAATGAACGTAGAGGTCGAGCGAGCTGCGACCGAACTTACGAGTAGCCAAGCAAAGAAGAGGCCAGGTGAGCGAGCGGCCGAGCGGTGTGGCCAGATGGGCTTACAGTCGAGCGAATGAGTGAACGGAGCGTATGGCCAAGCAGACCCAGAGTCCGAGCAAGTTTGCGGGCAGATGGGTGAGCAGTCAAGCGATCAAGCTAGCAACCTAGTAGACCGAGCGAGCAACCGGATGGGCGTGCAGCCGACGAAAATATCGACCGAGTTAACAGCCGAGCAAACTCAAAGGCCGACTAGGTTAGCATTCGAGCGAACGCAAAGTTCAAGCGGGCCGATGGATCGAGGCCTGATAGGGTCACAATTTCCTTGAAACAGAT
Organism: Zingiber officinale; assembly: GCF_018446385.1. Taxonomy (NCBI): domain Eukaryota; kingdom Viridiplantae; phylum Streptophyta; class Magnoliopsida; order Zingiberales; family Zingiberaceae; genus Zingiber; species Zingiber officinale. The sequence goes on from NC_055990.1 coordinate 95,658,144, forward strand.
CCGCCTCACTTCCCACCCGACCCAAACCCGAGTTCAACCAAAATACCTCAACCAGAACCCGAACCTGACCAACCCGATCAACCCGAACCCAACCCATATAACCCGAAAATCTGATTCAAAACGACTTTTTTGGGGTATTTTTCCTATAATTCTTCACTTTTATCTCAATATTTCATCATTATCATATAAACATGATATTAATATACATAAAAACATCTAAATTTTTAAAATAAAATTTGATTTAACCCCAAAAAAATCCACAAAACCCTATATTTAAGCTAACCGGGGTCAATCCGGGTCAACCCGAACCCGACCCGACCCGAAATTTTTTTGCTCTCCAACCCTCCAACCCGAACCCGACCCGAACCCGAAAATGCCCAACCCGAACCTGATTTGTTTCGGGTCGACTCGGGTTGGGTCGTCGGGTCAGGTTCATTTTTGACACCCCTATCGCCAGCTATCCAGTCAGCCCGTCGACCTAGCTGGACTTTGTGCCAAGCATCCGGTCAGCCCGTCGACCCGCTTGGACTTCGTGCCAAATGTCTGGTTAGCCCGTTGACCCATTTGGACTTCGTGCCAAGCGTCCGGTCAACCTGTCGACCCACTTGGACTTCGTGCCAGACATCCGGTCAGCCCGTCGACCTGTCTAGACTTCGCCTGCACACTCGGTCAGAGTGTTAGATAACGACAAACCTAACTTAACCTAATTTGTCATTCATCAAAACCTGAGTTAAACCGTTAGTGCTAACCGCACCAACAATCTCTCTCTTTTTGATGGAATGACAACCTGGTTAAGTTAGTGAAAAGATATGCGAGTGACAAAACTAGCATGATTTTTAAGGTTTAAGTTAGTTTTTAAATTTGGCTTTTTGTTTGCTCTAACTTAACCACCTACCCCTCCCCCTTTGGCATTCATCAAACAAGGACATAAGTCAAGTAACCAATATAGGATTCAAGCAGAATAAAAGTTTTAAGAAAGATGTCAAGCTAACTTGGGGGAGTTTTTAAATTTCACTATATAGTAATTTAACTTTTGTAACATAACTAAGTTTTTGAAAAGTAGCTAATTGTAGCAAAATAACTTAGTAATGAGTTAGGACATTTTGAGATAATTTTTACAAAATTAATTTTCAAAATGAATTTGCAAACTTAGAAAGAATTTTTCAATCAGAAAAGCTAATTTTCAAGTATAAGTGTATAAGTTCCAAATTTTAAGATCAAGTTTTAAATTTTCAAAGTAAGTTTCAACTTTGAAACACTTTTCAAACATAAGTTTTCAAAATCAAAATTTCAAGGCTATGTTTTCAAAACTAGATTTATCAAAAAAAATTTCAAACATAAGTTTTCAAAATCAAAATTTCAAAGCTAAGTTTTCAAAACTAGATTTATCAAAAAAAAAAATTCAAACATAAGTTTTCAAAATAAAAAAAAATTAAAACTAAGTTTGAAAAATCTACTTTTCAAAACTTCAAATTTGAAAAGATTTTTTTTTCAAAACTAAGTTTGAAAAAAAATTAAGATTTTTTTTTTTTTGCACTAAGTTTGTAAAAACTTCAAATTTCAAAACCTTAGTTTATAAAATTCAATCTCAAAACTGAAAAAAAAAAAACTTAGAAAAGACGTTACTTTTAAGGTGAAAAGAATAATTTTGGTGCTAAGTGTGAAAGTAAGTTGATTTAATCCTCCCCCTAAACTTGACATTTAAAATAGTTGTCTAACCAATTAGGTACTTACTGACTATCAAAAGATAGCAACTTTCACTTAGTTAGTCAAGTTAAGTGCATTGTAATCAGTTAGTATTTGACTAAACTGAATAACTTAACTTGATCAATGTCTGTTTTGTATTTAACGCCCAGACTTATGTCGATGCACTGATATAAGCATCTTAAGTCCAGGCAACTGGCCTATGCATCTCACCCCTTTCTATGTTCGTCAATCACAAGCAATGTAAAACTAGGGTGTTGGTGAGATGCTCAAGTACTAGTCCTAAGGGAACATGATTTCTAAGGGATTGACCTAGTCTAAGGCTAAAAGATCTTTTTGAAATCCTACAAATAGGAAAGTTTTGAAAAATAATTTTAACCTAGGATTTGAAACAATCATTTTTTAAAACAATTTTTGAATATTGAAAAATTCTAGTCTATTAAACACATCCCTAATTTTCTACGTAAATTGCTAAATTCACTTTTAGGGAGTGGTTTTGTGAATATGTCTGACAAATTTGACTTGGACTCAATGTATTTGAGTTCAATGTCACCTTTAGTAACATGATCACTGATAAAGTGATGCCTAATTTCAATGCGTTTAGTTCGGGAATGATGCACTGGATTTTTTGTTAGGTTAATTGAACTAATATTATCAATTAAAATTTTTACATTTGTAAGGTTTAAGTTGAAATCTTCTAGGGTGTGCATCATCTATAATAATTGTGCAACGCACTCTCCTATAGCTGTATATTCTGACTCGCTTGTGGATAGAGCAACACAGTGTTGGTTTCTACTGAACCAACTGACAAGTGATGGATCCAGTAATTGACACCCACCACTTGTGCTTTTGCGGTCTAATTTGTAGCCGACATAATCGGAGTCAGAATATCCTAACAATTCAAAGTTACTGGTTCTGGGATACCAAATTCCTACATTTGTTGTTCCTTTAAGGTATCTAAAGATTCTTTTGACCTGAGTCAAATGTGATTCTTTAGCACAGGTTTGGTATCTAGCACACATACTAACTGCAAATAAAATATCTGGTCGACTTGCAGTTAAGTATAGTAGACTACCTATGGCACTCCTATAGTATTTTAAATCAACTGATTTTCCATTGGGGTCATCATCTAAGATTGTGTTCACTGTCATAGGTGTTTTTATCTCTTTAGTATTTTCCATTCCAAATCTCTTAAGTAATTCCTTAGTGTATTTTTGTTGAAAGATGTAATTTCCTTCATTCGTTTGTTTGATTTGTAGTCCTAAAAAGTAGGTTAATTTACCTACAAGACTCATTTCAAACTCGTGTTCCATTAGGCTTGTAAATTCATCTAAAAATTCTGAATTTGTTGAGCCAAAGATTATATCATCTACGTAGATTTGGGCTATAAAAATATCTTCTTTTATTAACTTGACAAATAAAGTAGGGTCAATTTGACCTTGGTTGAACCCTTTAGAGATTAGGTAAGAAGTTAGTCTTTCATACCATGCCCTAGGTGCCTGTTTAAGTCCATATAAAGCCTTTTTTTTTAATTTGTAGACATAGTCTGGGTGTTCTAGATTTTCAAACCCGGGTGGTTGTCCTACATAGACTTCTTCTTTTATTAGTCCATTTAGGAACGTAGATTTAACGTCCATCTGATATAATCTGAACCCTTTGTGGGTTGCATAGCTAAGTAACATTCTAATGGATTCTAATCTGGCTACTGGTGCATAAGTCTCATCATAGTCAAGTCCTTCTACTTGACTAAACCCTTTAGCAACTAGTCTGACTTTATTTCTATTAATTTCCCCAATTTCACTTAGTTTGTTTCTAAATATCCATTTTGTTTCTATTACTTTCTTGTTTTTGGGTGGTGGTACTAAGTCTCAAACTTCATTACGCTCAAATTGAGCTAGTTCTTCTTGCATAGCTATGACCCAATCTGGGTCAAGTAGGAATTCAGCTATGGTTTTGGGTTCAATTTTTGAGATTAATGATATTTGGCTTAGATTTCTAAAGGATGACCTAGTTTGAACTCTTAGGTCTGAGTCACCAATTATTTGATCAGTTGGATGATTAGGGTTGACTCTTGTAGTTCTAGGATGTTGATTCTCTTGAGGTTGATCTTCTTCTTCATGATTTAGGGGTTGGTTGGTTCCTTCAGAGTTATTTTCTTGTATAAATTCAATTGGTTGTAGTTGAGTTTGTTCTAGGTTTTCATTGGATTCTTCAAATTTCACATTGGTAGTCTCTTCAATCCTTAAGGTAACCTTATTATATACTCTGTAGCCCCTACTATTTAGGGAGTAACCTACAAAATTTTCATTTTCTACTTTTGAAGTGAATTTTCCTAAGTGTTCTCTTGTGTTTAGGATGAAGACTGGGCATACAAATACTCTAAAATATTTTATATTGGGTTATTTGTTGTAGTAAATTTCAAAAGGGGTTTTGTTGTGCGTTTTATTTAGTGTTGTTCTATTTTGTACATAGCAGGCTGTACTAACAGCTTCTGCCCAAAAGTATTTAGGTAGATTATATTCATTTAGCATCGTTCTAGAAGCATTAAGTAAGATTCTATTTTTTCTTTCTACTATTCCATTTTGTTGGGGGGGTTTTGGACACGAAAATTCGTGATGATATCCGTTTTCAAGACAAAATTTACTAAAATTATGATTTTTAAATTCTCCCCCATTGTCGCTTCTAAGTCTTTTAATTTTGATATCTTTTTCATTCTCAATTTGTTTATAGAAATTTGTAAATATTTCAAAGGTTTCATCTTTATTTTTTAAGAATTTTACCCAAGTGAACCTAGAATAGTCATCTATTATTACTAGATAGTATAGACTTCCATTTATTGATTTGGCTCCATGGGAGTCAAATAGATCTAAGTGTAAAAGTTCTAATGTTGAGTTGGTTTGTGATTGATTAGTTGGTTTGTGGGTAGATTTTGTTTGTTTACCTTGTTGACAGGCATTACATATGGTTGAATCTAAGTTAGGTAATTTTGGTAGACCTCTAACTAATCCATTTAGTCTGCTTATATTTTCTAAAATTCGTGTGTGACATTCTTCTATGCCATAACCAAGTTTCTTCTTTTTATGTTAAGTAACACTTAATTGAAGAAGTGGTTAAGTTAATTGCATAGATGTTGTCTTTTCTAAACCCTTTTAGGCTTATGTTAGGGTTGTCTAAATGTTTGATTAAGCATTTTGTAAATAAAAACCTAACCTTATACCTAGTATCACACAGTTGACTGATACTTAAAAGATTATACTTGAAATTTTTCATAAGTAAAACATTTGTAATAATAAAGTCAATTTTTAGTTCGATATTACCTATACCAATTACCTTGAGTTTGTCGTTGTTTCCAAAGGCAACTATTCCTAGGCTTTTGTAGGTGAGTTGAGTGAATTTTGTGTGATCCCCAATAATATGTTTGGAGCAACCACTGTCTAAAATCCACTTAGTTTCCTACAATAGGTAGGAATTGGGGTTAGTGTAAGTAGTCATTCTTTAGATTTGATGAAAGTAAGTTGAATGAGTTAAAATAAATTAAGTTTAATTTCTAAAATAGATGTTTTTAAAAAAAAAATTTAAGTTTAATTTTAAAATAAAATTTTAAGAAAATTTAAGTTTAATTTTAAAAATAATTTTTAACTTAAAACAAATTAAGTTTAATTTTTAAAATAATTTTAAAGTTAAAAAAACATTAAGTTCAATTTTTAAAATAATTTTTAAGTTAAAAAATTTAAGTTTAATTTTTAAAATAATTTTTTTAAAAAAAATTTAAGTTTAATTTTTAAAATAATTTTTTTAAAAAAAATTTAAGTTTAATTTTTAAAATAATTTTTAAGTTAAAAAAAATTAAGTTTAATTTTTAAAATAACTTTTAAAAAAAATTAAGTTTAATTTTTAAAATAATTTTTAAGTTAAAAAAAAAATTAAGTTTAATTTTTAAAATAATTTTTAAGTTACAAAAATTTAAGTTTAATTTTTAAAATAATTTTTAAAAAAATTTGAGTTTAATTTTTAAAATAACTTTAAAAAAATTTAAGTTTAAATTTTAAAATAATTTTTAAGTTAAAAAAAATTTACGTTTAATTTTTTAAAATAATTTTTAAGTTAAAAAAATTTAAGATTAATTTTTAAAATAACTTTTAAAAAAATTTAAGTTTAATTTTTAAAATAATTTTTAAGTTAAAAAAAAATTTAAGTTTAATTTTTAAAATTATTTTTAAGTAAAAAAATTTTAAGTTTAATTTTTAAAATAATTCTTAAAAAAAATTTAAGTTTATTTTTTTAAAATAATTTTTAAGTTAAAGAATAATTGAGTTTTAAAAAAATAATTTAATTTAAATTTTAATTATAAATTTTAATTTTAATTTTAATTTTAATTTTAATTTGATTTAATTTAATTTATTTTTATTTTTATTTTTATTTTTATTTTTCATTTTAATTTGATTTAATTAGGGGTGTCAAAAATGAACCCGACCCGACGACCCAACCCGAGTCGACCCGAAACAAATCAGGTTCGGGTTGGGCATTTTCGGGTTCGGGTCGGATTCGGGTTGGAGGGTTGGAGAGCAAAAAAATTTCGGGTCGGGTTCGGGTTGACCCGGATTGACTCGGGTTGGCTTAAATATAGGGTTTTGTGGATTTTTTTTGGGTTAAATCAAATTTTATTTTAAAAATTTAGATGTTTTTATGTATATTAATATCATGTTTGTATGATAATGATGAAATATTGAGATAAAAGTGAAGAATTATAGGAAAAATAGCCTAAAAAAGTCGTTTTGAATCGGATTTTCGGGTTATATGGGTTGGGTTTGGGTTGATCGGGTTGGTCGGGTTCGGGTTCGAGTTGAGGTGTTTTGGGTTGAACTCGGGTTCGGGTCGGGTTCGGGTTGGGTTAAAAAAAAAAAAAAAAACTCAACCCGACCCAACCCGACCCGACCCACCCGAATTGACACCCCTAGATTTAATTTAATTTAATTTAATTTTAATTTTAATTTGATTTAATTTAATTTAATTTTAATTTCAATTTTAATTTTAATTTTAGTCATTTGTCATCTCACCCGATCTATGTTTTCAATCAAGGAATCCTATGATTTTGTGAGATGAATTGGGTTCAATTTTATGGTTTGTTTTTAACTTGTGTTAGATTCAGGTTTAGCTTTGGGTTCAACAAATAGGCGTTCTCTGGATAAACTTTTGGGCTATGGTGAGTCACTTGGACATCATTAGAGTAACCATGCCTTCGAGGTTTTCTAAATAGTCCTATCCACTAGACTTAGTACAAAACCTTGGTCTAACTGGTTAGGATCCATAAAGGGTAGCTTCGGTCAGTTCCACTTAGCCAAATGCACCAGGTCGAAGTCATATCTTCCTAGACATGCATAGACTAAGTTTCCCTAACGTACTATCATCCAAAACTTCACCAGTACCATTTTTCAAGTTAAACTTGAACCCTTTTTTAACTAGTCCTAATTACCCTGTCGGGTAGGTTAGTTAGGGTTACCCTGCCGGGTAGGTTAGTTTTGGAGGTGACAGCTATTCTGGAGCCTCCCCCTAAATTAATGGTCATTAATTTAATTTTTAGTTCTAGGTTTATGTCTATTTCTTTTATAATTATATTTTACTTGGTGATAGTTTAAATTTTGTTGAGTTTTAATATATTTAGATTTTAAATTTTTTGGTTTAGGTTTGTATTCTGGTTTTTTATTTGGTTTATTTGACTTTACATAATATATTTTATCTTTAGGGATATAATATTGGTTAGGTCATATTTGCTTGGTTAGACACGCTTTCGGAACCCAGACTTTATTTGTTGGTTTGTATTGGGTTATTAATTATTTAAAAGTTTTATTTGAGTTCGACTTATATCCGAGTCCAGTTTTATTATAACATGTTTTTTGATTATTTAGTATTAAGTCTAAATTTTTTGATCTGGTAGTAAATTTTTCTAATATATTTTTTAAATTATTAATTTCTAATTTTAATGATGAATTCTCCTCCTCAAGTGTTAGATCTTGAGTTGGTTTATTATTTACAACTTGTTCCTTGAGGATTTGATTTTCCTCGAGGAGCAATTTATTTTCATTTTCTAATTTAACTAACTTATTATTTAAGCAAGAAATAATTTTAAAAAACTTTCGGTTTAAGGTTAGAGATACCTCTTCGGAACCTTCGGAAACGAGTACGGACTCGTGGCTTGATTCGGGTTCGGACCCGTCTTCCGATTCGTCTTCCGACTCTGCTTCGCGGGCCATCAGCGCGAGGTGGCTTTGGTGCTTCTAATCTTCTGCTTCTGATTCGTCTGAGGAGGAGTCGTCCCACGTCGCTTTGAGGACCTTCTCTTTGGTCGGCTTCGGTTTGTCGATCTTCAGTCTTGGGCACTCGTTTTTGTAGTGTCCCTTTTTGTTGCATCTGAAGCATGTCACGTTCCTCGAATCGGCTGGCGAATTGATCTTTTGTATATCTTTCTTGTTGAAGCTTCTCTTCCTCCTGGTGAACATCTTCCTTACCAGGTTCACCAGGTGTTCTTCATCTTCAGAGCTCTGGTCAGAGTCTTCTTCAGGTTCAGCCTTATTCTTCTTGGAAGAACCTGCATATAAGGCAATGCCTTTCTCGGCCCCAGTGTTAGTCTGCTCATGTAATTCCAATTCACAAAACAGGTCATCTAATTTAAGCTTGGTTAAATTCTTAGAAATTTTGTAGGCATCCACTATGGATGCCCACAAACTATTATGTGGAAATGTGTTTAACGCATACCTGATAAGGTCGTTGTTGTCCATCTGGTGGCCTATTGCGTGGAGCCCGTTGAGGATATCCTTGATCCTCGTGTGCAGCTGACTCGCTATTTCTCCTTCCTGTATTTTTATATTAAATATTTTATTTAATAATAAGTCCCTTTTTGTTACCTTAGTGTCGCTGGTTCCTTCGTGCAACTCGATCAGTTTGTCCCACAGCTCTTTAGCGTTTTGATGTGGTCCGACCCGGTTCAGTTCTTCTCTTGTTAATCTGCACTGTAAAGTGTTGATAGCCTTGTTCTCTGTTGATGCCTTCTTCTTCAGGTCTGATGTCCATTTTTCAGGATCCAGTAAATCCCCGGAGCTGTCAACTGGTGGTGTGTAGGCTTTTGTGATGCTCAGCCATTGGTCGAAATCTATCTTGAGATATACTTCCATCCGCTTCTTCCAGTACGGGAAATCATCCCCATTGAAAAGGGGAGGTCGCACTGTGCTGAAGCCCTCGATCTGTGATATTTTAATCTGCACAAAAAAAACAAAGAACAAAGGTTCCAAGACTTGGTCTTGGATTAGTAGTGCGGGAAAATTAAAAAAAATAACTAAATTGGTGTTATATCAATTTAGATTTAATTACGACGGAAAGAGATTTCCAAAAAGATAATAATACCAGTTTGGAACTATACAAAAAACTGAAATCCGAAAATAAAAAATAAAAAATAAAAAACAAATCATCCCCTTGTCTGATTGGTGGTTGCACCAAATCAAGCGGTACCTGCTCTGATACCACTTGTTAGACCGTGATCGTTCGATAGAGGGGGGTTGAATATCGATTATAAAAATTAGTCAATAAGAGTAAGCGCAGCGGAAAAGTAAAGAACTGATCCGGTGGTCAAGGCAGAGGACCCCATTGCGAGGGGTCAACGCCACGTGGAGATCAAAGGGCCGGGGGGTCCACCGGAGAAGTGTGAGCTGACCGGACTTGGGAGAAAAGGATAGACCGATCGGCCGATCGATGAGCATCCAACAGTAAAAGGTGCCCTGACAGGGGTCGGGGTTCCGACGCTCAGTTGAAACAATAGCTAAGAGCCGAGCGGAAGGCTTAAGAGAAGGTGACATACTGCTAACAGTCCTTACGTAGCACCCGCCCGGGAGTCTCCCCAGCATATCAATGCAAACGACAGGCGGGACGTGATGGGCATGCCGCCCGGCCGGCGCAGGGGATGAGGGCCGTCCGGACGACGCTCTTCGTCCAGCCGGCCGGACGGACGTCCAGGCCGGTGGTGGGTAAAGAAGGACAGGAACCTCTTCTGACAGCCGTCAAGTCCTATGGCTAGGCCATACTCCAAGTCTGACAACTAGGTGTTCTATTGTCCCATCAAGGACATACTTGGACTGTAGCAGTATGGCATCAGGTAAGCTTTCTGACACACATACCGAGGCATGGGCTGCAGACACGCATGCGCCTCGGTGGACGTGTAGGAGTTCTTTCGTCGTTCTATATAAAGAGCCGCATACTTCGCCGGAGGTAGGCGGGGAATTCCTTTTGAGCTACTTTTTCCACCACTTGCTTGCCTGACTTGAGTGTCGGAGGGTCGCCGCCGGGAACCCCTTCCCGACCCGACTTCTATGCAGGTTCGCCGAAGCTTCGTGCTCCCAGTCGAAGATCCACGTCAACAGTCGGAAAGCGCCCCGTGCCAGCGTCCGTTGATTCAGCATTCAGACAGGATCAATTTGGCGACGTCTGTGGGAACGCTCCTACATCCGAACGGAAACAATGGACGAGGCTGGACGACAACACACGGTGACGCTTTCGACGGAGGAACTCGATGCTCTGGTTGAATTGAGGGCCGACAAACTTGTGGAGCAAAAATAGAAAGCAGCAGCCGAGCGGCCGGAACAGCAAGCAACGTCAGCGTCCGTTGCATTTCATCGAGCCCTATTCCGCACCCCCGAAGCCGCAGCAACTCATAGAGATCGGGGATCTTCTTCGGATGAAATGCCTAGACGAGACGACAGAAAAGGGAAAGCCCCCCGAGCGGACGCATCGCCCGAGCGGATCAATCGCCAATTTTCAGAGGCTATTCTACGAGACCCTTTACCCAAGCATTACGTACCTCCGACGATCGGCGAATACAATGGGACCACCGATCCGGATGATCATTTGGGCAAGTTTGATAACACGGCCACCCTGCATCAGTACACAGATGGGGTGAAGTGCCGGGTTTTCTTCACCACTCTCTCAGGATCGGCTCAACGGTGGTTTCGGAGGCTGCCGGACGGATCCATCACAAGCTTCAAGGACTTCCGAACGGCCTTCCTCCATCATTTTGCAAGCAGTCGGCGCTATCAAAAAACCAGCGTTAGTCTGTTCGCCATCAAACAAGAAGCCCGTGAATCGCTCCGAGCTTACATCCAGCGGTTCAACAAAGTGGCCATGGATATTCCAACGGCCACCTCGAAGACCATGATGAATGCCTTCACACAAGGCCTAGTGGATGGGGATTTCTTCCGATCGCTTATCCGAAAGCCGCCCCGAGATTATGATCACATGCTACATCGGGCTAACGAATACATCAACGTGGAAGAAGCGCAAGTGGCCAGAAAAAAAGAAACTCCAATCGAGCGGACTCCTCCTGCCGAGCGGAAACAGCACGCCACTCATCAACCGCCAAGAGGACCGAGGGTCGAAGCAATCCGCTCCCCTCATGTGAGGTCCCAAGTGCAAGAAGTAGCTGCCGCTCGGCCCAAGCCAAAGAAGAAATGGACCCCGATGTTCTGCTCCTTCCACCGGACGGATACGCACAACACAAGGGATTGTCGAAGTCTTCCCTTCGTGGCACATCCCGTGCCCCGGAATGGCGGACGACGGTCTCCCTCAGTCGACAGGCAACAGAGAACTCATGAAGCCGATCGAACTCGAACCGAGAATCGACAGCAACAGACGCCCGATCGGCATTGCTCTCCAAGGCAGGAGAATCGCCGAAAGTCACGAGAACGGTCTCAACCATCCGTACGGGAAGAAGAGAATAGAAGCAATGCTTCCCGAGGCAAGATCAACATTATTGCTGGCGGGCCGACCGGAGGAGATTCCAACCGAGCAAGAAAGGCGAGCGTCCGGCAGCTCCAGATCCATGAGGTCGGTTGCAGCCGAGAGCGGGCGAGTGGACCCGAAATCAGTTTTGGGCCCGGGGACTTGGAAGGAGTGGAAGTACCCCACGACGACGCTCTGCTCATCAAGGTGGTAATAGCCAATTATACTATTCACCACGTTTTTGTTGACACAGGAAGTTCGGTCAACATAATATTCAAAAAGGCGTTCGATCAACTTCAAATTGATCGTGCCGAACTGCTACCCATGACAACTCCCCTCTACGGGTTTACGGGCAATGAAGTCCTTCCGGTCGGACAAATCCGGATGGCTATTTCATTGGGAGAAGAGACGCTCAGAAGGACGCGTACAGCAAACTTCGTGGTGGTCGACTCTCCCTCGTCCTACAATGTCATTTTGGGACGACCGGCGCTCAGCGAGTTCCGAGCAGCCGTCTCCACCTTCTATCAGAAGATCAAGTTCCCCGTGGAGGATAGAGTGGGTGAAGTACGGAGAGATCAACTCGCAGCTCGACGATGCTACATCGAGATGGTCCGAGCAGAAGCCAATTCCGCTCGGAAGGCGCCCCGGATCGAGGTAAACGCCATCACTGAAAAGCCACCCTCTTTAATTTATGAAGAAAAAGAGGAAGTGCAGATTCACCCAACCCGATCGGAGGCCAAGACCTTTATTGCGTCCGATCTGGAGGCCAACCAAAAGGAGGAAGTGATCAAATGCCTCCAGAGAAATTGTGATGTCTTCGTCTGGTCGACGCATGAGCTGCCTGGAATTTCGCCAAGCATAGCGCAGCACGAGCTACATGTCCGACCGGACGCTCGGCCAGTGAAACAGAGAAAAAGAGATTTCAGCGCCGAGCAGAATTCCATCATACGGGCGGAAGTTGAGAAGCATCTAGAGGCCGGCCATATACGAGAAGTGCAGTTCCCGAGCTGGCTGGCTAACGTAGTGTTAGTCTCCAAACTGGGCAACAAGTGGAGAGTATGCATAGATTTCCGGGATCTCAACAAAGCTTGCCCGAAAGACTTTTATCCTCTGTCCCGGATAGATCAGCTGGTGGACTCTACGGCCGGATGCGAATTAATATGTATGCTCGACGCTTACCAAGGTTATCATCAAGTGCCGCTCGCCCGTGAAGATCAAGAAAAAGTCAGTTTTGTGACGGCCGACGGCACCTATTGCTATAAGGTGATGCCGTTCGGATTGAAAAATGCGGGAGCCACATATCAGCGCCTGATGAACAAAGTGTTCAAAGAGCAGATCGGGCGGAACCTAGAAGTATACGTGGACGACATTCTCATCAAATCCGTCCGAGCGGCCGATCTCTTGGAAGACTTGGAGGAGACTTTTCGAACACTGAGGAGGTATGGCGTTAAACTAAATCCCCAGAAGTGTCTGTTCGGAGCAAAAGGAGGACGATTCTTGGGTTACATAGTGACCGAGCGAGGTATTGAAGCAAATCCCAGCAAGGTGAAAGCTTTACAAGACATGCCGCCCCCAAGAAATACGAGGGAAGTGCAGCGTTTGACCGGTCGGATAACTTCCCTGTCCAGGTTCATCTCCAAAACTGCCGACCGGAGCCTTCCTTTTTTCAAAATCTTGCGCAAGGCCACTAAATTTCACTGGGACGAAGAATGCGACCGGGCGTTCGAAGATTTAAAGGCATATCTGAATTCTCTCCCGGTATTAGCCAAGCCGGTTGCGGGTGAGCCACTTTGTATCTACCTATCCTCGACTGAGCAGGCAATCGGCTCGGCACTAGTGAGGGCGAGCGGAGAAGAGCCGGTGTATTTCCTTAGTCATATTTTAAAAGATGTCGAATCTCGCTACACTGGGTTCGAAAAGCTGGCTTTTGCCTTGGTCCTCGCCGCTCGGCGACTTCACCCATACTTCCTGGCGCATACCATCATTGTCAAAACCAATAGCCCGCTCGGGCGTGTATTACTGAATCCAGAAGCGTCCGGGCGGCTCATCAAATGGACGACGGAGTTAAGTGAATTTGATATCCAATACCAGCCCCGCTCGGCGATCAAAGCGCAATCTTTGGCTGATTTTGTGACTGAGGTGCAAAGGCCGGAGCCGGAAGCTATGTGGAGAATATATGTGGATGGGTCGTCCACTCGGCTCGGAAGCGGGATTGGAATACTACTGCTCTCCCCCCAAGACGAGAAGATGCACCTATCCGTCCTGCTGGACTACAAAGCTATAAACAATGAGGCAGAGTATGAGGCCCTCATAGCCGGCTTGCAGGCAGCACGGCATGTGGGAGCCGGTCGGGTAACGCTTCATTCGGATTCCCAGTTGGCCGCTCAGCAGCTCTCTGGTACCTTCGAAATCAACAGTGCTCGGCTCAAGCTCTACGCTGAAGCCTTTGAAAGGCTTAAAGCCGATTTTAGAGAAGTTATTGTCCAGAAGATACCCAGAGCAAAAAACCAAGCGGCCGATGAGTTAGCCAAACTCGCGAGCTCAATAACGTCGATCGCTATTCAGCAGTCAATTGAAAAAGTACTGTTGGTGGCGCACGTCGACCGGATGGAAGGCCTCACGTTTCCAAGCGACTGGCGGACACCCATCATAGAGTTCCTCCGCTCGGGCACCACACCATCCAATGAGAATGAAGCCCAGCTGCTAAGGAGGAGAGCCGGTCGGTTTACACTCATCGGCGATCAGCTTTACAAGAAGGCTTTCTCACGACCGCTGTTGAAATGCATGAGCTCGGAGGACTCGGCTTACATCCTCTAAGAAGTACATCAAGGATCGTGCGGAGGGCATCCGGGCGGACGATCGCTGGCTAAGAAGATCCTGCTGACTTTACAAGCAGACGCCGCTCGGACTGTGTCGACGTGCCTTTCATGCCAGAAGTACCATAACTTCTACCACCGACCGGCAGAGGAAATGAAGGCATCCACAGTCTCATGTCCGTTCGATCAATGGGGAATGGATATTGTTGGTCCATTTCCAATGGCGACCGGACAGCGGAAATTTCTGCTAGTAGCGGTCGATTATTTTTCCAAATGGGTGGAGGCCGAGCCGCTAGCCAGGATCACCGAGCAGATAGTCAAAAAATTCATCTAGCAACACATCATCTGTCGGTTCGGCATTCCTCGCAGACTGGTTTCCGACAATGGGCGGCAATTCACAGGGAAGTTGCTCGAGGACTGGTGCAAAAGCTATGACATCGAGCAACACTTCACGTCCGTGGCCTATCCCCAAAGCAACGGTCAAGCCGAAGTAGCCAATCGGGAAATTCTTCGTATTATGCGCGCTCGGCTCGCCCATTTGGGAGGAAGTTGGGTAGATGAAGTGTCGGGCGTCCTATGGGCCATCCGAACGACTCCAAAGGAAGGGACGGGCGTCACCCCGTTCCACCTGGTGTATGGCGGCGAGGCGGTCATTCCGGTTGAAGTGGGAGTTGAGTCCGCTCGGATCCAAAATTATGATGGGGACAACGCCGAGCGGAGGAACCTGGAGCTGCATTTGGTCGAGGAAGAAAGAGCCAAGGCATCCGTCCAGCTGATGGCGTACCGGCAGCGGATGAAGCAAAACTACAACCGCCGCATAATTCCCAGATCATTCCAGGTCGGCGACCTTGTGTGGAAGAAAGTCAAGCCGATCGGCAACGTCGGCAAGCTGGAGGCCCCTTGGGCGGGCCCCTTCAAGGTTATTGAAAAGCTTCGCTCGGGCACTTATTATTTGGAAGATGAAGACGGGCATCAACTAGACCGGCCGTGGAGCGCGAATCATCTCCAGTCTTATCGGGCTGGGTGAAAGGTGCACTAATGTAAATTATTTTTGCATATATTTTGGTCACTCGTACCCTTGTAATGCAGGAAGCGAAATTAATTCAAAGGATGGCCAATGGGTTTGCCGAGCAGCTGTATTGAAGTTAGCCTTAAAAAAGGTCGTCGAGCTCCGACGTTAAATATCGAGAGACGAGCCGGCGTCTATAAACATCCAAGCGGAAGACCGTCGAGCTCCAACGTTAAATATCGAGAGACGAGCCGGCATCTATAAACATCCGAGCGGAAGGCCGTCGAGCTCCGACGTTAAATATCGAGAGACGAGCCGGCGTCTATAAACGTCCGAGCGAAAGACCGTCGAGCTCCAACGTTAAATATCGAGAGACGAGCCGGCGTCTATAAACGTCCGAGCGGAAGACCGTCGAGCTCCGACGTTAAATATCGAGAGACGAGCCGGCGTCTATAAACGTCCGAGCGGAAGACCGTCGAGCTCCGACGTTAAATATCGAGAGACGAGCCGGCGTCTATAAACGTCCGAGCGGAAGACCGTCGAGCTCCGACGTTAAATATTGAGAGACGAGCCGGCGTCTATAAACGTCCGAGCGGAAGACCGTCAAAAGATGACTCGGCGTTTATAAACCCACCGATCGGACAGTAGTCAAGTTCCGACGGTAAATTTGACGGGCGACCGAAGCCTATAGGGCCGCCGGATGGATGGTTTTCTGCGTAGCCCTCGGTCGGACCCGACATAATAGCGTAAGGCCGAGCGGCTCCTTTATAAAAGGTACTTGGGCACAAAAAGCTCAAGAACAAGGCGAAAAACAAAAATCCGACGTTAAATATCGAGAGACGAGTCGGTGTCTATAAACGTCCGAGCGGAAGACCGTCGAGCTCCGACGTTAAATATCGAGAGACGAGCCAGCGTCTATAAACGTCCGAGCGGAAGACCGTCGAGCTCCGACGTTAAATATTGAGAGACGAGCCGGCGTCTATAAACGTCCGAGCGGAAGACCGTCGAGCTCCGACGTTAAATATCGAGAGACGAGCCGGCGTCTATAAACGTCCGAGCGGAAGACCGTCGAGCTCCGACGTTAAATATTGAGAGACGAGCCGGCGTCTATAAACGTCCGAGCGGAAGACCGTCAAAAGATGACTCGGCGTTTATAAACCCACCGATCGGACAGTAGTCAAGTTCCGACGGTAAATTTGACGGGCGACCGAAGCCTATAGGGCCACCGGATGGATGGTTTTCTGCGTAGCCCTCGGTCGGACCCGACGTAATAGCGTAAGGCCGAGCGGCTCCTTTATAAAAGGTACTTGGGCACAAAAAGCTCAAGACCAAGGCGAAAAACAAAAATCAGACGCGGGAAGAATGGACAAATAACAAGAGACAGTTGATCCACGCCGATCGGCGGATTGACAAAATTTATAAAGTTTGCCCCGAACGGCGCGCATACAGAAAATTACAAAATAGCCTCACAGACAGATTCTTAGTCATTAAAATTAAAAAGATGGTCAGGGATGGAGCCCATCATGGTCGCCAGGTCTTCAGCAGGGACGGACATATCGGCAGGAGCATGGCCTTTGTTCTTCATGTATTCCACCGCCACTTTGATTGCCTCCTCGAAAGTCAAGGAGAGCTTGTCGGTAAACTTCTCGCCAAACTCGTCCGAGCAGACGAAGGCTTTGCGCACCTCCGCTGATCGACCGGGCTCTCCATCTTGGTAATCCTTGAGAGTAGTCTAGGAAGCATCCAGAGCAGCTTGAAGATCTTTCAAGGCTCCTTCTACTTTGGTCCGATCGGCGGAGCGACCCTCCCGTTCGGCAGTTAGCGAGGCGTCTAGCTCCTTCACCCGTTGTTCCAGCCCCCGGTTCTCCACCTTCATCAAGTCCATATCATCAATGGCCTTGAGCTTCCGAGCGGTCGCGATCTTTATTTCTTTATCTCGTTGCTTGACCAAGGCTTCGAGGCGGGCAACCTCGCTTGTCAATCCGGAAGTCTTACCCCGCTCAGCTTCCAGCAACCTTTTGGCCTTCTCCAGAGCGGCCGTCGATTGTCTGTTGTCCCCCGCAGCCTTGAGCTTCTTCAATTCGTCCTCCAGTTCGGCCAACCGATCGCTAATGGCAATCTGCTCCACCCAGTTATGCGAGCAAACGTGAACAAGTTAAAAACTTAATTCAAATACACGAACAAAGAAAAAGAGCATACCCCGGTGGCCTGTTGTAGGTTGCTATCGCCTAGCTGCCCGGGAGTCAACGCGGCTATTCGGCGCCGAGCATCCTCCCAAGCTTTTGCAAGAGGGCCCGTCAAGGTGATCTGCTGCTCGGGGACCACTGGCCGATCAGCAGCAGCCATGTATTCCTCCGAGGGGAGGCGCAGGACGGTTTTAATTAAGTTTGGGCCGCTCGGCTCTCTCTGAGAAGCAGCTGGCTCACCGGACGGCCTACCGGTGGACGAAGAAGGAAGTTCGCCCAAACGCCTGATACGGCGCAGAGTTTTCGGTGGACTGGACGGCGGCACCTCAGAGCTTGCCCTCGGTGAGCCATGCGGTGTCGGGGTGCTCTCTAGGGAAATCGTCCCAGATAACATCGGAGCGTCAACGCCCAGCTCGGATGATGGCTCATCAGATGGAACCGATGCAGGTGCCGACTCTGGCCGTCTGCGCTTCCGAGTGAGCAGTGGAATATCGTCAGCCGAACGGCCCTCTACCTCGACTTGAGCAGAGGGTTCTACGTCGCCCGTGGCCTCATCGTGAGAAGCAGGGGCATCCAAGGCTTCGGGGATAGTTTGAGTCCCCTCACCTTCTTCGCTGGCCGGACCAGCTGGAGCAAGGCCCCGCTCGGCGATCTCCTTGTTCTTGGCCGCCTCAATATTGGCGGCTTTCAGCTTGAGCTTTTCGGTTGCCTTGGCGCGCCACATGACTTCAGCTGCAGAAGCAAAAAATAAATCAGTTAGAACAAAACAAACGGGAAGATAAGGGAACTTACTCATGCTGCAGGGCAGATCGGCCGGGGTAGAAGACAAGCCGAATATATACATTACTACTGGGAGGAGCAGCTTGTCGATATGATAGCGCTGGCCGACCAGCCGATCGGCTGCATGAAGATAGGCCGCATCGCCTCTAAACTTGCCTAGCTCTGGTTGCGCGGGCATTGCCGTCTGCCATTTGACACGGAAGGTCGGCGGCTCGGGGAAACGCACATAGAAAAAGTGCTCCTTCCAATATTTGTTGGAGCTCGGCATGTTATCGAAGAGGACGAAACCTATCCTAGACTGGAAAACAAAGGTGCCCCACTCGGCTTGCTTGGGATAAAAAAAGTAGTGGAAAATCTTAGGGTCGAGGGGGATGCTGTTCAGCTTAAAGAGAATTATCACCCCGCTCAGCAGCCTAATGGAGTTGGGAACTATTTGGCCGAGCGGGATGCGGAAGTAATTGCAGACTTGCAAGATAAACTTATGGGGTGGGAAGCGTAGCCCGGCCAAAAATTGGTCTCGGAAGAAAAGAACAGTGTCGGTCGGCGGTTCATGAGGCCGATCGGCCGGTGTGGCTAATACTATTTGGTGGTCGGAAGGAATGTCGTAAGTCCGAGCGAGACGCAACGCGTCTTCCTCGTCAAAACGGCTCTCCATGGTCATGTACCATAGACCAGGAGCGCCGCCGGTCGACTGTGAGGTACTAGTCATGGTATAGGACTGGGAATGAACGCGGAATGGAAGGAAAAAGAAATAAAGCCAGGAAATAAGGCAGAATGATAAAGGCGACTAACAGGAAGAAAGGAGCGAGGAACCGAGGAGAAGAAAGGCTTACTAGTAAACAGATAGTCGCAGGGGGTGTTGAGGTCGTCGGAGGTGCAAGGTCGCCGGAGAAGAAGAGAGCAGAGAGGTGTCTGGAAACGAGAAGGTCGAAATGCGGCGAAGAGCAGGGGTCGGGAGCTTTATAAGGGCGGCAGCGATCAATTTCCACCGTCCAATCCAGGTCGTCGATAACGAGGTCATCATCCAGCCGTTCCTTTCAAACGGCGGCTGTCCCATCGGATGTGACGCCACCGCCATACCCTGACAAGAGAAAGGCAGCCACGTGTCAACAAGTTACGGGTTAACGCATGTGGTCAACAGAAGCTTTGGCATAAATTCCAAGGCACGGGCAAGATATCGCCGAACGGCTGAGCATCCATTAGCCAGTCCGAGCGGACTAGGGTATCGGTCGTCACTCGATCAGATCGGCAGTCCAGTCAGTCGGACTTCGCCTCCTTCGACTAGACTTGAGGGGAGGGCAAGTGATCCAGTGGTCAAGGCAGAGGACCCCATTGCGAGGGGTCAACGCCACGTGGAGATCAAAGGGCCGGGGGTCCACCGGATAAGTGTGAGCCGACCGGACTTGGGAGAAAAGGATAGACCGATCGGCCGATCGATGAGCATCCAACAGTAAAAGGTGCCCTGACAGAGGTCGGGGTTCCGACGCTCAGTTGAAACAATAGCTAAGAGCCGAGCGGAAGGCTTAAGAGAAGGTGACATACTGCTAACAGTCCTTACGTAGCACCCGCCCGGGAGTCTCCCCAGCATATCAATGCAAACGACAGGCGGGACATGATGGGCGTGCCGCCCGGCCGGCGCAGGGGATGAGGGCTGTCCGGACGACGCTCTTCGTCCAGCCGGCGAGACGGACGTCCAGGCCGGTGGTGGGTAAAGAAGGACAGGAACCTCTTCTGACAGCCGTCAAGTCCTATGGCTAGGCCATACTCCAAGTCTGACAACTAGGTGTTCTATTGTCCCATCAAGGACATACTTAGACTGTAGCAGTATGGCGTCAGGTAAGCTTTCTGACAAACACATACCGAGGCATGGGCTACGGACACGCATGCGCCTCGGTGGGCGTGCAGGAGTTCTTTCACCGTTCTATATAAAGAGTCGCATACTTCGCCGGAGGTAGGCGGGGAATTCCTTTTGAGCTACTTTTTTCACTACTTGCTTGCCTGACTTGAGCGTCGGAGGGTCGCCGCCGGGAACCCCTTCCCGGCCCGACTTCTGTGCAGGTTCGCCGGAGCTTCGTGCTACCAGTCGAAGATCCACGTTAACAGTCAGAAAGCGCCCCGTGCCCAGCGTCCGTTGATTCAGCATTCGGACAGGATCAAGAACAATGCTTACACAAAACCAATTTTACTTGGTTCGGAGCCTGTGTCGACTCCTACTCCAAGGTCCGTACTCGTTGAGTACTTTCGTTGGACAATCACTATCAATTCGAATGATGATTACAAAAGAATTAAGTACAAGAATTGTCAGAAAGAAAATACCAACAAGATTAAAAGAATTAGACCGAAGATAGCGCTTTGTCGGAGTAGCCACACGGCGTTGCAGGAGCACAGTAGAGCAGTCTGAGAGATTTTCGTTGTTGTTGAAGCTCCACCCCTGCCCCTTCTTTTATATGAGGCTCGGGGCGCCCCGGATCCCTTCCGAGCGCCCTGGTGTGACGTGGTAGGTCCAACCAACGGGCTCCACGTGTCTACGCCGTGAAATGGATAATATTTGCCTTCGGGCACCCAGACATCCTTTCTCCAGAAATTCCTTCTCCTGCAAGACAAGGTTAGTCCGAGGTAAATATATAATATGTATCATGCAAAACAAAGTGTTAGCACAGTTTATAAATTCAATATATAGAGTATGACTTAGATTCCGTCTTTCCGAGACCGGAATCTAGTCACGATCTCGACTTAGATATCCGAAATGGATCTAAGTCAAATCGACGCCTAATGTTCCCTTCCCGGGAACACGTCCTCACAGTCACTCCCTTCCAGTGACTTACCTTTACTCACCTGCCAGACATCCGGTCAGCCCTTCGACCCGTCTGGACTTCTCGCCAGCTATCCGGTCAGCCCGTCGACCTAGCTGGACTTCGTGCCAAGCGTCCGGTCAGCCCGTCGACCCGCTTGGACTTCGTGCCAAATGTCCGGTCAGCCCGTCGACCTGTCTGGACTTCGCCTGTACACTCGGTCAGAGTGTTAGATAACGACAAACCTAACTTAACCTAATTTGTCATTCATCAAAACCTGAGTTAGACCGTTAGTGCTAACCGCACCAACAATTCCCACCAAGCAGTGAACTGAGGAGACGTTTCACTCGGCTGCATTAATTTTTAATTTAATGCCTCCATTACACCCTTTAAATAAGGGGTAAAAAGTTTGTGTAGTTTGTGTAGATTTACACCCACCCCCTACGCACTCAGGTGTGAGAAAGAATCTCTCCCCATATATTTGTTCACATTATCAATGCATGTGAATTAATATAAATCAACCAATACAGTTTGAAACTCCCAATATAGGACTAAAATCCTATTCACAATGAAGTTTCATGTCTCTTTCATCTCTTCTCCATTCACATATATCTAATATTATTTAATCTTGCACTTTACATTTCTCTCCTCTTATTGTTCATTTACCTCTTTATCAAAGACTAATTTAAATGTCGGAGTGGCTAAGTTAGGACACACTTGGCCTCCCTTCTAACTCCGTGCTTCTTCCTTTCTTCCTTCAAGCTCACCAGCTCTAAAGTTGATTTGGCTCATTCCTCGCTCTTGCTTGAAGCTCGGTGACTGAAGTCTAACATAGAAGTTAGCTCAGCTTGTCCGTCGATGGTCTCAAGTAGATCAATGAGTAACCATGTTTAAGAATGGCCCATTGAGTCACGTCAAGAGCTCCTGATAGAGTGCTTAAGGAGTTCAAGGGAGAGAGCATAGACGGTTTAAAATGGGAAGCTCGGGGCGGTCAAAACAGAGAACTCAAAGAGAGTGGAGTATCAAGAGCCTAGGCAGTTTAGAATTGAGAATTGGATTTGGGGGCTCAACTAGGTGACTGAGTCCTTATCCACGTAGGCCAAAATATGACTGGTGATTTGGAGAATATATATTTTTTTTAAGGTAACCCGGGTATTCAGTTTTTTTAGCTGGTTGATTTGTTGGGTCTGATGGATATTTTTCATAATTTAAAATACTCATAGTTATCAAACAATCAATATTTTTTAGAATTATCATTCCACTAAAACAAATTCAAAAACTAAGATTCAATATTCAGATATTTGATTAAATATTTACAAGATCTAACTACTATACTATTATCCCAAGGACGATTTAGAGCAAATATTATCATAATAGAGTTTTACTATAATATATTTATTTCAAGGTGATCGGTCCGACTCCACAAAAATTTTCCACGTCCATTAAGACAAATTGAAAAGTATTCACAACGGACAACTTATCAAACCAACATTCTTTAATCAACTATCCATTAAAGGAAATCCATCTATTAATTCCCGAAGTTGAGACTAAATCCTTAAATACTTAAAAAAAAACTAAAAAAAAAAAATATCCTACCATTAAACATTACTCGGAAGCAACATCAAATCTATTATTTATTTATTTATTATTTTTTTTTTTTTTAATTGATACAAGTTTTTCAGTTCAACATCTTATCTATTAATTTATCCCATGGCCGAATGATCGAGGATACATTGTAGATATCATAACAAATTATCATGCGTGAATGTTTATGTGTTTTATAGGTTTTAAATTTTTATTATCTTGTTTAAACAAATGAGGATGTAGCTCAAATGGTAGAGCGCTCGCTTTGCATGCGAGAGGCACAGGGTTCGATCCCCTGCATCTCCAACTTCATTGTGATTTTTCTTTTTTCTTTTGGTTCGGGCTTTCGAGATCATCAATTTTGGTTCGGCAAGCCACCGGTTCGACCCGGTTTATTTCACCCTGCCCCCCATTTGATACCGTTTGTCTATATATATAAGCCGCTCGACGCATCTGGTACCAGTCCACAACAGAGCCTCCCAGTGAAGCTTTGCAGGCCCAGCTCCACCTCAAGGTACTCACAGGCATTCTTCTCATCCTTGTTCATTTCGTAAATTTGCTTTTCATTTGTTGTTTTTATCCCTCATCGATCTATATCTATTGATGTTTGTTATTCTTACTTTTCAATTTTATTTTGATTTGCTGTTTTTTCGATCGATTTAGAATTTTTGATTGATAGTCGTTCTTCTCTCTCATCCATGTTTATTTCCCCCCTCCCCTTTTTTTGATTTATTGTTTACCTTTTTGATCGATCCGCAGCTTTTTACAACCCTCTTTGATCGATGTAGACGTTTTGATGAGCAGATGAGGAGATCTATTGAATGCGTATTTTGCGCCTGAATCGTTGGTTTCTTTTTTTTTTTGTTCGATTAATTTAGGGCTGAGATGACGTTCGACCGGTTGTTCTTACATTCGAAATAATTTGAAAGATCTCTATCCTTATTTGTTCCCATAAATTTAAACTGATCTGAAAGATGTTCTACTGAATCAGAGCGAAGATGAGTGACAGTTTCATGCTGCATTTCACATCACATTCATATCCGATGTCTTTTGTTCCAGATCGAGATCGATTCAGTTTTGAGATGATAATGGATCATTTGTTTACTTATAATTTGACGACCAGTAAGCATTAGCTGCATCTGATCTCTTTCTACCGCTTTATTCCTTCAGTTTTGAATTTGTGATTCCAACTTAAATCTATTGAAAACTTTTTCTGGTTTTTGTTAACAGATGAAAGTAGCTCCAACTTAAATCTTTTGAGATTTCTCTTTAAATAATTTCTATTCCATCCTGTTTCTCATTTCCGGTGCAGTAAAGGAGTTGATGTTTTTTGAATTTAATTTTTTGCCAATAAAAGAATAATTATCATATGAAAATTGGAAAGAATTAAGATGGAAAGAATTGGTTGAAATTTAGATGAGCAGAACTAATTAATACAGTGCTTAGACACATCTTATGGAAATATTTCAAAATTTGGAATGATATGGTAAATAATTAATTTCAATTCCTTTTTGACATTTTTATCTAAGTTGTAAAATATTAATTTAGATGAGGCAAATGTTAGAGATGTTAATTGGGTTAAATCTTAATAATTTGGACGGTTGTAGGACAAGAACATTGTCGGCTCTTGTATTACTAAAAAACTTTTAGAAATAATTTATTTTCTAATATTCGTGTATGGCATCTAATTATTATTTGATGGTTTTATCTAATTATGACATTAGAAGTAGGGTTGTAAACGAGTCGAGTCAAGTTGAATTTTATAGTGTTCAAGTTTGTTTGATAAGGTAACCGAGTCGAGCCGAGTCAAGCTTAAAATGAACTAAGCTTTTGAAATGATTGTTCAAGCTTGACTTGATTTACTTTTTATGAGCTTGAGCTTGTTTGAAGCTTGGCTTAAGTTTGATTCGTTTAGATATTATCAAGTTCTCAATTCAAGCTTAGCTTGAGTTTGATTCGAGCTTGGCTCGTTTAGATGTTATCGAGCTTTCAATTCGAGCCTATTTAATTGTTTGAAATTTTTAGTTGTTTGATTAGTATTGAGTTTGATAATTTAAATTTATTTATTTTATTTTATTTTATTTTATTATTTATTTAACATATTGAAAAGAGTTTTATTTATGAATATGTTTCTTGAACATTGTTCATGAACGTTATTCACGAACGTTAACGAGCTGAATACATATGTGTTCAAGGTTGTTTGTGTAGCTTAACGAGCTGTTCAAACTTGTTTGTTTAATTAATCTTGTGTATATTGAACAAACATAAATAAGCTCTTACCAAGTCGAACACTAAATTTGTTTATGAATGTTTGATTCATTTACAACCCTAATTAAAAGATTATTGACAATAATCAAAAGAACATAATTTATTTTTATTATTGTTAAAAGAACTCTTAAAACTGAATGATCTAGACCAGTTTGACCCCAAAAAAATTTCTTATCGAGAAACGATTGGTCCTAGTAGATCATTTAGCA
Organism: Zingiber officinale; assembly: GCF_018446385.1. Classification (NCBI taxonomy): domain Eukaryota; kingdom Viridiplantae; phylum Streptophyta; class Magnoliopsida; order Zingiberales; family Zingiberaceae; genus Zingiber; species Zingiber officinale. Next base: position 95,683,254 of record NC_055990.1, read on the forward strand.
TCACGAGTGACTAGAACATCTTAGACATATGAGATATATTATGTGAATTTCGAACTTTTGTTGCATGTGAAGTTGTCCTATCATTTATCATTGCACTGTGTCCCTAGAAAAAAAACAATTTATATTTTGCAAGTACCTTTGTGTGTTTTCACTAATATTATTTTAAGACTAACCCACGGTGATGTTCAAACTTATTTGGTAATATGATAAATCAAGTTAAGTTAAGTTGAGCCTAAAATGAATCAAACTGTAGCTTGACTTAATTTTTTTTATTAGCTTGAACATGGTTTAAATTTAACTTGAGCTTAATTCATTTTAATATTATTAAACTCTCAATTCAAGTTTATTTGATTATTTAAAATTTTTACATTTTAAACTTATTTGGTTAATTATTAAACCTGATAATACAAACTTATTTGTTTATTTTAAAACTTTCTTTGTTTATTTAACATATTAATAAAAATTTTATTTACAAACATAGTTTATAAATATTATTCATAAATATTGTTTAAGAATATTATTTACTAATATTGTTCACAAATATTATTTATGAATATTAACGAGCTGAATATATATGTGTTCAAGTTTGTTTATTTACTTTATTATTTAAGCTTGTTCATTTAATTGATTTTATACTTATTCAACGAACATAAACAATCTCTTACCAAATTAAATATCAAGTATTCACAAACGCTCAAATCATTTATCATTCTAAACTTTATTTATATTGTAATAATTTTGATCAAAATTATTCCAAATTGTAGCCGGTCAAAATTACATAATGGTAGCAATTTTGATTAAAAGTATTCCAATGTATTTACTTAATCTCGATGAAATTGGATCATTTTAATTAATATTAGAGTTGTTAAAATAATTTTGACTATAATTACTTAATAATTTTAAATATATTAAAATATTTTTGATATTATAACAATACTACCACAATAATAATATATATTATAGAATTATGATGCTCTTTTAATTTTTTTTATAACAATAAGATACTTTTTAATGAATAAAAATCAAGGTTTTCTTTGCCATTATGCTTAAGCTCATCTTGAAATTAATGTCGAGATTTGGAAATGGGACTGCGTTGTGTTCGGTGAGACCCTGTTAAAGTCATCTCGGCTGGATCGGTTTGACTTGATTCAAACCCGATCGTATCGGGCCATTTACGCCACTACCAAATTAAGACTTGGCGCTCCAACTCAAGTTCGTATTGGTTGCCTCATTTCAAATTTTGCAATTTAGGAATCAACTTCAAGTTGCCGCAGCAGCCCCCATCATAACGGTAACTTTATCCTTTTGCTTCTAAAGCAAATCCTCATATTTTTTTTAAAGATTAAATCGATGTCCATTGATTGCTTCATCTCTTCTCCTGTGATCCCGTCGTCGAGGCGATTTGAAGGTGTTTGCGTGCGCGATTCGATACATCCATCGCCGGCGATTGCGATCCCTGAGGTAATCACTTCGACCTCTCGCTCTTCTTCGTCTTCACTCCATTCGATTCGATTTTTGGCTGGAGTTCATCCTTCCCTCGATTTCAGAGGCGAAAACTATTGATTCCACCGCGCCAGCGCCTTCGTTTTCGGCAAAGGAATTTGATTGTTCATTTTGAGAGCAAGAATCTGTGGTATTTCAGATCTAGGTTTTTGACAAAAAAAAAAAAAAAGAAGATTAGGTTTTTAGTGCGCGTTTACCTTCTACTGTTTACTTTTTGACTGACCCTTGTCTTTTTCTTTAAGGCATGAGACTCTTTAGACAATTCCCTCTCTTTAGATTAAATTAAGCTTTTGTGTTAAATACAGTACTGTTGCACACATTTATGCATGTTGAATGAGCTTCCAAAGTCTGTTACTTTGGCTTTTTGGAACCACGGAAAATTTCAGTGCTATTTTTTTTGTTTGTTTGTTTAAATCTCAACTTGCTGATTGTGGATTTCAATTCTAGACTTGGAGCTTACATCTATCATTGCCCAAGGATTCTGAAACTAATAACCAGGAGCAGGCATTCTGAAGCTGATTCCTACAAGCTATCAGATACTACTAGAAGATGAGAAGGTTCTTCCCACTAAGATCCTCTACATCTAGTAGTGGAAGTACCAATGTTGCTGCGCCTGCACCGAGCAACAGGAAGGAAGTAAAAGCTCCAACTTATGGTGATGCTCATGATGGATCCCAATCTCCCAAGGAAATTCTTAAGCCATGCAACCGGTGTCTGGATGAGGGTTCATCAACGCCATTTCTCCAAAGGAGTCTTTCATTCTCCTCAGGCATGGTGACTAGGTATGGTAAAGATGGAGACTTGGTATTTTTGCGTGACACTGTCGATTCACCTACCAACTCGGAGAACAATGCAAACCACATTTGCAAGTATCCTAATCAGTAAGCATCCAATTAATGCAACTGATTTTATTATGGTGCTTTCAGTTATCCTATTATTCTTATGTTCTTTATGTTGGTGACTAATGACCTACTACTAATGCCCTTTTAACTTTCGGTTATTTGATTTCTACTCAGTTGGGAGCATTCATATTATATGGCATTCTCAAAGTTTATATTTTGTTCATTTTCCCTATATGAATAAATAAAAATTCTTTCTTCTCAATGATTTTTTTTTCCCATTATCAAAGTGGATGCTAGTTTGCATATTTCTGCCACAATGTACTTTTATTCTGTCTTTTTTTGTTTAGCATTTACATAAGTTGCACATTTCAGCCACAAATACACCCCTTGGTTGTTATATTCTCAGTTTATGCTTGCTCATAATGTCATTTTATGTTATTGATCATGTGATTCATGTTTAGATAACCAATTTTGTGTAGCAACGGAGAAGTTTACTTTGGCATTCTATGTTTTTTTTTAATAATCCAAATGCCTGGGCTTCATCCGACTAATCCTGGAGGTAGACGACCTCCTTTTGCCTACTGGCCTATATCAGAGTACAGTTTATATACACTCTGAAGTCGACCTCCAGGATATTCTCCTCATTTAAGATTCGAACTTTGATCCTCTTAATGCTCTTCTGAGTGTTTTACCATTGTACCTTTTGCATTCTAGATTTGCAGTGGTGGTGACTTCCATTCAATATATTTACTTGTGTTGGTTGGCTTTCGTTGATTGTAATTGATTCTCCTTATGGAAAATAAATCAAATTCCACAGCTTTGATATTATTCAGCAATTATCCCTGTTTGGCATCTTTCTGATATCATGTGCTTGATCACTGACAGCAGCCAATTTTCAACATCAGAAAGATTTTCAAGAGAAAATAGAGGCAATTTAGCTTCCATCCATGATGTAGAGTTCGATTCTTCAGGTTCAAGAGAACAATTTCTAGCAGAAATTTCTCCATGCAGTTCACCCATTCCATCAAGAAGCAGAGCAGATCGCTGTAGGAGGACTCCAAGCAAAAATGAATTTGATGGCTTCACAGATGGAGAGTATCAAATGGGCAAATCCAGTCATTATGACACTAGCTACTTTTCTGGTACTGAATTCGATAACTGTTTGGTGGACAAAAATATGCTCCCAAGTCTAGGAAAGCTGCCAAGATTTCAACACCTGAGATCATCTGTACTCTCATATGATAAAGACAACAGGAGGAGCTACTCGTTCTGGGAGACGAATCATGTGCACCATCATTCTACTCGAGCTTGGACAAATGATGATTTTAAGCTACCTGCCCCTTCTAGGCAGACCAGAAATGCTGAGAAAATGTGCCATGCATTATCTTCAAAATTTCTTAAACCACAAGATCATGATTCTAGAACAACTATTACAATAGAGGAGGCGCACGATGAGATGTCGCAACCATCATTGTCTTCAAACTGTTTTTCTGAATTGCATGTTCCTGAAAATGCTTCCTTTGAGGATGCAAAGGACTCTTGCACAGATGCTAAGCTTATTGACATGATTAATGACAACCCACAGGAAGACACCACAGATGAGGAATTACAAATGAAAGTGAAAAGGTTGGAAGAGAAGCTTATGCTTCTTTCAGATGAAACTCCTGAAATGCTGATTTATCGGGAAGAGAACTCAAACTTAACGACTATGCTTCAAATAATTCATAATATCAATGAAGAGAGAAAGTGCTTGACACTTGAGCTTTCATCACAAATCAAATCTAGGCTTTCTGAGAGACATTCTGCAGAAGAAAGATTTAAACAGTGGAAAACAGAATTGGGCACTAGGACAAGGCGGCTTGAGAAAGAGAAGATTGATATACAGTCAAGTCTGGAGAAAGAATTAGACCAAAGGGAAAACGAATGGTCACTGAAGTATGCAAAACTTCAATCCGAAGAACAGAGGCTAAGGGATCATGTTAGAGAACTTGCTGAGCAGAATGTGTCACTTCAAAGAGAAATTTCTCTAGTCAAGACCAACGAAATAGACACTCAGTGTAGGATAATGAACTCAGAGAGGCAAGTCAGCGAACTGACTGCTAGTTTGGAAGACATGAGAATAGGGAACACTGGCCTTCATCAGTCCTTGTCTGAGTTGCAGGACAAACAAAGAGGAACCGAAGAGGATCTTGATCATCTGAGGAGATGCAGCAAGGAAAAGGATGAGGAGAATAAGGAGTTGCAAAAAGCAATTATAAAGCTGCAAAGAATATGCAGTGGACAAGAGAGAACAATTGGTGGGTTGAGACAAGGACTTGATGATGAGTTAGGTAAGAAGACAATAGAAAATGGTGGTGAAATGGTTAAGTTGAAAATGGAACAATTGCGATTAACTGGAGTTGAGCAGATGCTGAGGAAAGAAATCGAATCCCACAGGCTTGAAATGGAATCTATTAGACATGAAAACATTTCCCTGTTAAATCGTCTTCAGATTACTGATAATTGTTATGGCTACTCATTTTTCAAATTTGACCAAGAACTCCATTCCCGAGTAGCAACTTTGCAGGCTCATGGACTTTCATTACTTGACAACAGTAGCTGTTTCTTTAGTGAACTGTTAGAATTCATAAAATGCAAGAGGTATGATGAAGTAGCTAGCATTAATCTTGAGAGAATTCCAGTTGATGATTACATTCTGAAGTATCATAGTTTAAAGAGAGGTATTGAGAACTTGAGAAGAAACTTACAAGCAACAATGGTGGCATTAGATGACAAGTCGAATCTTGAAGAATCACAGAGGCAGACTATGGAAGAAAGTAAAATGAGGCAATTGAAAAGTCATGTCACAGAGGTAAATCTCAGTAGCTTGCTATCATGTAAGAAATAAGAATTAATCTCAAAATAAAAATAACTATTTGTTCCAATTCCTTGAATGTTTATTTGAAAAGATTCTCCTTGAATGCTTGATGATTATATTGTTCAGCATGTTACTTTGATGTGTACTTTTACTTACATAGGATGAAATGGTGTTAAACTTGAGGGCAGAAGCCATACTATCAAGAGTATTGAAAGAGAATCTGTTGTCTCGAGAACTGGAATATGAACAACTACAAGCTGATTTTGCAAGTTCTATAAGAGCTAGTGATGTCCTGCGAAATGCTAATCAGAGGCTACAGGATGAAGTTGCTTGTATTTCCCACAAGATGAAGGATTTGGAGCTTCAGGTACTTGTCAAAAATTATACTGCTAAACTACTACTCACCCTCAAAATTAAAGAAAAAAATTGGAAATGTTTTGATAGCTCACTAATCTAATTATCTATGTTAGTATGTTGCACCCTTTTGTAGGCAATCCACGCTTGCATTTATATTCTATTGGACAATTCTATAGGCTATGTAACTGCTACATACTCTGACACTGTGAATGATAATGCAGGAAAATGATACTGTTCTTATCTCATTGAAGTGGAGCTCTATTCTGTCTTTATGAACTACTCTATCCTAGTTCTCATGCATTAGTAACAAAATAGGCAGCCACATGACAATTAACCTCACCTTTGCCTATGTTGGCATACGTTGTCGACATGAACACGACTGGAGCATCTTAACCTTCAATTTAGATCTAGAAAATAAAATCTAATTTGTATCTTTGCTTATCCTAAACTCTTATCTCAAGTGTTTCAACTGAACAAATCTCCTTTTCCATAATTATTTACAAACTCCTCATTCAACAGTTTACTGACAAAGGCTTATTGAGTTTCTGTGTGAGCATTGAACAATGTCACATTCTTTACACTCTTGGTATGTATGTAACTATGCAAATTCAGTAACTTGGGCTAAAAATAGAATGATTTAGTCTATACTTTTAGAAAGGAGGAATTCGCCCTAATGTTTGTTACCTCAAGCACTCTGCCAGTGCAGTGATTGCCTAACAAACTTTAATGTCTCAATTGTTAGTGTCTATTCATTGTCATCGGTTTATTAATATACCGTTTACTGCTCTCACCTCAGTTCTACAGATCATCTCAGGATTACTGTCGTGTCAGCATACTGTTTGTTGTTCCTGTATGTGTATTCTAATTACATTGCTTAACTGAATTATCAATTCAAATCACAAATGACCTCAGACTTCAGGAACATAGCTCCTCGATTCTGTTTGATGAAGCCTTGACCCAACTTTATTTATAGTTTGACAATAACGACTATTATACTAATTGCAGATGCTAAAGAAGGATGAGACAGTCACAAGGTTGCACCAGGAGCTTCAGACTTCCATGAAAGACCTTAATGTTGTTCAAAGCATGCTACAAAATGTGTCCACTGAAAAGGATGAATTGTGGGAGGAAGTGAAGCGGTTGAGAAAGATGAATTCGGATTTGGAGAATGAGATTAGCTGTTTCAGGAAGAAGATTGAGAGCCTTGACGAAGACATACTACTTAAAGAGGGGCAAATTAGCATTCTGAGAGACAGCATAGAAAAACCGTACGACACCATATACGGTGTGAAAGGAATGAAAGAATTCATCTTGGAATGATCTGCTCAAGAGTATATAAGTATGTTCTTCATGATCTTTTTTTAGATGCAGTTTTGTGTATCTTTTTTTGAGATACACTATTATCTTTCCCGACAATTGGATTTTCTTGAATCATTAATGAATTAGGATAAGCTCGATCATCTAATCTGTTGTGTGAAGATTGTGCCTTTGAGGTGGAGGTTATTACAGTTTCTGTTATTCCCGACGAACTGTTCAAATGAGCTGATCTTGATTATCCACTCGATCAATTACATGGATGATGGATCATATGTTATTATTTTTATTTGCTCCTTGTGCTTTATTCGCTTTCTTTGTTATGTATACATACTGTTTACTAAGATGGCGATTACTAGAAAGGATAATCTGGCGATTACCATAGAGAAGAGGAAAGAGGAGTGTTCTTGATCTTTTCTTTACATGTCAATTTCTTTGAATTCTGAAGGTTTAATATGAGATTTAATTCATATACAATTCAATTAGTTAGATTGGTAGAGTAAAAGGGTAATCTGGTGCACGAATCTCTCTCCAATACATGATCCCAGGAAAGGGTCACTCTACATTGCAAGAGTTTATTTTTGAAACTCGAACTCGTGATCATCAAGTCACACATCAAAGAATTTTATCGTTATGCCAAGGTTCCCTTCATTTCATTTAGATAGTAAAGTAAATTAAAAATTATTTAAATCTACCACAAAGTTTAGGTTTGAGTGTCCAATCTATTATCCATTTAATTTTCATTAAATTTGTATTAATTTGATAATTTCACCCTGATGTGGATGCTTGATATTGAAGTGAATGATTTGGGTTTCTACTAATTTTATAAAAATCTAACATCTGATAGACTTAAAATAATTAAATATTAGTGAAAAGATAATAATAAAATAAAATTTATTAAATATAAATATGATATAATAGGGAATCGAGTTCAATGGTATTAGAAGATTTAGTAGTATAAAAGTTTTGTTATTGTAAATATAATTAAACATATTACCAGACTATTGACCAAGGTAATTTGAAAGTGATTAGGAAGATAAGTCATATCAAAAAATACTAATGATTTTTATATAATTTAATTCTTTATAATTTGATTAACACAACATATAAACTTCAATTATGTTATTTTTGAGATGCTTGATTAAAGGGATTTAAATATCAAGAATCACAACAAAATACAAATTCCCAACACAAATTCTTAATCATTCAAGGAACAAAACCAACAATAACACTAAACCTCAGTGCTCTTACACAGCTCAGTTGTTTTATCTGTAGGGGAATGCATAGTATGCTAAGATAGAGATTTATTTGGATGACAGGGAGAGAAAAAAACAAAAGAAGGATAAAAATGAGTTATACAAGAATTTACTTAATTTCATCATCCACTCGGGACAAAGCTTCAGTTGTTCTCCTTCTGAGCTTTTATCTGTTCAATGGATTCCATAGCTTCTTCAAATGATTTCTGGAGGGAGAAAAAAAGCCAGTGAATCAAAGGACCAAACAAGTGTAATTTAAATTATCAGTGAAAGTATTAACTCAACTGTTTACAATTAGCCATCCTAATCTTATTTCAGTGTAGAAATTTATGTGGTGAGTTTGATTCATGGAGTAGAATGAACAAGGAATAAGTCTTCGATTTCATTTTTACAATCAAATGTGCTATATCCATGGGAATTGAGTAGAATAGTAATCCTTATGGCGACCAATACACATATTAATCGAGGAAGAGGAAGACTACATAAAGTTTGATTAGCAATAATAAAACATGATAAAATTCATTTAAATATAGAGAATGATATAGTAGAGGATTGAACTCAATAGCATAGAAGGATTCATATATCCGGCCTCACTTAGTGGGATAAAATACTTGGTAGTTATTGTTGTAGTAGTAGTCTTTATGAACCAAACACACCATACAATTAATACACCCAAAGGAACACGAAAAGCTCTTAGAAAATGTAACAAATTAAGCATCCCGTGAAAGTTTCGGTTGATAATATTTGTCCAATTTCAATGCCTGTTATTTTAATTCGAACCTCAAATTTATGAACAGGAGTAGTAAACAATGTTTATAAATTGGAAGAAAATTATTAGATGAGAAATCATACCCCCGAATTGTTCATTTTCCATATAGTCTCCATGCTTCTCTCAACAACAACAGCACCTCCTAACAATATGCTGCACAGAATGAAGCATGTTAGTGTAATAAAAAAGAAGACATGCAAATGACACTATGGTAGGATCGTCAGAGAGCTTGAAGGGTCCTGTTGTTTTGATACACAGATTCGTCTCACCATAAAATATTCTTGGAAGTATGCGACAACTCCAAGAGCATTCAAAGATGTGTACAAATCATCTCGTCGCCCCCTTTCTAATGCAAATTGAACAACATATCTATCCGTTGATGGTTTCATCCTCCCATCGAGAGGCTATGTGATACCAACAAGAGTCCTATTCTTCTCCTCTTCATCCTACCTTGGGTGTCGCTTTGTAAGGAGGTCCGTGAAGTTGTGTTAGTTTCAAAGGAGGGTAGAGATTCATTGTAAATGTTGAAACATATCGTCGTTTTTTATTTTTTTTGTTTTACGTCTCCTTTGGTTTCTTCTTTGACTCCATTTTTGGTCCCTTCCAATATGGTATTCCAGACGGAAAACGGTGCCAAAGAACACTATGAAGGTAAACAAAGAACTAACACATGCTATTCTAGCTCTTTGTATTAAGAAACGAGCATTCCAGTTTAGGTTCAGTGTTTGGCCTAAACGAGTTTAAGCTCCAAAACTCAAGGTAAGAGTTGGTTAAATCATCCTCCAAAGGAAACCCTCTATTGTATCTAAAGCATGGTTTGAAATCTTGTACCAGGTGGTACAGTCTATATCATTCGAAACCCGATACTACAGTCTAATATACTCTGTTGTTGTGTCAATCATGTCGATGAGTAGCATGTTATACTAGCATTCACCAGTTCTTGACTGAGGCTACAGAACACATAAAATAATGTTTGCTATCTTTTAATAGATTTTGTTCGGATAATACAATATCAAAACTGTATCATTCAAGACAGAACATAAAGTCCAAAATTGTGTTTTTGTGTTATTTTCTTCCTTTTTATCCATTTCTTTTCTCTTCAATTCTCCACCAGTATCCTACTTGTATCGTACCAGGTGGTACAGTGGATATCAATCCGATAAATTATTGAAATCTGATACTATTTGGCACAGGTAATCTATTCTATGTTGTCGTGCCAATCATGTTGGCATTCAAGATGAATTAAAATAATGTTTGTAATCTTTTTATAGACTGTGTCCATATTATAATTGTGTTCTTTTTCATCTTTTTTATTCATTCCCTTCCTCTTCAATTCTCCTAAACATTTCCTAATTAGGTCTAGGAAATTGATCTCATGTAGCAGCATATCCCAATTCCTAAACATTTGTAGTGAACAATGATCTAGAAAGCAGAAGAATTGTAGATGCAAATTCGATTGAATTGAAGATTTAGCAGAAGAAGAATACCTCGCGAAAGCCATGCCCACGAGAAACCCTCGCGTCGTTATGAGTCGGAACAGCATCGCCGCGGCGTCCACGCGGTCTCCCGCCGCCGGCCTGCGGTAGCCATACTGGCGCCACCCTCCATAACGCGCCGAAGAGTAAGAAGAAGAAGAAGGCCCTCCGCGGTTCCAGCGATCGGAGGAGCCGCCGTCTCGGCAGGCGCTGTCGTAGTCGGCGCGCCTGCGGTCGTCGAGCAGGACCTCGTAGGCCTCGGAGGCTTGCTTGAACTTGAGAGAGGCGGCCTCCCGGAGGTCCTCGGAGGATTGGGAGTGGCGGTCGGGGTGGAACTGGAGGGCGGAGCGGCGGAAGGCCTCCTTGATCTCCTCCTTGGTGGCGCCGCGACTCAACCCTAGGGTTCGGTAGTGATCCATCTGCGATCGGGGAGAAGGAGAAGGAGAAGGAGAAGGAGGAGGAGATTGAAATCCAGAGCCATGGAACGGAAAGCTTCGAATAATCAAAACGAAAGGCTTCTAAGGAACCAAGACTCAGTTTTCTTTCCATTAATTAAATAATTAATATTATTAATAATATTATGGGTAAAAATCAAAAGAGTATTTTTTTATAGCAAAAAAAAAAAAAAAAAAAAAAAAAACCTCCCATATTTTCAAACCTTCATAGGAACGTCCACTTTAATTTTTCTGTCATCTCATCCGACCAACTATACAATTACTCAATTATCATATTGAATCGAGGGTGCATTGTATTGGCTAAGAAACTATAGCTACATAGTAGTATGTAATAACTATAAAATTATAACTATTATCAATATTGTAATAACTATAATTTTATAATCTCAAGATTTAGGTAGAAAATATAAGCGTGAGATAATAATGATAACAATGTATTAGAAGGTAATTGAGAAATTGTATATGAGTTACCGGTAGGGTGAAATGTCATTTTGATAAAAAAAAAAAATTCAAAATGGAACCCCTTTTTTGATTCCAAAATATAACGACACTCTTTTTATTTTTATGAAATCATCATACTCTTTTTCATTTATTATCAAAATAACATTCTATCTCATTTTTTTTTAAAAAAAAATATCCTCTTTTTCTAGCATTATTGTAATAATTACGGTGTCATTCCTGCTATAATATATGTCTTCAATTCTAATCAATACTAATAATATTATATTATAAATAGTTACTCATCATAATTACTACAACATAGACAATTTATTTCTGACAATACTAATCAATATTATATTATAATAACTATAAAATTATAGTGGTTATATAATTGTAAAAGTCATCTCTTATCAATATTATATTGTAATAATCACGAATCATTCTGTTTATTTTTTATCATCTACATTTTATAGCACCAATTGTTATAATTGTATAATAGTTATAAGATCATAACTATTATAGTTGCATAGTCAAGTTGTGATATTTAAGTGGCACAATATCACATGAGAGGAGAGATCAAATCCCTAAAGGAACAATTTCTTGTGGAATAAAATTCCTCTCATCTAAAAAGGTTGCTCGGTCACCTTGATTTATTCCTTTCATCTCGCTATGAGACCAATAGTGTGGGACGCTTGTGATGAGTGGATTACCTTTTGTCACATAATTACTATATTTGTATAATAGCTATAAGATCGAAAAGTTACGCTGGAACATCTTTTGAAATTAAAAGATGTTTTTTAAAAAACAAAAAATGGTTCAATATTTTAGAAATGGGAATAAGAAATTCATCAAACACAAGTTTAAATATTTTCAATAGTCGCCAATCAAATAAAGAGTCAAACAAGGGAAAGATGCTCAACGACAACAACATAGCAGTCTACCTTAACAAGGGCCAGTTAGAGTAAATGAGAGTCACCGAGTTTTTGTTTCACAACTAAAACAAGATTCTACAACTCAATCCATAAACACTGGAGATTTCCTCAGTTTTATTTTCTAGTCATGACTCACTTAGCCATCATGACTTTGACAAACTCGTCATAGTTGATCTGGCCGTCACCATCAACATCAGCTTCACGTATCATTTCATCGACTTCCTCATCGGTGAGCTTCTCTCCGAGATTGGTCATGACATGTCGAAGTTCAGCGGCAGAGATGAAGCCATTCTGGTCCTTGTCAAACACTCTGAAGGCCTCCTTTAGTTCCTCCTCTGAATCTGTATCCTTCATCTTGCGGCCCATCAAGTTGAGAAACTCTGGGAAGTCGATCGTGCCATTTCCATCTGCATCCACCTCGTTTATCATGTCTTGAAGTTCGGCTTCTGTGGGATTCTGACCCAAAGAGCGCATGACAGTTCCGAGTTCCTTGGTTGTGATGCAGCCTACACAATAAAAGTTCTATAGCTTTTTCAAATGAATGCATAGACCATTATCAACAGGTAAAAGAACTTGTGGATCAAGCCAAAATTCAGCTACATCCAAGAAAACCAATCCTCTTCGGTAAATTAGATATTTCTGGCTATGTTCTGCTAAGAAACGAATGGCGAGTGGGAGGAAAAATCCAGTAAGGTCAGTCGAGCTCATTGGTTTATGATCCACTTGATCATTCAACTAGCAAAAGACAAGTTCAGTTGTCATAAAGACAAGGACATGGGCATAGTGTCAAAATCATGGTTGCCAAAGCGAAAAGCTAGAAATGAAGTCCACAAATAATCTTTTCCAGGAAGACAACAAAAATCTTCAATACTACCAGCATTAAACTGCAGAAAAATTCTTTTGAAAAAGAGCATGATTTTCACACGTAATGGACTGATTCTACTCTTTGATCACCAACATGGAAACTCTTGGATGAGCTAACTTAGCCAACAAAAGGATATATATGTATTCGACTCTCTGACCACAAACTTATCAATGCCCCCTATATGATAATCAAACTGACCATCAAACACCATGGAACATTTTGGTATCATATCTTAAACGAAAAGACAAAAATTACTCTACCAATGAGACTGTTCATCTTCCAAAAATGCTGCATGCGAATATTTGTGAAAAAAATATTATCCACCCAAAAGAAATGTAGCGATTGTTTATGCACAGATATGAGAAATTAGATACCGAACTATTGACAAATTAGGTATGGCTAAACCTTTTATCAGAAATCCACATAAAACCCTACTGGAATTTTACTGTTTCCTGTTAAAGGTTTTGGTAATGTATGATAAATGCTATACATATCTGATATTCATATATATAAATACAGCAAATATCTCCATGATAGAACATAATGAAATGGTCACTATGCCAAAGTATGAAAGTGTGTTAGTCTAAACCTTAATTGGTAGAATTTCAAATATCATTCACGCGTAAGAATTGATGTCACCTATATTCGGTTGAGTATGTCATGATGAGAACAATGGATGAGTCTTTATGCAGAGGCTTAATTTATCTCGTGGTAATACCTTGGAAATATCTTTAAATCTTTAAATTTTAAAAATAAAGACAATTAAGAGTAACTAATTCTCAAGAAGCATAAGGAAATTGACTTCCATTAAGCTATTGACCAATCAAGAGAGCAGGAAATGACCCAAGAGACATATACAGCCGACAATTTGATCAACTAGTGTAAATGTCTTTTGATTGGCTGGTCAGACAGGTTAGATCTTAAAGCTAGTATAAGTTTAAAAGTCAATAAAATGAGAAAGCAACCATTTTATGAAACTCAAGTAGTTAAAAATACAATTTGAAAAAACAAGTTGTATGAACTGAAAAGATGCTGGATATTTTTTTCCCAATTTAGCTGGTTATATCTATTATCACCAAGCTAAGTATGCAAACAGTTTATGTGTTGTTTAGTCTAAGCATGATAAGTTATGTGATACACATTATAAGTAGAGTTGTAACTCAGTCGAGCCAAGCTAGACTATGTTCAAACATGTTCATTTTTCTTATCGAGCATGTTCAAGTTTGTTTATTGTTTGAGCTTTTACAAAGCTCAAGTAGAGACATTGCCGTGTTATAATTTAGTTAGAACATTGATCCAATAAATGAAACTTCTATCCTTTTCTCTCGTTTTAACATATTATAGATAATATATGAAATCATAAAATTTATAAGATATCAAAAATAAGAGAAACAAATAATACCATAAATATAGACATTAAGATCATAATCGAGCTTTAGGTAAGTTAATAAGCAAATTTGTTCATGAACTAAAGTCAGTAGTGGTTATGATTGTTTATTTTATATATTTTTAAACATTGACCAAACATAACCAAACTCTTATAAAGTCAATTACTAAGCTTGTTCACAAACATTCTATTCATCTACAATCCTAATTATAAGTCACCAAAACAGATGCATATATATATTTTTAAAAAAATATGAAAAATAAAGACATTTGTCTTACTTTTTCTATTCTCTGTGCCATTCTTCATTTAACAAAAACAATTGAAAATAAAATAGCAAAGAAACACAAACATTGAAAATAAAAAAAACATAAGCTTGATACTCAGTTATACTTGAGTATTTAGTCATGATGAAACAAAACTCAATTATCAAAGGTGATCTCCATGAAACTAAAATAGCATGATAGAGAAAGTAGAATATCAAATTACATTCACATATGATCCATAATCATAAAAAAAACACAGAACATGACACAATTAGATGGAGATTTTTTCTAATAAATTTTTTTTTCTGAGCAATAGGAACATCAAATATGTAGCCCAACATTGCAGAGATTATTTCTATTGGTGACTAACTCAAATATAAACTTTGTGCACAGGAAACATATAGATCGTTGGGTCCTTAACCTAAAAGCATAAAACAAAGTAAATAAAAATTTCACCTGAAAGCTGATTTTATCAAACAAGATAAAGAAGATCGATCACAAATAAAACATTTCTGCAATCAAGATTACACAACACAAATTCAAAATATGCAATCTTAAGCGAGAAGATGCTATCCGTGTTCTAACGATCAAATCTAAAAGAAAACGATGTGAGTGAAGAAGACAAGGGAAAAAAATATCAGAATAAGTAGCGGAAAAAGGCAAGATTTGTTACGGATCTAACAAAATGTTGAAGAAGAAGAAGAAGAAGAGTAGAAATAGAATGAGACGGTGAGGATTTAACCATCGCCGTCCTTGTCGAACAAGCTGAACGCCTCCTTGAACTCGGCGATTTGACCGTCCGTTAGCTGCCCCGCCATGCCTGCTGCGCGATCGATCGAACTCCGCGAGTGAGCGAAACGAAGCCGGGGAAGAGAGAGAGAGAGGGGGCGAGAGCGATTTATGTTCTGGAGCACGACTTAATGCCCATATAAAGTGTCCGCAAGTTAACCAACTCAGAGTAGTACCTTCAGGAGGACCAGTTCGGGGCCCATGTAAAATTTGAATTCTGACGATCGTCTCGGAAGGGTGGAACGACTGGGCGTGACTGGAAAAAATTTCACATTTTTCTTTTGTTATAGTTCTCCTTTCAAAATGCCTTTTTCATACATTTTAAAATTGTTTTTTTCTGTGTGTGTGTTAGATTTCTTTTTCTAAAAATAAAATTTAAGATATATATATTTATATACCTGCACATTTTTACCAATACATATTTCTAGACGACCCTCATAAATTCTAATACCTCGATTCACTTTTCAGGATTTGGATGCTCGAACGCATCCAGATGTCCAAATATATATATATATATATATATATATATATATATATATATATATATATAGAGAGAGGATATCACTAGTTTTATTTTTTAATTTTTGAATTAAAAAAATTAATTAAAATATTTTTTTAAAATTTTATTTATAGGGTTCAGACTTTGGGTTATAATTTTTAAATTATTTTTTTTAGATTTTACCTCTAGGGTTTAGGCTTCCTAATTAAGTTATAGTATTTGGTTTTTAAAAAAAAATAAAATAAAATAAATTTAAGTATTTATTGAGTATTGTAATATGTTGAGGAGATATATTAATGTATTAAAAATTTATATAAGGAATTATTAATTTTTTAATTTAAAATATTAAAAAAATCAAAAAAAAAAAAAAGAGTGATCTCGTGCGCACGCAGAGTCACACACTGTGTGAACGTACAGGGAATCACTTATATATATATATATATATATATATATATATATGACATCTCGATCCAAAAAATGAATCGGGGGTGCTGGGAGAGTATCCGGGGCACCAAGAGTGTGCATATATATATATATATATATATATATATATATATATTTTGGTGCCTTGGACGTAGGGCGTAGTCAGGATTTAAAGTTATCTAAGGATGTTAGCTAACTATAATTAATACAACAAACTAATTAATTTAAAAATAAAACTAAGTATATAAATATAAAAAATAGAATAAAATGATTTAATACTCAATCTATTCTATTCTATTATTAAAATTATTTTTTTATTCTTCTTAAAATTAAACTCATTAATTATTATATTGTTAACTTCTTAAAATCAAACTCATTAATTATTATATTGTTAACTCCTATTCAATATTGATAACTATATAATATACTAAAAGATCTTCTTCCATCAAAAATTATTATAACAAATTTTATAGTTGAAAATACTTGTTCCATTATTATTATAGAAATGGAAATAGTTAAAATATTTAGAGATTTCTCTTGTAATGCTTGATAAAATAGATTTATTATCTTCATTATCTTTTATATCAAATGAAATATAAATATGAAATCTAAAGACTTAAACGTAATAAAAAAACTACTAACTTCACCAAGTATTGAGTTATAAGACTTTTCATCCACTATATTTTCTAACATGATAATCATAAAGTTATATATCAATCATGCAACAAATTAACTTAAAATTTGAACTACAACTAGTCTTCCCAAACTGTAGTAAATTTCTAATTTGATTTTCTTTTCTACTTCTATCACATTCAACAATAGTTTGTCATATGAACAACTTTCAATTCTTTAAACAATGTAATTCAGTATGGCATTTAGAAATGCGTTAATAAGGTTATAAATGAAATTTAATTTTTTAAAAAATAATCAAATGAATATCTTTTTTCAATAACTTTAGTTAATCCTAATTGAAGGAGAGGAATGAAAGAATGTAATAATATGCACATGAATCATCTTTTAAGAAAAGAGTTTATAATTCATTACAAGTTCATCACATATATTTCTAGCACCATAATATTCTTATACTTGTATATTATGGATATGCAAGTCATAACGATCGAGAATATTAGGTTTTTTTTTTTTAAGTATTACAACGGCTATTAAATACTTGTTAAAATAATAGAAAACAAATAAACCAATTCATTGAATACGAAATGAGGGTGTTAAATTAAAATTAGATTATGTTTAAACTAAATTCAATGGAGTGGAGATCAAAATTATATTGGTTCAAATCGAAATTAAACGATCCATTTAAAATAAATTAAAATATTTTTTAGAAAAATATATTCTCTTTCCTCTTCATGTTTTTCATGTATGTGCAACATCCCACTGTTTATGTCAACCCTCTTTCACATGCCAGCAACTCAAAAGGACATGTGTCTCTCTTTTTTCTTTTTCTTTTTTAATGTTTTCTCCTCTATTTTTCACCGGAAACAAAGGTACAACCTCTTCTTCTCAGCCTCCCCTCATCTTCCTAACTCTTAGTAAAATCAAAAGTTTCGTGGGGCTGGAGCCCACCCTAGCCCAAGGATGGCTTCGCCCTTGCCTGGGCGACACATGTGAGCGACACACGTGGACGCCTCTTTTTATGGGAGGCCTAGGATAAGCATCATATAGAAATTTGTTAACCCGAGCGACATGTTTGAGCGCTTCTCATGCGGAGAGACGCCTTCTATCATTAGAGGTGCCCCTACACATAAGGTATTTATACGTGTCGCTCATGTTAACAATCTTTAATATTTGTGTATATTTCTTTGATTTATTATAATTAAAAAAAATTAAGATGAAAATATATTGAATGTTATTTTAACCCTTTGCTCAACAAATCATTTAGCATGTTAAAAAATTCAAAAAAAATTAAACCAGATGATTCAAGTGGCAAGTAAAAAAAAAAAATATAATAATAAAATTGATTAAGACTTAAAATAAAAGACATACATTAAGCCAGATAAATGAAGAGAACCTTGACCTAATGATAAAATCGCTGTCATAATCTAGAAATTGGGTAACAATCTACAGGTTAGATAAGGCCGCTTCATTCTGGCCTACCTACTCTTTTACATTAAACCAAATAAATCAGGCAAACAAATGAAAAATTAAGTTGATAAACCAGCAAAAAATCGTATATATAAGACAATTACTTATTAATTACTCAAAATATACTTGTAAACCAAATATAAATTAATTATTAATTAAAGTAACTATTTCATGGATAAAAATCAAAAGACATCTCAAATCAAAAGAAACATGGGTGACTTTTTTCAAAAAAATTAAAAATAAATTAAGGTGTGATAACTACCAAAATCTATCAGTTTCCTGTTACAATGTGGAAAATTATGTTTTTTCACACTTAATCAAATTGAATCGTAAACTCCTCGTAAACCCATTATAGTAGCTGCGATTTTCCGAGGACAAAAAACATTTTTTTAATAATTTTACAAGGATGTCGACAAAATTACACAGGATTGAATTGATGTTACATGGCTTAGTTCCTCAGCGTTTTTCATCAGCAAAATGTTGCATTCTAAAAGTTCAAAGAATAAATTCTCATCAGGAGATCCTTGATTGAGCAATAAATGAAGAGTCACTACTAAGAGGACATGGTATCGACTATGGTTAGTCGAAGCCAACTTCGTGTGGGAGTAGAACGCGATGAAAGAACCGTTGAGCAGGGCACGACGAAAAGCATTCGTCACCTTCGGATGGGTTTGTAGAGCACCACAGTGACGTACTTGGACCGGAACCGATGCGTCACGCCAAGCCCCACTATTGACTGTGAAGATGATCCTTTCTCTATGCAAAGGTGATTCAACCCGACATGCTCAGGCGTTACCGGGGCTTCTTTGTTGTCTGCATTCTGCATCTCCAGAACTGTTAAATGCAGGTGGGGCGGTTCGACTGGCGGTTCCTTTCCGAAATCTTCGTCTGCAGGTGACGACCAGGCGTAACTAGAGTCGGGTGAAGCTGGAGAATCGAATTCAGAAATGCTCTCCACATTTTCAGGAACATGATCCTGTGGGAAAGGAAATATGTCAGTAAAAGTGTTCTCTCATACACCACTTAATTTGATGATGCATCGTCAGTTATAGAATGGCATCTAGAATGGCGAAGGAGGAGCTTAAACCTACAAGAAACAATTTTATTCGCACTGCAAAAGAGGACTTACTTGGACATCAAGGAGATTAACGGCATTTCCCATCTCATCGGTTACGAAAGACAGATCGGGCATATGTCTCGGCTGTCCATCGACTATGAACTTGTAGTGGTAGACACCAGAAGGGAGAACCAACAAAATGGCATGGTCCTTGCCGGATCTCTGTAAAGATTTTCTGAAAAAAAAAAGAGAATAAGACAAACTAGAGATTTTTTTTTTCAGCTACCAACTTAGAGGGAGCAAATATACCTTGAAGTCCAGTTATCCCATGATCCTTCCACTAGGACAGTATTTCCACCTCGGTTCCATGTTATCAGTATTGGAACTCCCTTTTCGAGGGGATCGTCAAATTGTTGATCAGGTCCATTCGGCCATAGTTGATCAAATATAGGAGGGGGATCAGAAGCTCCTGACAAAGGTGGTACAGGAACCTAAAACCAAAAGTTGTCAGTGCCATCTTTTCGCAGTTAAAAAAGCTGACTTAGTGTGTGGGTGTTTTGCGTGTGCGACTGATTTCCAAGTCCTATAATTGAAGGCCACTATTCAGGAATCAGCAAACAAACCCACATAGAAAAGTAGAACGATTATACACCAAAGCTGAGAATTAGAGGATTGCGATATAGAAAAGTTGATCTTCGAATTGGTTTGTCCAACCATATGCTAATTATTTTTAGTTTACAAAATAAACCCGGAACAAAAAAAATCCTTCACAATGAAACAGAATAGAGATAAAAAAAAAATCCTTCCTAATGAAGAAGAATACATAAATTTTGTATAGAAAAATATCATATAGCAACTAAGTGTGATGTGCTCGCAACACAAAAATACATGAAGAAATAAAAAGATCAAACCAGTAGTGGTGCAGTTTAAATTTGTTCACACCAACTTAATTTCTCACACTAAGTTATGTGTTGGAACCACACCTAATTGCTCCGGATACTAATTGATACGGGCAAAGGCAATGAGAGATGAAAGGACTCTGCATGGCAACCACATGTATGTATGGCCGTCAGCAGGCTTAGTGTGAATGTAGATTGATCCATGGTAATAGGGGGAACCAACCGAAAGCAGACACTTAGCACAAGGAATTGGGCAATGTTTTCCTCAAATAGCGTATAAATAGGCAATGCTACAATATGAGTGGCATCTTTTCAAAGGTTATTTTTATTTTTTCAAAATTTGCAGTCTACTGAGAGCTTTTTTTGCTAGCCTTTACAAAGCAAGCCAGCTTTGTAGCTTTTAGAAAGTGAGAGAGACAAAAAGCTTTTGCACAGCACCAAAAAGCATTCACCTTGATAAACTGTGTTCGCTTGGCAAGTTAACTTTGCCCTCAAGAAGCCATTTGTACCTCTATCAAAGTGCTCCGCTGCAATCCCAACAACATCACAAATTACCTTGATTGAACTGCAGTCATTTGTGTTGAATTGTATAAGCCCTTGTTTGGCCTTGACAGAACTCAACTTGCACTCATTTGACTACAAGAACAATAACAAAGTCTTTATCTCACTCAATGAATCCTCATATGTTATTGGGCTCGACGCCGGATTATATCATTATGAATTTTATCTTATTTTATCATCGCTAACCATTTTTTTTTTGTCTCTCTCTTTCTCAATTAATGTGCACATTTATCATGATCTTGTATTGCTTAACTACCACATTTATTAGTCGTCTAGGTACATGCCCATACCATATTAAATGCCTCTTTCATATTTTCCCTAAATAAGTACAATCCTGACTTTCTCTGTAATATTCTCATTTCATATCATTATGAAGTTTATCTTGTTTTATGGTTACTAATTAAGTATTTTTTTTTATCGTTCTCTTCCTCGATTAATGTGCGCATTTACAATGATCTCACATCGCTTAACTAAGATATTTATTGGTCGTCTAGATACATATCCATACCATGTTGAACATATCTTTCAGAGTTTTCCCTCAATAAGTACAATCTTAACTTTCTCTCTAATATTCTCATTTCTTATCATGTCTAATCCCATAATTCCACAAATCCATATTAACATCCTTATTTTTACGTCTCTCATCTTTTGCTCCTTGCTTCATAGCCCAACATCCACTCATTTGACTACATTGTGGTCCAAGCCTAATCAAATATATTTGGAAAAACTCCTTTTTATAAAAATTATCATAAGGATATGATTTTCAGCTTTTATTTTTTTTCTAGCAACCAAAAGGTCACGAGTTTAAATCTTGGAAACAACCTCTTGCAAAAAACTGTTAGTTAGAGTCCTAGAGCCAATCATTTAATGATTGTTGTATGGACTCATTGTATCATATTCTTGTATATAAATAAAGGCATTTGTTTTGGTTATTATACTTACTTGTATTGGTGCCAAATAACTAAGTATAAAATAGCGTCCTTGAGTAGAGGATTCTTACCTATATCAATCGGTTAGTTGAACCGATAGTGAGATGATATAGGGAACGCTACTCTTAATCATTCCTAGTCAAGTATTAATATTCAGGGACAATGTTAATGCGACGAGTGAGTCAATATAAGATATTGCGCTCATTTGATCGAGTGAGTCTACTTGGAGTTCAAGATTTAGATTGATTAGAGGATGACACGGTCTATGCCTCACATTGATCAATCTAGATGTCTAGGATAGAAGGACGCTTGTCATATATTGTGAGGAGTCACAATTAGTAGTCACAAGGTGATGTTAGATCTCAACATTCTTGTAACTTGGGTAGTAATGATGTGTTGCTAGATACCGCTTATTACTTATGCTTCTAAATGTGTTTAGGAGCATTGTCAATATTACAAGAACCTATAGGGTCACACACAAAGGACAATTAGATGGAGATTAGGTTCATTTGATGAACCTAAATGATTAGGTTCATATGATGAACCAAATTGGATTAAGAGTAATCCAAAGTAGGCTAATTGAGTTGGACTCAATTTGGTTAATGTGTTAAGTGAGTCTAATTTGGACTTAGACTCATTTAATCAATTTAATTCAATGAATAGAGATTCATTAAATTAAAATTGACTTGAACCAATGGTTAGATTAGATCAACCAAGGGAGAGAAGTAGTCAAGTTTGACTTGACTTGAGAGGAAGATGAAGGGTCAATTTTGACTTGACCATTTGCCACCTCATTGGTGAGTTGGCATTAAGTGGTCCAATGATGATGCTCCACATCATCATGGTTGCTTAAGTGGAATGCCACCTCATGGGAGTTACCAAGAGTTGTGACTCTTGACATCCCATGGAGGTTACAATTCCCCTTAAAGAGGCCGGCCACTTTTGATGAGGAGTTAGTGCATTTTGTGTGCTTGGTGAGTAACTCCTTCTTCTTCCTCAAGCTCTTCTCTTCTCTCCCTCTCCTCCACCATTACTGATCTTCTAAGGTTGCTTGCACATCCTTAGAGGTTCTCTCCATCGAGTTGTTCGTGTGGATACACATAGAGGAGTATCTACTTTGATACTCTCGAGATCCGGTGACGAACCTTGGACGAGCGGGATTGTGAAGGGCTTCGCATCAAGGGTAACTCTTCTCCTTCGTAGATCTAGTGTAGATCTAGGTTAGAAAACTCATACTCGAAGTTTTTACGAAATTTTATTCTTCGCACGGATCCGGTGGCGGGGGATTTCGGGAATTTTTACTCATAAAAATTGTAATAAAAATTACAGAAATTTATAGAAATTGCATAATTTAGAATTATGTATTATTTTGTGATGGTCATGGCCCAAAAGACCCAATTAGATTGAAAAATTGTGTTGTAATTCATAATATGGCCTGCGTGCCATTTTGTGTTTGTGCGTGTTGTACTTGATTCGCGACCTGCGCGTCGTGCCTTCCTCTATTTTATATTTCATGTTGTAAATTAGTTTAGACTCGAATGTAACTCGAGTTTCACTTTTGTAATGTACAAAATAAAGCGGTGGAAGGTCCACTCGAGACGGAGTTACGAGGAGGGCGCGAGCAACACAAGGTGGTCAAAGGGAGGAGCTTGAGAAGCTGTTGACCTTAGGTTGACCATCCGATCTTCTCATTGGCTTGAGAAGATCGTAGTAGGGCCATGACTAATCACAAAACATTTAATTAATTGCTTGTGTGTGTATATGTGATGCATGCTAGAATAAGTAATTAATTAGCGCCTTAACGATTCGATTCGATCAATCGCGTATATGATACACCTCGACGATTAGATTAGATCTAAATCGCGTACATGATGCACCCTAATGATTAGATTAGATCTAAATCGAGTATATGATACACCTCGTTGATTAGATCTCAATCGCGACAACTCGTAATGCCTACCATGCCGTGATACCTATCACTACCTCGATCACATGTAGTTGTTGAATCTGCCAAAGCAGAGCAACACATATTATCTTGGTAGGGTACGGAGGGACAATCTTGGTCCCGCCTATCAACGCATGGGTGAGTAAAACTCAATTAGATTGAGTATAACTAGTTAAATCAAGTTTAACTGTAGGCATTTTTCCAATTGTTGGTAGATAGGACAAAATCACTTTTATATTAACTCTTGGGCGTATTAGCCAAAGCTAACTCGAGTTTTAACATAAATGCGGATCTTGATCCTATAAACAAGAGTTGCATAGAGATGTAATTGGTAATTAGTTACCTACCGATCATACTAAGTCTTGGGCGTTTTAGCCAAAGCTAACTCAGGACATAGTATGATGTGGATCTTGTCCCACATGAATTATAGAATTCAGTGGGAGCATCATTTAATTAAAGACCTAATTAGATGATTAATAGAATATGATATTTATTTTTCTGCATTTTCTGTTGTAGATAACCATGATGTCAAATACAAATTCTTTCTCCCTGCGTTCCGTCCTTAAGAAGGACAAGCTCAACAGAGTTAATTTCCTGGTCTGGTACAGAAATATGAGAATAGTTCTCACTCAGGAAAGAAAACTGTACGTCTTGGAGCAGCCCATTCCTGAGGCACCTCCTGCCACTGCCACGCGAGCTGATCGTGATGCTTACAAGAAGCATCAAGATGACGCATTAGATGTGTCATGTCTTATGCTCGCAACCATGAACTCTGAGCTTCAGAAGCAACATGAGTTGATAACTGCTTATGATATGGTTGAACATCTTCGTCAATTGTATCAAGGACAAGCAGGGCACTGGAAGAGGAACTGCACAGGATACCTGGAAGATCTTAAGAAGAAGAGAAATAAGATTTCTACTTCAGGTATACATGTTATAGAAGTCAGCCTCTCTATTTCTTCATCGTGGGTATTAGATACCGGATGTGCTTCTCATATTTGTACTAATGTACAAGCGCTGAGAAATAGCAGAGCATTGACGAAGGGCGAGATAGACCTACGAGTAGACAATGGAGCACGAGTTGCTGCTGCTGCTGTTGCTGTAGGAACTTATTCTCTATCTCTGCCCTCTGGGCTTGTAGTAGAATTGGATTATTGTTGTTATGTGCCTGCTTTATCTAAGAACATTATATCAGTTTCTTGTTTGGACAAGAAAATGTTTTCATTTATAATAAAGAACAAATGTTGTTCAGTTTATTTAAATGATATGTTCTATTATAGTGCACCTCTGATAAACGGACTCTATATTCTAGACCTTGAGAGCCCTATCTATAACATAAGTACCAAGAGGTTTAAGTCAAATGACATGAACCAAACCTATCTCTGGCACTGTCGCTTAGGTCATATAAATGACAAACGCTTATCCCAGCTCCATAAGGATGGTTTGCTGGACTCATTTGATTTTGAATCATATGAGACATGCGAGTCATGCCTTCTAGGCAAGATGGCCAAGACACCCTTTAGTGGACACAGTGAGAGAGCGACTGACTTGTCAGGTCTTATACATAGTGATGTATGTGACCCTTTCAATGTCACTGCTAGAGGTGGTTATAGGTACTTCATTACATTTACTGATGACTTCAATAGATATGGTTATGTGTACCTGATGACACATAAGTCAGAATCCTTTGAAAAGTTCAAAGAATTCAAGAATGAAGTACAAAATCAGCTTGGCAAAAGTATTAAGATACTTCGATCAGATCGAGGTAGTGAATACCTTAGCCATGAGTTTCGTGACTATCTAGCTGAGTGTGGGATTCTATCTCAACTCACTCCTTCTGGAACATCACAGTGGAATGGTGTATCCGAAAAGAGGAATCGTACCTTATTAGATATGGTACGGTCTATGATGAGTCACATAGATCTTCCTATGTATCTTTGGGGCTATGCTCTAGACACAGCAGCCTTCATTCTCAACTGAGTTCCATCTAAGGCTGTGATAAAGACACCATATAGGATATGGACTGAGAGAGATGCCCAGGTGTCTTTTATGAGGATTTGGGGTTGTGAGGCTTACGTTCGACGTCAAGTCTCAGACAAATTGAGACCCAAATCCGATAAGTGTTATTTTATTGGATATCCCAAGGAAACGAAGGGATATTACTTCTACATTCCCAGTCAACACAAGATAGTTGTGGCTAAGACTGAGGTTTTTCTAGAAAGGGATTTTGTTTCTAGAAAGACTAGTGGGAGTACGTTCGATCTTGAAGAAGTTCAAGATGCGAACAATAGCACTAAAGCCTCGATGGAAGTTGAACTAAAACCACAAAGTGTTGTGGATGATGTTGTTCCACAAGGAGTTGAGGAACAACAACCAGTTCAAGTAGACATACCTCTTCGCAGGTCTGATAGGGTACGTCGTCAGCCTGAGAGATACTCATTTCTCTTGTCTGACCATGATGACGTTGTGCTCATAGAGGATGAGCCCACCTCCTATCAGGAAGTTGTGATGAGACTAGATTCCGAGAAATGGCTAGAAGCCATGAGATCCGAGATGGAATCCATGTACACTAACCAAATATGGACTTTGGTTGATCCACATGAAGGGGTAAAACCCATAGGGTGTAAGTGAGTCTTTAAGAGAAAGACTGACATGGATGGACTGATTTATAAGGGTCGCTTGGTAGCTAAAGGTTTCAAGCAAATTCATGGTATTGACTATGATGAAACCTTTTTTCCAATAGCGATGTTTAAGTCCATTCGGATCATGCTTGCTATTGCAGCATACCATGACTATGAGATATGGCAGATGGATGCCAAAATCGCGTTTCTGAATGGAAACCTGCTCGAGGATGTGTACATGACACAACCTGAGGGTTTTGTAGATCCACAGCATACTGGCAGAGTATGCAAGCTGCATAGATCCATTTATGGACTAAAGCAAGCTTCTCGGAGCTGGAATCTGATGCAATCAAACAGTTTGGTTTCATCAAGAATGAAGATGAACCTTGTGTCTACAAGAAGGTTGTAGGGGACATAGTTGTCTTCCTCATATTGTATGTGGATGACATACTACTCAATGGGAAAGACATCCCTTTGCTACAGTCTGTCAAGACTTGGCTAGGGACTTGTTTCTCAATGAAGGACTTAGGTGAAGCATCCCGCATTCTAGGCATACAGATCTATAGAGATAAATCTAAGAGATTGCTTGACCTAAGTCAGAGTACATATATTGACAAGGTACTCCTACGGTTTGCCATGCAGAACTCCAAGAAGGGATTTCTGCCTATGTCACATGGCGTGAGTCTTTCGAAGACTCAAGGCCCCTCTTCTAGAGAAGAGAGAGACCGCATGGATCAGATCCCTTATGCCTCAGCCATAGGATCTATCATATACGTCATGCTATGCACTCGTCCTGATGTCTCGTATGCTTTGAGCATGACGAGCAGATACCAGTCAGATCCAGGTGATAGTCACTGGATAGCAGTCAAGAATATTCTTAAGTACTTAAGAAAGACTAAAGAATATTTCTTGATATATGGAGGCGATGACGAGCTAACTGTAAAGGGTTACAGTGATGTCAGCTTCCAGACTGACCAGGATGATTATCGATCGCAGTCAGGGTTCGTGTTTTGCATAAATGATGGTGCTGTGAGCTGGAAGAGTTCGAAGCAGGACACAGTAGCTGATTCTACGACAGAGGCCGAGTATATTGCTGCATCAGAAGCAGCAAAGGAGGCAGTTTGAATCCGCAAATTCATCACTGAACTTGGGGTGGTTCCTAGTATCGCTGACCCTATTGAGCTCTATTGTGACAACAATGGAGCAATTGCGCAGGCTAAGGAACCTCGCTCACACCAGCGGACCAAACACATACTACGGCGCTTCCATCTCATTCGAGAGATTATCGAGAGAGGAGATGTGAATATTTGCAGAGTACCCTCAGAGGCTAACATCGCAGATCCCTTGACCAAGGCTTTGGCACAGAGAAAACATAATGATCATACTAGTGTTAGTGTATACTAAAAGCCTAGCTTTTGGTATAAACATTTATCTAGAAATAAGAATCACATTGGTCAAATGTCTACATTTATGATAAATGTAGTTGTTCAATTAATTTATATTGTAGATAACATGGTGTGTGGTGTCACACACAGAAGATCATGTTATCAGTACCTTATAAATTATAAACAGTAGCTCACGACTATAATGGAAAGGAACAAACCATTGGAAGGTCGTAGTGTAATTAGGTATTAGTTTATCTTAACTATATAATTACACTAGTACACTAAGAGTGTATTGAGTAGGACCATTAGAGGTCGTTTCTTTTATACTGACTTTATAAAGAAACAAAGACCTCAGTTATTATGGAAGTGTGTGCTCTTAATCCTAATATAATAACAAGCACATATATTTGATATTTATTTCTTTAATTTATCAATGGGTGAGATTTAGTTCGATGAATCAATAAGCCCGATAAGTTGGGAAATGATATCATTTATAGTGTGTGTTGTTGATTATAGAAGGAAACTGTGTCCTAGTGATCTAGGTTGAGAATGTCCCCAAGAGGAGCTCATAAGGATTGTCATGTTAAACCTGCAGGTGGACTTAGTCCGGCATGACGATGAAGTTGAGTGGTACTACTCTTGGCTAGATATTAATTAAGTGAGTTGTCAGTAACTTACTTAATTAGTGGCTTTGTTATCTTAAACACAGGGAGACTAACACACTCATAATAAGAAGGAGCCCAAAAATATAATTTGGGATTGGTGCGGTAGTTCAATAATAGTTCTTTAGTGGAATGAATTATTATTGATGAAATTAAGTTGTGTGTTCGGGGCGAACACGGGATGCTTAATTTCATCGGGAGACCAAAACCAATTCCTCCTCTCGGTCCCTATCGTAGCCTCTAGTATATAGAGATTTATACCCACCGCATACCCACCTTCTTACCCATCCAATGGGGCCGGCCAAGCTAGCTTGGAACCCAAGCTAGGGCCGGCCAAGTCCAAGTGGATGAGGCATGTAGGTGGCCGGCCAAAGCATGGGTCCTAAGCTTAGGTGGTCGGCCACTAGAATATTTAAAAAGGATTTTTATTGAAATTATTTCTTATGTGGATATCATGATTTTAAAAGAGAGTTTAAAAATTAAAATTTCCTTTTATAGCTTTCTACAAAAGATTAAGAAAAGAGATTAATCTCTTTCCTTATTTGTAGTTTAAAAGGATGGTTTTAATTTTTGGTAAAAACTTTCCTTATTTGTAAATCACCTACATGTTTAAAAGAAAGTTTAAAATTTGAAATCTTTCCTTATTTGTTGATTAAAGGAGGATTTTAAATTTTAAGAAAACTTTCCTTTTTAATCATGTTCATGATTTAAAAGAGGGTTTAAATTAAATATTCTCTTTTATAAGTCTCTACAAAAGATTAAGAAAAGATTTGATATCTTTCCTTATTTGTAAATTGAAAGAGATTTTAATTTATAGAGATAACTTTCTTTTTATCCACATGTTTAAAAGAAAGATTTTAATTTATTAAATTTCTTTTTTATAAACCAATCATGAAGGGATAAAAATTATTAGAAATTTTTTATAAATTTCTGAGACAATTTAGGAAGTTTTAATTAATTTAAACTTTCCTTGTTTTGGGGAGAAGAGTGGCCGGCCATTGAAAATTTAAAAGAAAAAATTGTTTTAATTAAATAAATTTTCCTTTTAATGGCAAAAGAATTAAGGAAGTTTTTATTAAATTTTCCTTATTTGCCAAGACCAAGGATTATAAAAGAGGGGGTAGAGGTGCCTTCATGGTTGAACAACTCTATTCTATTCTTCCTCTCTTTTCCTCCTTGGTGGCCGACCCTAGCTTCTTCCTCTTCTCTTCTTCTTGTGGCCGGCGGCAATCCCTCTTGGAGCTCTTGATGGTGGCCGGTTCTAGCTAGGAGAAGAAAGAGAGAAAGGAGGTTTTATTTCTTGCATCCCTTGGAGCTTGGTGGTGGTGGCCGGACCTCTACTTCTCTTGGAGAATTTTGGTGGCCGAAACCTAGAAGGAAGAAGAAGGTGCTTGGTGGTTCTCATCTCGGAAGATCGTTGCCCACACAACGTCCGAGGTTAGAAGAGGAATACGGTAGAAGATCAAGAGGTCTTTCTAAAAGGTATAACTAGTATTTTTTCTTTCCGCATCATACTAGTTATTTTTGGAAATAATACCAAATACAAGAGGCTTACGATTCTAGTATTTCGAATTTATTTTCGATGTAGTGTTCTTATGTTTTCTTCTTTTCCTTATGATTTGATTGTTCCTTTTAGTTAACCTAAAGTTATTTTAGGAAATTAAATATTATCTTTCTATAAAAGGTTTTGTCTAGTCGGTGGTGGTTGCTCCCATATCCAAGAAGGTCATGTGCCTCGCCACGTCAGTACTGAGAACCAATTATGGAAATTAATATTTAATGGAATTAATAACTTAGGTGATTTGGATCGAACGTGTTAAGTTCTGCAGGAGATCCAAGTCAAAACCTAAAAGAACAAATAGATTAAGTTTTGGATCAAACGTGTTAAGTTCCGCAGGCGATCCAAATTTTAATTTAAAAGAACACATGGTAGCTAGGAAAAGGTTCAGACCTTTGTACAAAATTTTTGTACAGTGGAACCTCTAGGCTTTCCGAGTAGCAACCAACAACTAGGTCATTGGGACTTAGAGCCCACACTGATTGGCACTAGTGCTAGTGGGAGATTGTTAGTTAGAGCTCTAGAGCCAATCATTTGATGATTGTTGTATGGACTCATTGTATCATATTCTTGTATATAAATAAAGACATTTGTTTTGTTATTATACTTACTTGTATTGGTGCCAAATAACTAAGTATAATAGCGTCCTTGAGTAGAGGGTTCTTACCTATATCAATCGGTTAGTTGAACCGATAGTGAGATGACATAGGGAACACTACTCTTAATCATTCCTAGTCAAGTATTAACATTCAGGGACAATGTTAATGCGACGAGACTAGCATGTAGGTCAACTAGATGACTTGATCTCACAAGTCATGGATATAGAGATATCAAGTTGACACATGGGTATGCATTAGAGAATGTATACTGAATGACCCGCCATGAGAAAGTATCATGGATCGTTATATGAGTGTTATATACTTTCTCATGTGGCTATTAGTATGACTACTAGTCCTTGGACATGAAGTCACCATGGTTCCCTACATAAGGAGTTACATACTTTGACTTCGTCAAACGTCACCCGTAACTGGGTGGACTATAAAGGCGATTACTGGGTATGTAACAAATTATGCGAAGGAATGTGAGTGATGTAGATGGGATCTATCCCTCCTATATGACGGGAGAGACATCGATATTCTTGATAGAGTGAGACCACTAAGTGCATGGCCATGCCCAAATGAGTCAATATAAGATATTGAGCTCATTTGATCGAGTGAGTCTACTTGGAGTTCAAGATTTAGATTGATTAGAGGATGACACGGTCTATGCCTCACATTGATCAATCTAGATGTCTAGGATAGAAGGACGCTTGTCATATATTGTGAGGAGTCATAATTAGTAGTCACAAGGTGATGTTGGATCTCAACATTCTTGTAACTTGGGTAGTAATGATGTGTTGCTAGATACCGCTTATTACTTATGCTTCTAAATGGGTTTAGGAGCATTGCCAATGTTACAAGAACCTATAGGGTCGCACACAAAGGGCAATTAGATGGAGATTAGGTTCATTTGATGAACCTAAATGATTAGGTTCATATGATGAACCAAATTGGATTAAGAGTAATCCAAAGTAGGCTAATTGAGTTGGACTCAATTTGGTTCATGTGTTAAGTGAGTCTAATTTGGACTTAGACTCATTTAATCAATTTAAATCAATGAATAGAGATTCATTAAATTAAAATTGACTTGAACCAATGGTTAGATTAGATCAACCAAGGGAGAGAAGTGGTCAAGTTTGACTTGACTTGAGAGGAAGATGAAGGGTCAATTTTGACTTGACCATTTGTCACCTCATTGGTGAGTTGGCATTAAGTGGTCCAATGATGATGCTCCACATCATCATGGTTGCTTAAGTGGAATGCCACCTCATGGGAGTTACCAAGAGTTGTGACTCTTGGCATTCCATGGAGGTTACAATTCCCCTTAAAAAGGCCGGCCACTTTTGATGAGGAGTTAGTGCATTTTGTGTGCTTGGTGAGTAACTCCTTCTTCCTCAAGCTCTTCTCTTCTCTCCCTCTCCTCCACCATTACTGATCTTCTAAGGTTGCTAGCACATCCTTAGAGGTTCTCTCCATCGAGTTGTTCGTGTGGATACACATAGAGGAGTATCTACTTTGATACTCTCGAGATCCGGCGACGAACCTTGGACGAGCGGGATTGCGAAGGGCTTCGCATCAAGGGTAACTCTTCTCCTTCGTAGATCTAGTGTAGATCTAGGTTAGAAAACTCATACTCGAAGTTTTTACGAAATTTTATTCTTCGCACGGATCCGGTGGAGGGAGATTTCGGGGTTTCCGCAATGCAAAAAGCGATTTCTGCGACCCGAAAACCCCAACAAAAACAGGATAAGGCTGCATACAATGGATCATTCTCCGGGACCTCGCATGGCAGGAGCTTCGTGCACCGAGCTGCCTTTTTTTTTAATTTTTTTTCTAGCAACCCTACTCACCCATAGTAGTATTTTTCAATTTTGTTGTATTAATATTTAATAGCCTAACATTGGTCCATATAGACACGTTGTACAACTTATACCACAACCATACAAAATTTCTCCTTCGGCATAAGGGGCAAATGCCAATCATTCAAGTGTCTAAAAGCTCCTCTCGAGTTCAACCATCTACTCTATATCTTAACAATGCTATCTTCAATATTATCTTCATCTTATTGAATAAAAACTTTTGCTTATAAGGATTTCTTGTACATTCATCATAACTATTCCCTCAATTCTTTTCTTACATCAAAGCTATATTTCATATATTCAATTTGAATTCTAATTGACTTAAAACCTTTTGTTTTAAAAAATTTCCTATTCTTCAAATGCCAGCTAGCTTTTATTAAATAATTTTGTTGGAACAATTAACAATTATCTACACTCCGGTTAGATATTTCATAATCAGATCCATAAGTACAACTATAGTCTTTGCTGATTCATTAAGAGACGACCACATGTATGTCAAATACATATAATCTACTTGTAAATTCCCAGTAAAGGAAATCCCAACAGAGACAGAGAATTGAAAACTTCTGCATTACTCAATTTTCAGCGATTAACTATCTTCTGTAACTACTAAATTTATTTCAAAGAAATGAAGGAAATCCCAAGTCCAAATTTTAGTAGTATTAACTAGTGTCTACTGCCCAAATCAGTAATGGAGGAAAACTAAAAATTGGCCCGTTTATCTACTTGTGAGAAAGAAATAAATAAAGGCTTCCATTTAAGCCACTCTTAAATGGAAGAAGCTATCAATAAATCAATGGTAAGAAGCTATCAATAGATCAATCAGTCTTCATAGATACTAATTGTTTGGTTTGTGAAAAAAAAAATCTTTTAGAAAATAGAAATTGAAAATAAAAAACAACCATTGTTTTTCATATCTTTTGACTACTTTTGAGAGGCAACTAGCGGATACTAATCCTGGGCTATACAACTGAAAATGAAATTCTTAGAGATGCACATTATATAATTAAACCATTGTTGGGTGTTGTGAGGGGTTAGAGTAGCTAGGTAGATCAATGAGGTAGTGAATGGCTCTCCTTTTAATATCGACCTACTCTCTACAGTTGTTTTCATGTTTCCAAATATTGGAAAAAAGTACGAAATGCTAACACTTCTAAATAACTAAAGGACTGAGGCTGTGCCTCTTCCTTTGAAGGAAAAAACGTAAGTCCACAGCTTCAGTAGAACCGAAATATGACGATCAATAAAACAGAACAAAAAACACGAGTCACTCAGTAAAATCAATCAATAACTAAAGTAATCAAGTAATCCTAATTATCTAACCCAAAACTTCAGCCAGAAATCAGCACTATCTCCACTCTCTCAGTTTTTTAGAACACCACTTCTAATCTGTCAATTTACACTGTCAAGAACAATTTTATTCTGCATTTTATCAATCATGTGTGTTCCTCTAATCCTAACACTTCTAAAGAACTAATGGATTAAGACACTGCCTCTTCCCAATGAAAGAAAAAAAAAATGCAATTCCACAATTTCAATGAAACCAAACAAAATAAACAAACCACTTGTAAACTTGGTCAAAATCAAAGAAATCGAGCAATCCTGATTCTCCAACACAGAACTTCAGCCAGAGATCAGCACAGTCTCCAGGTTTTTCTTTGCACCACTTCAAATCTATCAATTCACATGGTTGAAAATAAGATTACTCTAGCACCTTACCAATCCTAACACTTGGCCAATGTTGATGTTTTTTTTTTTTCATAGTTTTTTTTTAACAAAATTTTACATTCATAATATTCAACAGCCTAAATCTGGAAGAAAAAAAAAACATTAGCCAGGGAGATCCCGATAGCTACCTGCGGGGCGAACATGAGAGGCGATCGGGAGCGGCTAGGGCTCTCCGGCGGCAAAATATCAACCGATTCGACGGATCGGATGCGGCGAATGTGGTTGGAGCTCGAACCGGCGTCGGATCTCGATCGGACAGAGTCGTCGCCGTCGTCAGCGTCCTCCATCCCGCCCCGACCGCTCGCGTTCCCCATCTCCTCCCTACCTGCTCACCCCGCGACTGGGGCGGAGAAGATTCAGTCGCCGCCGATCTCTCACACTCGCCCGACGACGGAAATTTGACCCGCGGAGTATGGCGGTGGAAGCGGTGACGGAGAATTTACAGAGGGTTAGAAAGAAAAACGGTACGTTCCCCACTACTTGATCAAATTTATTTCTGCTGTTCAACTCCCGAATCTGCTTCCATTTGTTAAATTATCCTCTTTCTTTTCTCCAACATATTTTCTAATCCTCCGACTTCCAGGGAAGTGAGCGAACTCTTCCCTGACTTTCATCGTAAACCCGAATTCAACTCAAAACGGTAGGTGGTAGGTGACCGTCTAAAATAATTACTTCGACATTGCAAAGTGACCGTCTAAGTGCATACCTGATTTTCACGATGAATGACGGGTCTAAAGAAGTGAAGGTGGTCGACGAATGACGGGTCTGATGAAGAGTAAGAAGGTGGTGGATGAATGACAGGTCTAAATAAGTAAGAAGGTGGAAATTGGAACAATCAGATGATAGTTAATATGAAAAAGTTGTTTGCATTGTATTTCAAATAAATATCTGAGTAGAAGATAAATTATGTTTTTTTTTTCCTCTAAATTTCGATTGATTTATTATTCTTGTTTGTAGAATAAAATTAAGATTATTGTTAATATATGTTTCTCTAAAATGGTGTGAAAAATTAAAACTTTAGTTCACGAGTGTTATCGATTTTGTTAGGTTGAATAAAATTATGTTTCACTGTTCGAATTGTAATTTTATGAATGAATTTATATTGCATCTTCTTCTATTCAAAAAAATGAATGAGATATGTGAGTTTTTTTTTTAGTAATTATCAATAAACTATGTAATTTACCCAATTTAAGCACTTTAGTGTTATAAAATTTTTAGGGTTTATACTTTATAGTATGAATAGATAAAATTTTCCAATTTTTATGGTGTCAATTCTGCTAGCTCGAATAAAATTAATTTTGATGTTTGAATTATAATTTCATGACTGTGTTTATGTTTTATCTTCTTCAATTGAAAAATTGAAAGAGATATGATTATCAATATACAAGATCATTAATTAAATCCCTATTATTTCAATCGTGTCCCAATTATATACCTAAAGAATTTCAGGGGTTGAATGCGCCTCTTATTTTATTAAATGTGTCTAAATATATCCTTCTCATTAACTCCATTGTTTATAATTAACAGAATGAGCATGTCCTTCTCACGTATTTTTTTCTCTATACAAGCGGACTGGAAAATACGTCGTAATCATCAAAATCGAGTAGGAGAAGAAGGAAGAGGAGCAAATAAGTTTAGATATGGTGAGCCATTTTATTTCAATTTCAGTTTTTGATTATTTATTGTATTTTGGAAATAAGTTGGGAAAATTTTGTTAGCATTATAGGACAAGACATATGTTATGTTTATTGGACGGAAGCCTGACATTTATAGCACTTGAGAAGAAACACAAATGCAAGTTACAAATTTAGCAGAGTCGTACACAAGTCCTATAAAACTAGTGAGGAAGCAGTAATAGTATTTATTGCATACAAAGAGAAACAAGCTATCACCTTTGCCTATGCTGAGAAGAAACATTCGAGCTCAACATTTGCAACAAGCTCAACTGCCGCTTCGAGTTCTAGTAAACCTGACCAATCTAAGATGCTAGCAAAACTTATGGATGCACAATTAAAGTTAGCAAATGAGAATCATACCCATTGTTTATATGTTGCAGGGATGTTAGATGAGATACAACAACAATTGAAAGCTCTCGGTGTTATAGATGATACTAAGTAGTTTTTTTTTTCTTTTGTAATGAAGGTTGATGGATGTATGGAGATAAACATATGTGGTTATGTTATGCATTCCAAGCTTCTGCTACTTATGTCATGAATGATCTTCAAGAATTCTCCAAATCTTCATTATTTGTTTAGGGATATAATTGGGATATGATTGAAATATTAGGGATATTTTAATGAATTACCCTCAAATAAACTGAATAATAAACTCAATTTAAGTGCTTTGATGCTCAATTTTTCATGATTTGTACTATATGATATGAATTATAAATAAAATAGTTTTGGATAAATTGTTCCTATTTTTTAGTATTGTCGATATTGTTAGTTTGAATAAAATTGGGTTCTAGATTTCTAGTTGCAATTTTATGAAGTGAATGTGTTGTGTTTTATCTTCTTTAATTGAATGATTAAAAGGTAGTGTGATATGTCTCTAATTTTGTTTTCTTTCATTTTCATTTATAAATATATATATGTTGCGGACATCACTTGCACATACTTTCATAATGGGTTCTCAATTCAACTAAGATACATAGATAGCTCTTAAAACATAAATTAATAACGACCTTTGGTACTACTGATCATACAGTTCAAAATTTATTCTTCAAAGAAAACACCAAACTAATGCTGAAACTAAACTGTAAGGTATTTGGGTCGTACTGCTTGTCCCGAACTAGCTCACTGGTATCTCCTACCTCATTTGTCTCATTTCCTGAAAAAAAAGTTATAATCTGTGAGTTGAGAGACTCAGCATATTCCGAATCATATTATGCAATAGTTAGCGCTTATAATCTAGTGTACTAAGGGATACCTAGGCTAGGTAACTTAAGACTTACCTACTTGTTGGTGCAGGGTGCACCAAAATCAAACCTGAGTTTTGATGTTGTCAAAGGTTCAAGTTAAGTCTTGTTCTGATCTAACAAGTTGACTAAGTGTCCAGGCTATTTACTCAACTAGTGAAAATCCTAATTGCAGCTAGGTAGGAAAAGTCTTAGTAGATCATGGAAGCCAGGCAGGAAGCCCAAGTGGGTCGAGAGGACCCGACACTTGGTAGGGAAGCTCGATAGGTTTAGAGGACTGAAGATCTAGAGGAAGTCCTCATGAGCTGATCTGATGCTAAGCAGAAAAGTACAAACAGGTCTGGAGGACTAATGTTTGGCAGATAGGTTGAGGTAAGCAACTGGAGAGGAGCGATAGTGAGGTTATATTCCGGAAAGGAACAAACCCTAGATCGTTGATTACTGTCAAGTTGAGATCAAGATAGTATTATTGTCAAATACTACTCATGCATTATATAACTGTACTAACCTTTGTTTTGTATGGATATATACTGTTTTACTCTATTTTACAAGAATCGACCTAATCGGTTGACTAAACCAGATTGACTCAGCCCAGAGATCAGACTAGAGCAGAACAAAGCAAAGTCCAATCAAAACTTGATCGGTCGATTGAACTAGTAGATCAATTGATCGAACCTTGATGATATGACACTGAGTGCAGATCAGATCAAGCTGAAACAAAGAAGGAAGCCAGACAGATTGGTCGACCGAACCCGGGGATCGGTCGACCGAACCTGGGGATCTGTCGACCGAATGATCACCTCATTAATGATGAGTTAAGTGTGAATCTCGACAAACAGGGAAAGTTCACTGTTCAGTCGATGGAACAAAGTAATCGGTCTATCGAACCATTAATGCTCATAAATATGCAAAGATCAGATCTCGGCAAAAAAGAAAGGGTCGGGTTCAGTCGACCGATAGGGTGTTCGGTCGACCGAACTGATAAGTCAATCGAACGTTTTATCAGTCGACCGATCAAGGTTTATATAAGCAGAGCTCAAGGTCCAACACAAGGTATTGATTCTCAAGTCAACATTGTGCCAAGCTCCTATTCATTCTGATACTCTGTGCTTCACCTTCACAAAGCAAGCTGCTCCATCCAGAAGTGACGATCGAGCTTCATCTTCCATCTAGTGTCGGTATAACTTTTGTTTAAGCTTGCATTATTTTAATTTCCAAAAGATAGTAGTGTGTTAATATCTTACATTTGTCATATTGGATGCATTGCTTCTTTCCGAAGATTTCGGAAAGAAGAGTTTTAGTGGATTACCCAACGATGCGATCAAGGATCACGAGTCTTGGAGTAAGAGTCGACTTAGGCTCCGAACCAAGTAATCGAAATGAGTTATTGATTTCCGTTGCACTACTCTTATTCATCGATGTTGATTTTGCAGCAGATAAACTCAAAGCAAGCTCTCAATGCTAACAAGTAGGATTTACTTGGTTTGCACCTCAAGATGAGATGGCTAATCTAAGGATCCACGCTAAGCACACTCTTCACTGTGTAAACAACTCCTATTCGGAACAACTGGAGGTGGAGAAAACTCTAAGAACAAGAAAATACAACTTGAAACAAGGAAACAAAACATAAATACAAATAAAAAATGACTTGACACTTTGAACCTTGAATCCATGAGCTTTTCTTGCTTTGAATGCCTCTTGAAGATGGGAAATGCAGCAGCACTTTTCCTCCCAAGACTTCCAAGAACTGGTGGAAAAGATGGAGAAGAGAACTTCGGCATTTGAACTTGTCATCGCCTTTATATATGTGCTTTTAGGGCTCCCAATCAATTGGACCTGCTCCCAATCGATTGCCACGTTAGATCCCAGTAATCCCAGTCGTCTAAACCTCACAACTTACGCAACGGTCATATTCCAATCGATCAATCAATCAATTAGGGAGGCTTGAATCGATCAATTCAGAGCGTCTCTGTGCTCTCACTATGCTTCACAGAAATCTTCTCCCAATCGATTGGGAAACTCAATGTTCGTCACGAAGAAATACCCTCAATCGATCATCTGATCAATTGGCAGCTTCAATCAATCACCCAATTGATTTAGAACCTCACTGTTCGCTCCCAAGCTCTCCCAATCGATTGACCAATTGATTAGGGAAGATTTTGATCAATTACCCAATCGATCAAGATATTTTGCCCCGTTTCTTCGTCAACCAATCGATTGGATGATCGATTGACCCCCCCCAATCGATTGTCCAATCATTGGCATATCAAAATGTATATAGCTCGAAACAAGCTATATTTTACATCCGATATCACCTCATTCTAATATCCGAGTCAAAAGTTATGACCTTCGAAAGTTTGCTACGTCTGAACTTCCTAGTTTCATGCCAACTCCCTATTGGACTTACGACCGCCAAGTGTTCGGTCAACCTTTGACCCATCTAGACTTTCTCTTTGTCAACTTCTCGTTAGACTTCCGACCAACAAGTGCGGTCCTCCTTGACCCACTTAGATTTTTCTCATGCTTGGTTTTACTCACCAGGGCTTTTCACCTAGCTTTACTCACCAGGATTTTCCCAACTGCCTAGCTTCACTCATTAGAACTTTCTAACTGCCTAGCTTCACTCACCAGGACTTTCCATCTTCCCGACTTCACACACCGAGTCTTTTACCTATCTTCACTCACTAGTATTTTTTATCTGCCTAGCTTTACTTACTAGGTCTTTTTTCACCTGGCTTCACTCACCAGGATTTTTAACACCAAATGTCTAGTCAACACTGACCCACTTGGATTCTCTCTTCTGCCAACCTTCTCGTTAGACTTATCCTTACGTAACCTCCAGTTAGGACTTTTCTAGTCAAGTATTCGGTCAACCTTGACCTACTTAACTCTTCTTCTTGTCAACCTGGTCAAACATTAACCAGTGGAGAATTATTCCAACAATCTCCCCAAATGGACGATTGCACCTGCAATCTCCATATATTGTCAAACATCGAAACTCAAATCAAGACTCAAGCTTGAGCCAACTCAAGTTTAGTCAACCTGGTCAACCTTGACCCAGGAGATATTGCACCAACAATCTCTCTCTTTTTTATATTTAACAATACATTTAAGTTAGGCTAATCCAATAGCCTCACCTTCTTCTTCATGTCAAAGTATGAATGAATGTTTCCTTCATTTTCTCCCTTTCCTAGAGGGCAAACTCTCCTTTTAGGTAATGAAGACTTAACTTAAACCCTACATTCTCCCCCTTTAGCACATATCAAAAACTCTTCTACATAAAAGTTATCATACATTGTTCACAACCTCACTTATTGTTCACAACACTACAATGAAGGTCTCATACCCTTCATTGTCTCCAATGCTCATCCTTGAGCATTAACCGCTTCACAATGCTCATCCTAGAACATTCATCACAACGAAGGTTTTACTCCCTTTTAAAGTTTTGTGAAAATAGTTTTCATGTCTTTAAAGAGTATCTCCCCCTAAAAACATACTCCAAACTTCTGTCATTGTACCAATAATGACTTGAAATTTCTAAAACTTTAGGAAACTCAAAAACTTGAAGTTTTGAGGTTCAAATATCAAAATTTGAATGCAAACCTCAACCTAAACACCAACTTAGTCTTCTTTAACCAACCCATTCTTGTTTTCATCAAAAAGACCACCCATATATATATTTTAAGGGGTAAGGAATGGTTATCACGACTAAAAATGACTTAGTGTGCTGAAATCAGACATTTACAGTCAAGATTAGCCTTTCCAATCGATTGAAGTTGGGATTCAATCGATTGAAGCAATCGATCCACTGATCGATTTCGCGAGCTTCTGATAGCGGAAATACTCTTGAACCGATCAACTGATCAATCCAGGCAGGGTTGAATCGATCGGCTGATCGATTCTATGAGCTTCTGCTTGTGAGAAAACCTTGTTCAATCGATCGACTGATCGATTGAACTCTCTGCATCAATCGGCTGATCGATTGAGTTTCTGAATTTTTAAAATTAAATTTCAGTCGAAATTCAGAAATGTCCTAATAATTCTACAAAATTATAAAAATCATAAAATTTTTTGTAAACATTATTTAAGGTATATACTAATAAGGAAAAATAGTTTTCTAGGAAAATACTATAGGATCGAGAAAGTGTGTTAGAGGGGGAGGGGGGTTGAATATCGCTTTTAAAAAAACTTTTTTCTTTTTAATGTTTAAACCAAAGTGGTACAGCGGAAAGTAAAGAACAAGTTTCGGTTACTTGGTTCGGAGCCTAGGTCGACTCCTACTCTCAGATCCGCGATCCTTCATCGTACCGTTGGACAATTCACTATAATTCTTCTTTCCGAAACCTTCAAAAAGAAGTAATTCGTACAATGAGTAATATAAGATAGTAACAATCTACTATCTTATTGAAAGTAAGTATAATGGA
Source organism: Zingiber officinale (assembly GCF_018446385.1). NCBI lineage: Eukaryota > Viridiplantae > Streptophyta > Magnoliopsida > Zingiberales > Zingiberaceae > Zingiber > Zingiber officinale. The sequence goes on from NC_055990.1 coordinate 95,724,922, forward strand.
AGCAATATAAAATTATACCGACAGTAGATGAAAGCTGAAGCTCGGTTGACACTTGATTGAAGTAGTAGCTTGCTTGAAGATGAAGCGCAGAGTAGAAATATGAGCAGCTTTGCACAGAGATGAACTGGTGAATGGATTCATTGTTGAGCATCGGACCTTGAGCTCTTTTTATAAGAATGGTCAATGTTCAGTCGACCGATCCTTGGGTTCGGTCGACGAAACCCGCTCCCTTTCTTCTTCGCTGAGCTCCAATCAGATCCAATCTTCAAGCATTGATGACACTTAATGATTCGGTCGACCAATCCCATTGTTCAGTTGACCGAATAGTGAGCTTTCCCCGTTCGTTGAGATTCTTCATTAATGTGCCTTTAATGCGATGATTGTTTGGTCGAATGATCCTCTTCTTCGGTTGACCGATCTGGTTAGCTTC